>NC_057356.1:57163016-57468932 GCF_016509475.1 Prionailurus bengalensis
AGTATAATCCTAAATTAAATAAGTCAGAGAAAGAAAAATACCATATGATTTCACTCATATATGGAATTTAAGAAACAAAGAAAAAAAGAGACAAACACAAAACCAAACTTATAAATACAGAGAACAAACTGATGATTGCCAAGGGGAAGAGAGTGGGTGGGTAGATGAAATAGATAAAAGGGATTAAGAGTACACTTATTTCGATGAGCACAGAGAAATATATAGAATTACTGAATCATCAGACTGTAAACCTGAAACACTGTATGTTAATTATATTTGTATTAAAAAATATATGCATTGACTATTTCCTTATAACTAGGCAGTGATATTTGGTATTTTCAATATTCAATGATTTTATAATTTTATTAGCCAAATCTATTTCCTACAAGACCTCTTGGACCTTATTTAGAAAATCTTCGCACAGTGCAAGACTAGAAACAACTATAAACATGTTTTCCTTACAGGATTCCACAGTTGATTTTTTTTTCAGTGTTATATCTTTAACTTTACGTATGGTATCAAGTAGAAACCTAAGAATCATTTAATATTCTAGCCTTTTCCGCATGAATTTAAAGTGCTTACTTTACCAAATTAATGATTACCAAATTACTACATAAAGTGGGTTTCCTCATAAATCTCTGGTCTGTTCCTTCCATATATATTTTTATTTCTGTTATCAACATCATACTCTTCTACCTTCAGTGCCTTCAGTCTGTGCACAATACCTCCATTACTGTTTTCCCTTCAAAACTGTCAAAATTCACAAAACAAAAATTAAAAATGGCCTTGGCTGTTCCTCCACATTTACTTTTCCCAATGACCTCTAGATTTAGGGTCTTTTTTTTTTTTTAAACCTTTTTATGTTTATTCATTTTTGAAAGACAGAGGGAGACAGAGCACAAGCAGGGGTGGGGTGGAGAGAGGGGGACACAGAATCTGAAGCAGGCTCCAGGCTCCAAGCTGTCAGCACAGAGCCCGGTACAGGGCTTGAACTCACGAATGGCAAGCTCATGACCTGAGCCGAAGTCAGATGCTCAACCAACTGAGCAACCCAGGTGCCCCTAGATTTAGAGGTCTTATAAAAGACCTTGCCTTGTAAAATGTCTTGTAAAAGAACACATTTCTTATAAACTGCCCTGAACTTATAAATTAATTTGGGGATAACTGGCCTCTTTGCAATACATTTTTACTTAGCAATTTACATACTACTGTGCTGTTTTAAATTTTACAAGTGTGTATTTTAAAACAATAAAAAGTAGAACTGTTTAGCAGTTATATTAAAATAAGCTTATTAAAATACTAATATCAGATGCAAACCAGAAAGTATCTTATAATATCTCGGACAAGAAAATACTAGTAAAAATACCAGTAAAACTGATGTGCCCCAGTTCCAATATAAAGACCAGTTTTGTAGGGAACATCTGCTTCCAGGAAGATAAGAGCAGATGTAGTTTTCCCTATTTTTCTTGGAAAGTACAACTATAAATCCTGGGCATTATAAATAAAACAAATATAAGAACAAAAAAGGCAGCAGACAGGCTAGGGACCTTGTAACCCAAAGAACAATACAAAATGAGCTCTCGGGGTTTTCTTTTTGCCTTTATCTCAGATTGGGAGTTGAAAAAGTCAGCAACCCAGAAATCCTAACAGGTGCAGACATAAAGAGTTCCAACACAAACCTTCTCATTCCAGCCAAAGGACCAAGAAAAGGACAGCCTAGAAAGACAGAAAACTTTTAGACAATAACCAATCTACTCCAGCCAAACATGACAGGGGAAAACCAAAAACACAAAACAGTGCCCCACTCACATCCATATCAGCAAAGGCTAAGTAGGAAACCAAGCTGTGATATAGAGACTAACACCTCTCAAGAGTGGTGTCAGAGAAGGCAAAGTTAGAAAGACCTGGACTTCCACCCTTACCCAGCGGTTAGAAGGCACTCCCCCTGGGATGTGCCAGTGAAGAGTCAGGATTTTCACCATGGCCCAGCAATACTAACACCACACATTCCTAACCCCTTACTCTGTGGTGTCTGCCAAACTCACTTGCACTCAGCAGTAACAAAGAGTACCTAACCTTCCCCTGATGGGTTAATATCATAGAAATCCAGATAAAACAGGATTAAATAAAGTCCAGAGTTTCAAAACATAATACATACAAAAAATTATGAATCGGGGCACCTGAGTGGCTCAGTCGGTTAAGTGTCTGACTCTTGATTTTGGCCTAGGTCATGATCTCACACTTGTGAGATCCAGCCCTGAGTTGGGCTCCAAGTTGGGCATGGAGCCTGTTTGAGATTCTCCCTCTCTCCCTCTCTCTCCCCTTCCTCCACTCCTCCCATTTGCACAGGCACGCGCTCTCTCTCAAAAAGAAAAGTATGAATCAATCAAATATCACTCATTATACCAAGAACCAGGGGGATGTGAAACTGAATGAAAAAGGTCAATCAATAGATGCTAACGCCACAATGACAAAGGTATGAGAATTATTTTAAGGTATCCATCATAAGAACACTTCAATTAACATATGCAAATAAACTGAAAAGATATCGTACCAAAATTTGTGGGATAAAGCGGAAGCAGGGCTGAGAAACTTTTAGCACTAAATGCATATAATGGAAAAAATGAACAAGTCCCAAATCACTAATCTAAACTCTCACCTCAAAAACACAGAATAATAAGAGCAAAATTAACCCAAGGAAACAGAATGGGGAAATAAAAGTAAAAGCAGAAATTAATGAAACCGAAAAGAAAAATAGAGGGAAAAAAAATATCAGTGAAACAAAGAGCTATTTTCTCCACCAGTTTCATTGAGATTTAATTGACATATATCATTGTACATCAAGTTTAAGGTGTGTAGCACAATGGATGGACTTGTACTGTGAAATGCTTACTACAATAAGTTTTAACATCCATCATCACATACAGTTGCAAAAAAAATATTTTTTCTCCATAGGATGAGAACTCTTAGGATTTACTCTTAATAACTTTGGTTTATATAACACAGCAAGGTTAATTACACTCACCATGTTGTACATTATATCCCTAGTACTTATTTACCTTGTAACTGGAAGTTTGTACCTTTTGATCATCTCCTTACAATGCCCCTTCCCACATTCCCACCTCTGGTAACCACGCCCCGATTGATCTCTTTTTGCTGAATCTGGGTTTGTTAACGTATAAATAAGATCATATAGTATTTGTCTTTCTCTGACTTATCTCACTTAGCATAAAGCCCTCCAGGTCCATCCATGTTACAAGTGGCAGCATTTCCTCATTTTTTATGGATGAATAATATTCCATTGTGTATACATAAAACAATTTCTTTATCCATTCATCTGATGATAAACACTTAGGTAGTTTCCTTGTCTTGGCGATTGTAAATAATGCTGATATTATTAACATGGGGGTGCAGACAGCTTTTCAAGTTGGCATTTTCATTTCCTTTGGATATATTCCAGAAGGGGAACTGCTGTGTCATATGGCAGTTTTATTTTTTAAGTTTTAAATCTATTTTAATTCCAATTTTAATTTTCTTTCAAAAAAAATTTTTAACGTTTATTTTTGAGAAAAAGAAAGTGCACGCAGGAAAGGGGCAGAGAGAGAGGGAGACACAGAATCTGAAGCAGACTCCAGGCTCTGAGCTGTCAGGACAAAGCCCGATGAGGGACTTGAACTCATGAGTGGTGAGATAATGACCTGAGCTGAAGTCAGGTGCTTAACCAACTGAGCCACCCAGGCACCCCTCTAATTTTAATTATTTAATTTATTTTTAATTACATAGTAACTGTACCAGATTATAATCCCACCAACAGGGCACAAGGGTTCCCTTTCCTCCACATCCTCTCCATCATTTCTCTCTTTTTGATGATGGACATTCTAACAAGTGTAAGGTGATATCTCATTGTGGTTTTGAGTTGCATTTCCCTAATGATTAGTAATGTTGAGCATCAAAGAGCTGCTTCCTTGAAAATATGAATTCAAAAGATAAACTTCTACCAAGAATGACAAGGAAAAAAGGGAAAACACAAATTTTCAATACGAGGATTACCACTGGTATTGAAAGGACAATTAGGATAATAAGGGCAAACAATGAAAAACCCCGGACACACAAATTTGACACTTAGAAAAAATGGACTATAGTTCCTCAAGAAAAACACAAACCACTGCAAACTCACCAAATATATGAATATACAGAAAATATACAGAAAACCAAATATATGAATATACAGAAAATATACAGAAAACCTAAACAGCCCTGTAACAATTAATAAAATTGAATATGCAATTTTTAAACTCCCAAAAAAGAACTTTCCAGATCCAGATAGTTTCTGCCAAATAATTCTACCAAGCATTTAAAGAAATATTTTAAAAATTCTACACCTCTTCCAGAAAACAGGGGAACAAACCTCAATTCATTTTATGAAGTCAGTGCTACTCTGATTTCAAAACAAGACACACATGTGCATGCGCGCGCACGCGTGCACACACACACACACACACACACACACACACTATAGACCAACAGTCCTCCTGAATACAGATGTAAATACCCTTAACAAAATTAAGCAAACAGAATTCAGCTATATATATGTAAAGAATTAACAACCACAAACAAGTGGGATCTATTGTAGGGATGCACAGCTGGTTCAAGATTTGAAAACTGATCAACATAATACACCATATTAACAGGCTAAAGAAAAAAATCACATGATCAAATGGATGCAAAAAGGCTTTTGACAAATTTCATCAACATTTTATTTTAGTATCTCTCAAAAATCAGGAACAGAGAGGAAGTTCCTCAACTTGATACAGAATCTAAAAATAAAACTACAGCTAACACTATATGTAATGGTGAAAACACTGCTTACCCACTAAGGAAAAAGACAAGGATGTCCACTCATCATTCTTATTCAACACTGTGCCTGACATGCCAGCAAGTTCAATAAGGTAAGAAAAAGAAAAAAACCACAGAGGTCAAAGATGAAAAAATAAAACCATACCCATTTGCAGATGACATGACTGTCTACACAGAAAATCCCAAGGAAACCTACCAAAAAACTCCTACAACTAATAAGTATGTTCAGCAAGGTCACACAAAACAAGATAAATACTTTTTTTAAAGCTTATTTATTTTTGGAAAAGAGAAAGAGTGCACACGCAAGTGGGGTAGGGTCAGAGAAATAGAGAATCCCAAGCAGGCTCTGCACAGATAGTAAAGAAAGGGGAAGATATGCCATGTTTATAGACTGGAAGACTCAGAGTAATAAAGGTCAATTCTCCTTACACTGGTATACAAGATTAAAGAACCCTTATCAAAATCCCATCAAAATAATTTTTATTGATATAGACAAGAATATTTTAAAGTCTATATAGAAGAACAAAGGAACTAGAATAGCTAAAATAATTTTGAAAAATATAGAAGAAATAAGTTTACTCAATTTCAAGATTTATTACATAGTTATAATAAAGACTATGTGTAGTATTTATTGGTACAGGGAAAGACACATGGATCAATAGAATAGAGAACCCAGAAAAAGATACATACAAATAAGCCCAAATCAATTTTAACAAAGATGCAGAAGTAATTCAATGAAAGAAAGACAGCCTTTGAACAAACTGTACTGGAGATTCTGAACATCCACATACAAAAACTGAACCTTGACCTAAATTTCACCCCTTCCACAAAAATCGACTGAAAAGGCATCATGGACTTAAATGTAAAACTATATAAACACTTTAGAACAAAATGTAGAAGAAATCTTCAAAATACAGGGCCAAGCAAAACTCTTAAACTTGTTATCAAAAGCAAAATTCAGGGGCGTCTGGATGGCTCAGCTCGTTAAGCATCTGACTTGGTTTCAGTTTTGGTCATGATCTCATGGTTTGTGGGTTTGAGACCCACATGGGGCTCTGTGGTGACAGCGTGGAGCCTGCTTGAGATTCTCTGTCTCCCTCTCTCTGCCCCTTCCCTGCTGAAAAAAGGTCTAGGATGGATGATGATGCCAGTTGCAAAACAATGTGAAAATACACAGTGCCACTGAACTGCACATTTAAAAAATGGTTAAAATGGTAAATGTATATTATATATAACCTACCGCACAAAACAACAAGAAAAAACATTAAAACATTAAATTTTATGTTACATATACTTTACCACAATAAAGAAATGTGCACGTGTGTGCACACACACAGAATCATGCACTCAAGGGTCAAGATACAACAAAATTAGTAGCGTGCGCTGCTTTGATAAGCAGTCAGGAATGTGATATATTTTTCAGCTGTGAATGTCATGTGAAAGGTACAATGAATTTCAGTAGAATGGTCCTTCTACCTTTATTAATATTTAGGCACTAACCGTTTTCATCCACACCTGCTTTTTACACTGACGTCAACACAGTCAAAAGGGGGAAAATATCTTAGAAGTATTACAAAAATAATTTTTACCTTGTGGACTCATACATTCCCTAAAAAGGTCTTGGTGATTCACTGACCACACTTTAAGAACCACTACCCTAAGAACTGATACAAATATGGGAAAAGCAGAACAGTATGACAGACTGAAAATGGTGGAAATTTTCCAAGTTTTCTCATTAAGGGAAATATTCACAACTGGAATTCATTATTTGTCTTAAAATGTTGGAAGTTCCTAAGTCAGGCACTATCTTTAAAAGAAACTGTTTAAAAGCAAAACATTCTTTAATACTCCTTCCAAGATCTAAAAATCTCAGATTCTACACACTTTCCAACATTCATTCAGTAACTCATCACGTATTTTACTTCATGCTAGATTCTGAGGCAACAAAGAAATAGGCTCAGTCCTCTAGCAATAGGAAACTCAACACAGAACCATTAAAATACAGTACAATAAGTAGTATAAGAATAGCAGTAGCAAGTACTTGATGTCAGAGTTGGGAGACCCAACAAATTTGAAGAGAAGACCACTGAAATGGGAGTGTGGAGAGCAGAAAGAAAAAGAATGAAGAAAAATGAACAGAACTTTAGGGTTCTGTGGCACACCATCAATACAACAAACATACACATTACAAGAATCCCAGAAAGGAGGAGGGTGCATAAAGAATATCTAAAGAAACAATGGCCAAAAATGTCCCCAAATCTAGGAAAGACATGAATCTACAAATCCAAGGATCTCAATGAACTCTAAGTAGGATAAACTCAAAGAGACTCACACTGAGACACAGAATCAAACTTTAGGACAAAGAATTATGAAAACAGCAAGAAATGACTCACTTTCACGCACAAAAGAGACTCAATAAGACTGAGTAACAAGGACAGCCAACTTATCAGAAACTATGGAGGCCAAAAGATGCCAATACTGAAAGAAATCTGGCAAAACTATCTTTCAATACAAAGGAGAAAATAAGACATATTAACCTAAACAAAAGCTGAGGAATTTTGTCACTAGCAGATCTGTCCTACAAGAAATGGTAAAGAGACTCCGGCAGGCTGAAATGAAAGGATGTTAGATAGTAACTAGAAGACATATAAATAAAGATCATCAGTAAAGGTAACTATATAATTAAATATAAAAGCCAGTATTAATTGATGTTTTAATCTGTAACCCTCTTTTTGTTTCCTATATGACTTAAAAGACAAATATATAAAACAGCAATTTTAAGTCTTTTAATGGGCACACAATTTACAAAGATGTAACTTGTGACAGTAATAACAAAGGGGGGGGGAGAGCTCTATAGGAACAGTTTTTGTATGGTATTGAAGAAAAGTTAGTATCAATTCAAACTAGATTATTATAAATTTAGGATGTTAACTGGAATTTTGATTCCCAAAAAAGGATTAGGGACTATAAATGGACAATTAACTCTTCCTGGGGACTAGGGGAAGCTGCAGAGAGGAGTAGGTAGACACCAGAGCTTAGAGGCTAGGAGACAGAGTAGAAATAGAAACAGAGTATATAGGGGCGCCTGGGTGGCGCAGTCGGTTAAGCATCCGACTTCAGCCAGGTCACAATCTCGCGGTCCGTGAGTTCGAGCCCCGCGTCGGGCTCTGGGCTGATGGCTCAGAGCCTGGAGCCTGTTTCTGATCCTGTGTCTCCCTCTCTCTCTGCCCCTCCCCCGTTCATGCTCTGTCTCTCTCTGTCCCAAAAATAAATAAACGTTGAAAAAAAAAAATTTATAAAAAAAAAAAAAAAAAAAGAAACAGAGTATATAAAAGCACAGAGACACATAAAAGTGCAAGGTGTTTATATGACTTTTTTCTTTTAGGAAATTACATAACAAAATTAACCACATTAAAGTATCTAATTCAGCAGCAGTTAGTGCATTCATAAAGTTCCACAACCATCACCTATACAGTATTTAGTTCCAAAACATTTTTGTCATGCCCCCAGATGACCTCATACCCATTAAAGTCATCCATTTTCCATTCCTCCCCTCCTCCCAGCTCCTGACAACCACTTTCTATCTCTGTGGATTTATCTCTTCTGAATATTTCATATGAATACAATCATAAAATGTTACCTTTTGTCTCTGGTTTCTTTCACTTCACATGTTTTTGAGGTTCATTCACACTGTGGCAGAATTAGCCCTTCATTCCTTTTTATTTACTGGCTGAATACTATCCTACTGCATGAATTCCACTGCACCATATAAATTCATTCATCCGTTGATGGACATTCAGGTTGTTCCACCTTTTAGTACTCTGAATATCACTGCTATAAGCAGTCTTGTAAAATATATGTTTGAATCCTTGAATATTTCAACTCTTTGAACACATACCTAAAAGTGGAATTACTGGGTCATATGGTAATTCTATGCCAACACTGGTAAGGAGGACAAGCAGATGGCTGAAGAGACTAAACACAAGGAAATTAGATGGGAGGCTATTGCAAGGGTGTTAGTGAAAGATGAGGACTTGGGCAGTAGAGATAGTGCTAAAATAGCAACAAAATAGCTCAAGGTGAGGCACGTATGGAAAGGGGCCAAGCCAAACTTAAAGTTCTGAGCTTAGGCAACTGGTGGACAGTAATGTCTTTCACTGGAACAGGAAAGCCCCCCCCCCAAAAACAAAACAAAACAAAACCAAAAAAACAGTGGGATGAGAGTGGGGAAAGATGACATAAAGGGTTGTTTTGTGCAAGGTGAGTTTGTAGTGCTCAGAAATACCATTCAGTAACATTGAAACAGGGGCTAAAAAAAGGGATTACTAACTGTGATCAGCATATTGATGTTTCTACCATCACTTAACATCTAAAGCACCAAATTATAAACACATAAAATGAAATTATTTTTAGTCATGAAGAGTTTTCTATGTGCTATATGTTAGTTATAGCATATCAACTGCTTTTTAAAAATTCTCAAACAGGGACTTATTTGGATTAAATCCACAATTAATATAGTTGATTTACTAACGAAATCGTAGTAAATCCAGATAAAGCTGCTATGTTATAAGGGTTCTCCAGAGAAACATAACCAATAAAATATGTGTGTATATACATATAAAGAGATTACAATATTAAAAGGAAGTAGCTTATAAGATTATAGACGCTGACAAGTCCCAAGATCTGCAGCTAGGTCCCGTGGGTCCCATCTGCAAGCAGCTCCAGACCCAGGAAGAGTCTATGTTTCAGTGTGAGTCCAAAGGCAAGAAAGAACAGTCAGGCAGGAAGAGTTCCCTCTTACTTACAGGAAGGTCAGCCTTTTTTAATTCAGGCCTCCAACTGACAGAGGTCAACTCACATTAAAGGAGGGCAATCTGCTTTACTCAGTCTATACATTCAAATGTTAAATTTCCAGAAATTACTTCACAAACATACTGTATGACCCAATATCTAGCTGCCTCGTGGCCCAGTCGGCATGCCACATAAAATTAACCATCATTAAGTGCTGTTAAAGATAATAATTCATGATACTCTGCTAAGAAAACTGAATTTTCTGATAAGCAAAATATGGTCCTTGACTACCCAAATAAATTGCAGTTATTTTAAAAAGTAATATATAAAACAGAATACAGTACACAGTACGATTTGCACAAATACTAATGAAACAAACACTGTTGAGTAGATGAGGATTTTAAGTCACGCTCTTGAAGCCGAATGATGTTCCCTGAGCTAGACCAAAGCATGCCATCACAAAAATCAACTAAGGCAAGCCATCTTCTCAATTTACAAAAAATATTTTTTCAGTTTTAAGTCTTTCTGTGTAATGTGGCTTAATCCTTTGACACATCCTTCTGTTAGTCTGTACTAGAATTAAACAAGATACATTTAGCACAAAGTTATTCTAAAGTTAAGGGTGCACTGCACAATAGTCTTTACAAAGCTTTATAAATATCAGGAACTGATACATAAACAAGCTTGAGAACCACTTATTTAAAGAATTACAATAAATACATTTAGAGTAAGACAGCATGATTCTCAGCCTAAGATGATTTACCATTAAAAAGATGTGAATTCTCTTTAAGCTAATATATAAACTGAAAAGGTCATGATCTCACAGTTTGTGAGTTCGAGCCCCGCACCAGGCTCTGTGCTGACCTGTAGTCTGGAGCCTGCTTCAGATTCTGTCTCTCTCTCTCTCTCTCTGCCCTTCCTCCACTCATGCTCGCTCTCTCTCTCTCTCTCTCTCTCTCTCAAAAATAAATAAACATTTTAAAAAAATGGTACAATACACTAATGCCTAACCATTTCTATCATGGTCTCTCTCTCTTTTTTTTTTTTTTTAATGAAATTACTCTTTAAAAAAAATTTTTTTAAACATTTATTCATATTTTGAGAGACAGAGCATGGGGGGGGGGGTAGGGGCAGAGAGAGAGGGAGACAGAATCCCAAGAAGGCTCCAGGCTCTGAACTGACAGCACAGAGCCCGACCGCGGGGCTCGAACTCACAGACCATGAGATCATGACCTGAGCCGAAGTCGGACGCTTAACTGACTGAGCCAACCAGGGGGCCCCTCTATTATGGTCTCTTAAGTCAGCTGAAACCATTAAGAAAAACACTAGAATATTTAGTAACAAAAATTAATATATAAATATTAATATTAAAAACAGACCCATCCTATATGTTCATCAATAAAGAAACAGTTATAAATTTTGGTGCGTCCAAAAAACAGAATACAATGCAGTAATTTTTTTTTAAGGAAGCAACACCATTTTTATCAATATGCAACTATCTGAAAGATATATTAAAAGGAAGAAAAGCAAAGCAAAGCAAAGTCTACATGTTGGTCTATGTAATACTCTACCATTTGTCTAAACAAGAAAGAAAAAATTATATATATGACTGTATATACATAGAAAATTCTGGAAAAATATATAAACTGTTAAATTGATTCTAGGTGGGGAAAATCTGTGGGTAAAGAAGAGAAGAATAATGGGAAGGAGTCTTACTCCTCTTTATAACCTTTTTTCGCTTTTGAATTTTACATTATGTGCATGTTATTACTAAGATATATCTGTGTATTTTTTAATACACCTGGAAAGTCCAAGCATCTAATGTAAGCACAGTAAAATTTTTACTTAATTTCTCAGTTATTAAAGAAGGGACTAAGGAAAAATTATAAAAAGAAGATTATAGGTACCTGAGAGCAGACAAGAGTTATGCTACAGAACCAAAAATGACCAAATGACCTAGAAGACAGCAAGGTAACTAAATAATTCATTATAATCCTCCTAACACATTTTATAAACATAAAAATTTCAAATATCTTAGGGGCACATGGGTGGCTCAATCCGTTAAGTGTCCAACTCTTGATTGCAGTTCAGGTCATGATCTCACAATTTGTGAGATCAAGCCCCGAGTCCAGCTCCATACTGAGCATGGAGCCTGCTTGAGATTCTCTCTCTCTCAAAATAAATAAACATTAAAAAATATGTATCTTAGGGGTGCTTGGGTGGCTCAGTCGGTTAAGTGTCCAACTTCAGCTCAGGTCACGATCTCATGGTTTGTGACTTCTAGCCCCGTGTCGGGCTCTGTGCTGACAGCTCAAAGCCTGGAGCCCACTTCAGATTCTGTGTCTCCCTCTGTTTGCCCCTCCACTGCTTGCACTTACTCTCACATTGTCTCAAAAATAAATAAACATTAAAAAAATTAAAAAAAAAAAAAGACATACAAAGATTTGCAAAAATGTAAATCACTCCAATCCTTAATATTTTTAGGAAATCGTTATCTTTTACTAAATGTTATTTTACATTAACATGAAATCAATTTGGGGCATCTGGGTGGCTCAGTCGGTTAGGTGTCCAACTTCAGCTCAGGTCATGATCTCACAGTTCATAAGTTCGAGCCCTGTGTCGGGCTCTGTGCTGACATCTCAGAGCCTGGAGCCTGCTTCGTATTCTGTGTGTGTGTGTGTGTGTCTCTCTGCCCTTCCCTTCCCCTCTTTCAAAAATAAAAAAACATTTAAAAAAAATGTAAAAATGGGCAAGAATCTGAACAAACATTTCTCCAAAGTCAACATACAAATAGCCTTAAGCACATGTAAATGTGCTCAATATCCTTAGCCATCAGGAAAATACATATGAAAACCACAATCACACTTTACAACCCAATAGGATGGCTACAAAAAAGACAGGTAATAAATACAAGTGCTGACAAAGGTGTAGAAAAATTGGATCCTCATACACTGCTGGTAGGAGTATATGAAGCAGTCACTGGAAAAGTCTGGCAGTTCCTCAGAAGGTTAAACATAGAGTTTCTGTATGACCTAGCAATTCCACCCATAGGTATATATTCAAAAAAAAATGAAAAAACATTCACACAAAAACCTGTATGCAAATGTTCATAGCAATATTACTCATAATAGCAAAAAACAGAAATAACCAAATGTCTTATCAACTGATGAATGGATAAATCCATATAATGGATTATTATTTGGCCATGAAAAGGAATTAAAAATGCTACAACACAGATGAGCCTGGAAAACATTATACTAATCAAAGAAAATCAAGCACAAAGGATGACATGTTGTATACTTCCACTATGTGAAATGCTAAGAATAGGCAAATCTATAGACAACACAAACTAATGGATGCCTAAGGCTAGGGAAAGTGGAGGGGTTTGGGGGATAATGGCTAAAAGGCATAGAGTTTCTTTCTGGGTGATGAAAATGTTTTAAAATTGACTATGGTGGTGGTTTCACAACTTTACAATACACTAAAAACCACTGAACTATACACTTTAAATGAGTGATTGTATGATACGTTAATTATATCTCAATAAAGCAGTTAGAAAACAACAAAATCCTTACGTTTTTTGGTTACACTCTATCACATTTCTCAGGGAAAATATGGCTACTTTATAGTCTTCATAAAGGCCTTGGCATATATACCTGCAAACAGAAATTCTTTTTTTGTCCCCACCCCAGAAATTCTTTAAAAGAGGCAAAAATAAGGAAGGTGGAACAAAAAAGGAAATCTTCATAACTGGATAATTACCATGTGTGACATTACCATTTTACCTGATTCTTATATTTTGAACAGTAATTTTTCCTACCCATGTCACATTTGTCTTCTTTAATCACTTCAAGAAACTAAAGAATGCCAAGCTTAATACAAAATGTTCTACTGATTTTACTTATTGATTTCTTTATTTCAAATTTGACCAATTCCTTTTATAAATATTTATTTTATAGAGATTATGTGAGGATTCACAATATCACAGTAAGATGGCTAAAACAATGCTGATATTCAGTTAACTATTCCCCTTATCATTATACTACAGGCCATGGAGGATCCTAAAGCTGATGAGGAGGGACGCTGCGGTGGCTCAGTCAGTTAAGAGTCCAACTTTGGTTCAGATCATGATTCCTCACTTCATCAGTTCGAGTCCCACGTCAGGCTCTGTGCTAACAGCTCAGAGCCAGGAGACTATTTTGAAATCTGTGTGTGTCTCTCTCTCTCTCTCTCTCTCTCTCTCTCTGCCCCTCCCCAACTTGCGCGCATGCGTGCGCACACAAACTCTCTCTCTCTCTCTCTCTCTCTCTCAAAAATAAACACTAAAAAAAATAAAGTTGATGAGCAAAACACTGGAAAGGTGGGGGAACACAAAGGCTCTACCCTACAAAAGTAGTCATGTCAAGGAAAGGAAACTTCTGGCAGATAATGCAAAACCAAACAAAACTGCAGCAGCAGCAGCATGATCATCACCACCATTACCATCATCACCATCATCACCCAACACCACTCGCCTCCTACAGTATCTATTTATATGCCTTCAATTTTTTTTTTAATTATAAATCGTTTAAACATATGGAAATAACCCCAAGCCCAGTTAATAACAAATCTTATCATTTTCCCCCAGGTATCAAATGATTAAAAAAAAATACGAAATGTAAGATACCACAGATCCATTTTCACTTCCTCTCTCCCTTATGGTAAGCACTATCTTGCAACGTGATGTTAATCATCACTATGCATGTTTTTCTAACTGTAACTACAGGTATCTGTGAACGAAGCAGAGTATTGTTCCTGCATGTTTTCAAACTTTACCAGATGGCATACTGGTCTGCACCTTGCTTTCTTAGCTCAACATTTTGCTTGTTTGTTGTTTTTTTAATTCAGTAATGTTGTTTCATGGAGCTCTAGTCTGTTCACGAAAACTGCTGGTAGGTATTATATTCCATTAATGTTTCAATATATTTGCCCACAGCTGTTTCTAATTTTGTTACTAAGAAGCTACAATAAACATGACTCCTTGAGGACATGTATTAGTTTCTAAGACACATTCCTAGAAGAACTGCTAGGTCAAAGGATATATACCTTCAACTTCATTAGGAAGTCATGGAGTTTATCTCCTTTTTACACTTCAACCAGTAGTGTAGGAGAGTTCCTGTTTCTCCCGGTCTTCACCAATTCTTTTTTTTTTTTTTTTTTCATTTTCACCAATTCTTGCAAACTGAAGGGTATAAAGTGGTACCTCATTGGTTTATTCTTTCCTGATCAGTAAGATTAAGTATCATTCATTGGCCTTTCAGGTTTCCGCTCATGGGACACCTTTAATAGTACTGCCATTTTTCTATTGCTTTGTGGTAGTTCTTAAGATAGTCTGGGTACCAATCCTTTATTGATTATGTGTTTCTGATACTCTTCCCTAACCCCAAAAAAGTATAAGCCTTTTGCTTATTTTGAAATAAGTAAAGTATAGGAGCAAAGACAACTACTTCCTTCTCAGAGTTCAGCTATTTTCCAAACCTTTTTATCTTATGTTTCTCAAACCTTTCTGGTCACTCACAGAAGATGAATTCCTCCCTGAGCACCAATACAGAGACACACATGAACTGAAAAACCTCACTCCCAGGTCCATTTCTCTTAAGAGATTAACCACAAGCAAATACACAAGAAAAGGACAGTTTGTTTCCATTCCCTATAGCCAATGCCACATTTTAGCTCTCATAGTAATACATCACATCATACAGCTTTCATATAGGTCAGTAAACAAGCATCCATTTTGATTAATAATGGCTGTTAAAACCCTTAATTAATAAACAACCAGCATATCGATACATGAGAATGTCTGAAGCAATAACGAGAAGCGCACATTCTTTCTACGCAATGAATTAAGAATTACGGTTAAAACCCAGACTCTAAGCAAATGATTTAGTCTCACTGACAATCAGTTCTTACAGATAAAGTCGCTCTGCAGAAGTGAAATGATTCTGAGTGTTTTAGCGAGAGCAGACTACTGCTCAAAAAAGTTAACTTCATTTACAGGACTGATGTTTTGCAAAACAAACATGCTGCCCTGAAAGTACATAATCATGGAGCAAGAAAAGACTTTAGGTGACTCAATGTACTCCCTCATTTTCAGGTGAGGCAACCGCAATCCAGAAATGAATAATAAATTCACCGAATGCTAGTCCTCTAAAATCTACAAATTCAGGGTTCCTTCACTGCATCAGGCATGGATGCAATTTCACATTCCCCAATTCTAAAATTCCGATTCCTCTATTAATTTTTCAAGACTGAGTTGATGTGTTGTTATAGAAATGATGGAATTAACTCCCATCCGCACGCCAATCTTTTCCTTTCCACTTCCCTTTTTTCACCCTTACCCTCCATTATAACCCACAGAATGAAAAAGATACCTGACTGCCTGAATTTCTGGCCCTAATTAGAGGCAGAGTCCCGAGTTCCTGGCTACGGCCTCTGTGTTAAATCAGAAGGAGTTGTGTTTTGTTTTGATCCTTCATTCCTTATGCAACAATACCTACTAACCGCAGGTTCTGCGAGAAGCGCAGTGCACGCCGCTCCTCCTAGCCGGCGGACCACCGACGCCAGGAAGCCGGGCACGCTGGGTAGGGCGGTGCCGGGCAGCGGGGAGCTGGGGTCGCTGGGGAAGTGGAGCTCGCGGGGAGGGGGGTCCCGGCGGCACCAGGGAACAGGCCGGGTGGCGGGGCGACTCACCTTTACGCAGCTCCCGCTCCCACACGGTGACGATGGGCCGGGAGTGCTTGCGGTGGTGGATGAGCCACAGGGACAAGGTCTGCACGCTCTGCTGCGAGTTGCTCAACTCCGACAGCTTCTTCTCCAGCGCCGCCTCAGAGAAGGCTGACATCCCTCCGACACCCCGTTCACGCCGTCCCACGCGGTGGGGCTGAGGGGAGGAGAGTTTCGCCGCCCGCGCCGCGGCCTCGCCCCCTCACCCCACCCTTCCCCACGCCCTCACCACTGCTGCCGCCACATCCAAGACCGGCCGCAAACCAGCAAGATGGCGTCCGGCCGGCAGTGACGTCACGGCCGACCCACGCCCCGCCCTCGGAAGAGGCGAGGCCAAGCGGCAGGTCCTCTGAGCGGAAGGGCGGGGCCAAAACTGGCGCACGGGAGGCATGTGGGGGCGTGCCGCTTGGGCCAGGCTGGGGCGGAGTGGGGTTTGCCCAGTCGGGAACCCTCGTAGGTTAAAACTGTCTGCCAAGGAAGGAATGATTAAAAATATCTACATAGGCGTGTGAATTGGCATAGCCAATTTGGAAGACTATTTGGTGTGATAATTACATTTTAAAATTACAATTTCCCTGTGACCCTGCACTTTCGCTAATTGCCCTCAGTGCTAGGGAAATCGCATGCTTGCCCAAGGAGCTGTATGCTAGTTTCTTGTCAGGCTTACTAACCCTAAAGAGATGGGACATTCACAACAGATAGATGGCTAAAAATTGTAATACTGCATATTACAGAGTACATGCAGCAGTTCAAAAGATCAATAAATCCCGTGGTGAATTGGAGGGTTTTTTTTTTTAAAGTTCCTGGGGGAAAATACAGTATAACATTTGTTTTTTTTAATATAAAAGTGTACCTTTTATATAAATTCATAAGTATGTAAATGCAGGGCAAAAAGTCTGGAAGAATATACACTACTTTAATAGTGGTGTCGGGGCGCCTGGGTGGCTTGGTCGGTTAAGGGTCCGAGTTCGGCTCAGGTCATGATCTCATGGTCTGTGAGTTCGAGCCCGCGTCCGGCTCTGTGCTGACAGCTCAGACCCTGGAGCCTGTTTCAGATTCTGTGTCTCCCTCTCTCTCTCTGTCCCTCCCCTGTTCATGCTCTGTCTCTCTCTGTCTCAAAAATAAATAAACGTTAAAAAAAAAAAAATTTTTTTAAATAGTGGTGTCAAAGGGAGGATCAGAATCGGAGTCCTTAAGCTATGTTTCTATTGGTTTTTTTACAAGAATGGTTTCACATATTCCTTGTATAATTAAAAACTAATTTCAGAAATCCCATAATTGGGGCGCCTGGGTGGCTCAGTTGGTTGAGTGTCCAACTTTGGCTCAGGTCATGATCTCACAGCTTGTGAGATCAAGCCCCTTGTCAGGTTCTGTGCTGACAGCTCAGAGCCTGGAGCCTGCTTCAGATTCTGTCTCCTTCTCTCTCTGCCCCTCCCCACTTGTGCTCTGTCTCTCTGTCTCTCAAAAATAAATAAATGTAAAAAAATTAAAAAAAAAGAAATCCCATAATTAATCTAGCATTTTGACATATGACAAATGACATGATGTGTGACAAATCCATACATTTTGACATAGTACTACAATAGTTCACAAAAGAAACAGGTACTGTCACATTCTAAACATTAATACAAACTTCTAGAAAGATACATTAAAAAACACAGGAATTCTTATCTTTTGAGAAGCAGTGTTCAAGAATTTTGCACCAACTGGGCATCAAATACGTTTTTTGTTTGTTTGATCGTAAGTATGGTTTATCTTTCCCATTAAAAAAAAATAGCATTTATTTTTGAGAGACAGAGACAGAGCACAAGTTGGGGAGGGACAGAGAGAGAGAGAGACACAGAATATGAGGCAGGCTCCAGTCTCTGAGCTGTCAGCACAGAGCCCAACGCGGGGCTCAAACCAGGAAGTGTGAGACCATGACCTGAACCGAAGTCATATGCTCAACCGACTAAGCCACCCAGGTGCCCCCTCCCCCCCATTTTTAATGTTACTACAGTTTGAGGTTCTGCCATACCTCAAAAGGTGAGATGACTTCTTTCTCTTCCTCTCACTCCTAGGTCTATTCCTGTCTCTACACTCTTGTCTTTCCCTATTGTACATCCTTTTGTTTTTCCAATCTACTTAGTCTAGTTTTTAGCCTTCACTTTGTTCAGGTTTAACTTATCTGTCTTCTGAGACCTCAGTGTATCTTCTACACTATTCTCATTCAGCCACCAGAATTCCTACATATCATCTCCCAAATTATGTCTTTACCTAAAATTCTGATTCTTCCCACTCCCTCCTTCTCTACCTCAATTCTACCTGAAATGTAAAGACCATCTTAAATTCCACCTTCTTTTCCTTCCCAGCCAGTTCAATGCATGTAAAAAGTTCCTTTACTGATTTGAATGCCTTCTTTAGCACTTACACTACTAATCTATGTTATGTATGCTTATATAGTTTATCTGTTCTCTCTCCAGTGAGATTTTGCTCTCAGTGACCCAGTAAAAGCACCAACTCTTCCGTCTGCCTTAGTCCTTGGTCTGATTTGGCTGTTCCTGCTCTGAACTTCTACAGTATTCTGTACATGTATGTGACATGGCTTTCCACACTAAGCTGTTAGTTCTATATTTACTGACATTGGTACTTATTGCTGTGTTTTAAAAATATTGGCTGTAACTGCATATGCCCTTAGATAATTATAACTTGTTTTCATAATATACTCTGACTATACTTCTTTAAAAAAAAAAAAACCTTCAAATTATGTCACTTTCTTTTTTTTTAAGTTTATTTATGTATTTTGAGAGAGATAGAGACAAGCAGGGGAGGGGCAGAGAGGAGGTGGTCAGAGGATCTGAAGCAGGCTCTGTGCTGGCAGCATAGAGCCCTATGTGGGGCTCAAACTCACAAGCAGAAAGATCATGACCTAAGCCAAAGTCATGCTTAACTGACTGAGCCACCCAGGCACCCCTCCTCTGACTATACTTCTTGATTTGTCTTTCCAAATACAGGCTCAAATTCAGAATAATGTTGGGACACCTGGGCGGCTCAATGGTTAAATATCCAATGGTTAAATATCCATGGGCTCAGGTCATGATCTTATGGTTTGTGAGTTGGAGCCCCACATTGGGCTCACTGCTCTCAGCGCAGAGCCTTCTTCAGATCCCTCCCCCATTTGCAGTCTCTCTCTCTCTCTCTCTCTCTCTCTCTCTCTCAAAATACATTTAAAAAAATTTTAAATCAGAATGATGCATTTTCCCCCCATAAATTATCTTTGGCTTGGGGCACCTGTGTGGCTCTAACCATTAAGCATCCGACTTTGGCTCAGGTCATGATCTCCCAGTTTGTGAGTTCAAGCCCCACATCAGGCTCTGTGCTGACAGCTTCAGATTCTGTGTCTCCCTCTCTCTGCCCTTCCCGCTCGTGCTCTGTCTCTCTCTTTCTCTCAAAAATGAATGAACTTTAAAAAAAAATTAAAGACAAAACTATCTTTGGCTTTCTTGGAATGGCCACTAAGTAACAAAGAGATGCGCTCCTTCAACTTAAAAAAAAAAAAAGATTGTTGCAAGAAGAGACTAGACCAATATCACTTATGAATATGGAAGCAAAAATCCTTAACAAAATACTAGCAAACCCAATCCATCATCCTATTAAAAGGATTATACATCATGACCAAGTGGGATTTATTCCAAGAATGCAAGGGTAGTTCAAATACAAAATCCAATCAATATTATACATCATATTAAAAGAACGAAGGTAGGGAACCTGGGTGACTTACTCGGTTAAGCATTTGACTTTGGCTCAGGTCATGATCTTGCAGTTTGTGGGTTTGAGCCCCTTGTCAGGCTCTGTGCTAATAGCTCAGAGCCTGGAGCCTGCTTCAGATTCTGTGTCTCCCTCTCTCTCTGCCCCTCTCCCCCCTCCCCATCTCTCTCTCTCTCAAAAATAAATAAACATTAAAAAATTTTTTTTAATTTAAAAGAATGAAGAAAAAAACACGTGATCATTTTAATTGGTGAAAAAACAAAAATTTTTGACAAAAATCCAGCATACTTTCATGATTAAAAAAAAAAACCTCATCAAAGCAGGAATAAAAGGGAACTTTCTGAACATAATATTATATAATAATAATACATATATAATGTTATATATATAGCATAATAAAATGTATGGGAAAACCCACAGCTAACATTATACTCAATGATGAAAGACTGAAAGCTTTCTTCCTAAGATCAGGAACAAGACAAGTATATAAATTTTTGCCACCTTCTATTCAACATTATACTAGACGTTCTAGCCATAGCAATTAGGCAATAAAGAGAAATACAAGGTATCCAAATTGTAAAAGAAGAGATAAAATTATTTCTATTTACAGAGGACATGATCTTACACATAAGAAAATCCTAAAAAAAAAACAAACAAACAAAAAACCTAAGGAATCCACAAAAGCACTGGAGCTAATAAATTAATTCATCGGGGGCGTCTGGGTGGCTCAGTCGGTTAAGCATCCAACTTCCACTCAGATGAAGATCTCATGGTTGGTGAGTTTGAGTCCTACATCGGGCTCCGTGTTGACAACGTGAAGCTGGGAGCCTGCCTTGGATTCTGTGTCTCCCTCTCTCTGTGCCCCTTCCCTGTTCATGCTCTGTCTCTCTTTCTCTCTCAAAAAGAAATAAACATTTTAAATAATTTTTAAATTAATTCAGCAAAAAAAACAGGACTAAGGTGAATACACAAAAATCAGTTGTAGTTCTATGTTCTATATACTAGCAATAAACAATCTGAAAATGAAATTAGTAAAATAATCCCACTTACAATAACATAAAAAATAATAAAACACAGGAATAAATTTAACCAAGGATATTTTCAGGTATACACTGAAAACTGCAAAAATATTTTTGAAAGAAATCAAAGAAGACCTAAATAAGTGGGTAGACATAACTTTTCCATGGATTAAAAGACATATGTTGTTAATATAACAATATTACATAAAACAATCTTCAAGTCCAATGCAATTCATGTTAAAACCCAGTGGCCTTTTGTGCAGAAATGGGAAAGCTGATTCTAAAATTCATGTGGAATTGCAAAGGAGACTGCATAACCAAAACAATCTTGAAAAAGCAAAGGAAAGTGAGTTTCAAAACTTACTACAAAGCTATAGAAATCAAAACAGCGTGGCATATTATTAAGTGAAAAAAAGGAATGAAGCAGCAATAAATGCTAGAAGATAGATGAACTTTAAAAGCATTATGTTAAATGAAAGAACTCATACACAAAAGGCACATACTGTATGATTTCATTTATATGGAATGTCAAGAATAGGTAAATCCAGAGCTAGAAAATGGTTGCCAGGGGCTGGGGGGGAGGGGAAACAAGGAAGTGACTGTTTAACGGAGTTGTTTTTTGCAGTGAAGAAAATGTTTTAGAACTAGATAGAAGTAATGGTTGCAGTGTGTTGTAGATGTACTAAATGCCACTAAAGTTTACACTTTAAAATGGTTAATTCTGGGATGCCCGGCTGGCTCAGTTGGAAGAGCATGCGACCCCCTAATCTCAGGGTTGTGAGTTCAACCCCCATGTTGGGCATAGAGATTACTAAAAAATAATAAATAATAGGGGCCCCTGGGCGGCTCAGTTGGTTAAGTGTCAGACTCTTGATTTCAGCTCACGTCATGACCTCACAGTTCATAAGATAGAGCCCCACATGGGGCTCTGCACTAACAGCATGGAGCCTGCTTGGGATTTTCCCTCCTCTCTCTGCCCCTCCCCTGCTCATGTGCTCATGTGTGAGTTCTCTCTCTCTCTCTCTCTCTCTCTCTGAAAATAAATAAACTTAAAAAATAAAAAAAAAACCTAAAAATGATCAATTCTATGTTATGTGCATTTCACTTCAGTACTAAAAAAAAGAGGGGGGGGGCGCCTGGGTGGCACAGTCAGTTAAGCGTCCGACTTCAGCCAGGTCACGATCTCACGGTCCGTGAGTTCGAGCCCTGCGTAGGGCTCTGGGCTGATGGCTCGGAGCCTGGAGCCTGTTTCCGATTCTGTGTCTCCCTCTCTCTCTGCCCCTCCCCCGTTCATGCTCTGTCTCTGTCCCCCCAAAAATAAATAAACGTTGAAAAAAAATTTTAAAAAAAAGGGGGGGGAAGTCTAATAGAAATAATTAGATTAATGGTTTATTTCATATTTTCCAATTTTTTTTTATTTTAGAGACAGAAAGAGAAAGAGCTCACGAGCAGGAGGAGAGGGACACAGGGAGAGAAAGAGAGAATCTTAAGCAGACTCCACACTCAGCACAGAGCCCAATGTGGGTTTTGATCCCACAACCATGGGATCATGACCTGAGCTGAAATGAAGAGTCAGACACTCAAGCAACTGAGCCACCCAGGCGCCCCCTTCCTTATGATTTTCTTGGCAACAATTTCTTTTCTCTAGTTTACTTTATTATAAGAATATGGTCTAGAATACATCAAACACAAAATATGTGTTAATCATTTGTTTATGTTATTGGTAAAGCTTCCAATCAACAGTAAGCTATTAGTAGTTAAGTTTTAGTTATAGTTAAAAGCTATGTGTGGATTTTTGACTGTACAGGGAGGTTGGCACCCCTAAACCTTGCCTTATTTAAGGTCAACTGTACTTATATCCCTATAGACTTCTCTGAAATCATTAATATTACTAAAATGTTCCAGGAAACAAAGGAATTAGGAGATCAGGTACTTTGGCTGTTTTTCCCCGTACGTGTAAATACAGCCATGGTCACATCAGATGACTCAACAGCTCCTGTTCCAACAGAAGAAACATGATTACTGACTTCAGTGCAATAATAGATGATGTTCTCTAAGCAACCTTCCAATCAATGAAATCTTGACAATGGGTCTGAACATCACAGAATAACATATCCTGCAGGCTGACTTCATCTGCCCTTGCTAACATGGGGAACTGAGAAAGGAAAAAGATAACCCTGGAAGCTGATAGCTGGGCTGTAGTGTTCCTAACAAAACATCAACTATCCTCATAGGATATAAAGAGTAACTGGACAAGGTCATTCTGTGACTGTTGTGGAACAAAACAGAGTCAAGGCCACCTTGAAACCACAAAAATCACTAACGTCTTCCTCTTATAACAAACATAAATGATTACAGCTCCTTTACCAATGATATCTCTAACCCTACCCACCTTAGTCCTTTGGCATTGTAGATAGAAATTACCAAAGATCTACCCACTCACCAAATTCTCCCTGCTTCCTGACAGCATCCAATCCAGAACAGATCCCTCCTTTCCCTAAAACCTCCATAGAATCACCCAACTCAAGCTCAAATCTTATAAGCTCTTCCCAATTCTTTCCTAAAGACTCACCCACAGTGTCTCTGATGTGTGTTCTTCAGTTGCAGCAAGCTAAATCAACCGAACTTTAACTTGATGTGGTTCTTGTGGTCTTTCAGCTAGACAGCTTTAATATAAGATATACATCAAACTGTTAACTAGTGGTTAGCTCTCTGGGTAAGAAAACAGGTAATGTCTTCTTTACAATGTAGACATTTCAGTAAGGTTTGAGTTTTTGACCACAAGCATGCACTGAGAAAAATAATAAGTATATTTTGATTGGGGCAGGTGAGGGACCTCCATTGGCTCCCTTTGCTACAAGAAAAAAAACCACGTCCTTAGTCTGGCGTACAAGGTTCACATTAATTGAATTCTACTAGTCTTGGCAGCCCCATTGGTCACAACTCCCCTATGTTCTCGAGCCTCTAGCTGTGTCAGACTCCCCAATTATTTCCCAAATACTATGCAATTCCATTTTCCACTGCTTTCTACCTATTTAAACATGCAAACAATATTCTTCCTGCACCTGCCTGTTCTCCCCCACAATGAAGAACTTCCTTTTGAAGTTTAAATTGGTTTGAAAATTGGTCTGAATCTGGGGCGCCTGGGTGGCTCAGTCGGTTAAGCATCCAACGCTTTATTTCAGCTCAGGTCTTGATCTCCCGGTTTGTAAGATCAAGCCTTACATTGGGCTCTGTGACGACAGCTCGGAGCCTGCTTGGGATTCTCTCTCTCTCTCTCTCTCTCTCTCTCTCTCTTTCTCTCTCTCTTTCTCTCTCTCTCTGACCCTGCCCCACGCGTGTCCCACTCCCCACTCAAAATAAATAAATAAATAGGGGCGCCTGGGTGGCTCATTTGGCTTGGTGTCTGACTTTGGCTCAGGTCTGATCTCACCGTTTGTGAGTTGGAGCTCCGCATCAGGCTCTGTGCTGACAGCTCAGAGCCTGGAGACCGCTTCAGAGTCTGTGTCTTCCTTTCTCTCTGGCCCTCCCCCACTGGCACTCTGTGTCTCTCTGTCTCTTAAAAATAAATAAATATTTAAAAAAAATTAAAAAAAATTATAAATAAACTTAAACAATGGTTTGAATCAATAGAATGAATGTACAAGCAAAATGCAATACATACATACAATGGGATATTGTTCAACAATAAAAAGAAATTAAATTCTGACACGTTACAACATAGGTGAACTTTGAAAACATTATGCTAAGTGAAATAAGCCAGACACAAAAGGACAAATATTGTTATGATTCCACTTACACCAGGAACCTAGAATAGGCAAATCCATAGAGACAAAAAGTAGAATAGAAGTGACCAGGGGCGCCTAGGTGACTCAGTTGGTTAAGTGTCTGACTTCCACTCAGGTCATAGTCTCATGGTTCTTGAGTTCAAGCCCTACATCGGGCTCTGTGCTGACAGCTTGGAGCCTGGAGCCTGCTTCAGATTCTGTGTCTCCCTCTCTCTCTACCCCTCTCCTGCTCACGCTCTGTCTCTCTCTCTCTCTCTCTCAAAAAGAAATAAACATTAAAAAAAAAAAAGTGACCACTACTGGGTGGCTCAGTAGGTTAAATGTCAGACTTCAGCTCAGGTCATGGTTTGTGAGTTCGAGCCCTGCATCGGGCTCTCTGCTGTCAGTGCAGAGCCTGCTTTAGATCTTTTGTCCCACACCCCCCTGCCTTTCCCCCACTCGTGCTCTCTCTCTCTCTAAAATAAGTAATAATTTTATGGGAATGCAAGATGGTGCAGCCACTCTGGAAAATAGTATGGAGGTTCCTCAAAAAATTAAAAATAGAACTACCCTATGACCCAGCAATTGCACTACTAGGTATTTATCCAAGGGATACAGGTGTGTTGTTTCGAAGGAACACATGCGCCCCAATGTTTCTAGCAGCACTATCAACAATAGCCAAAGTATGGAAAGAGCCCAAATGTCCATCTATGGATGAATGGATAAAGAAGATGTGGTATTGTATATATATATATATATATATACAATGGATTATTACTTGGAAATCAAAAAGAATGTGAAATCTTGCCATTTGCAACTACATGAATGGAACTGGAGGGGATTATGCTAAGTGAAATTAGCCAGTCAGAGAAAGACAAATATCATATGACTTCACTCATATGAGGACTTTAAGAGACAAAACAGAGGAACATAAGGAAGGGAAACAAAAGTAATATAAAAACAGGAAGGGGGACAAAGTATAAGAGACTCATAAATATGGAGAACAAACAGAGGGTTACTGGAGGGGTTGTGGGAGGGGGGATGGGCTAAATGGGTAAGGGGCACTAAGGAATCTACTCCTGAAATCATTTTTGCATTATACGCTAACTAATTTGGATGTAAATTTTTTTAAAAATTAAATAAAAAATTAAATTAAATCCAAATTTAAAAATAAAATAAATAATTTAAAAAAATTAATGACCAAGGGCTAGGGGGAGGAAGGAATGGGGAGTTATTGTATAATGGGTACAGAATTTATGTTTGGGATGATTAAAAATTTCAGGAAATAGTGGTGATAGTTGTACAACATTGTAAATATACATAATGCCACTGAATTATACCCTAAAAATGATTAAAATGGAATTAAAACAAATTTTTAATGTTTATTTCTGAGAGAGAGAGAGAGAGAGAGAAAGAGAGTGAGCAGGAGAGGGGTATAGAGACAGATGGGGAGGGGTATAGAGAGAGATGAAGACACAGAATCAGAAGCAGACTCCAGGCACTGAGCTGTCAGCAGTTAGCCTAATGTGGGGCTTGAACCCACAAACCATAAGATCATGACCCGTACTGAAGTTGGACACTTAGCCAACTGAGCCACCCAGGTGCCCTTAAAATGGAAATTTTTTAATTAAAAAAAATTAAAAATTTGTTTTCATGTTTATTTATTTATTTTGAGAGAAAGAGAGAGAGAGAGAGAGAGAGAGAGAGAGAGAGAGAGAACATAAGCAGGGGAGAGGCAGAGAGAGAGAGAGAGAGAGAGAGAGAGAGAAAATCCCAAGCCAGCTCCAAGCTGTCAGCACAGAGCCTGATGGCTCAGCCTCACCAACTGTGAGTTTGTGACCTTAGCTGAAATCAAGAGCCAGACACTTAACCAACTGAGCCACCCCAGTGCCCCTAAAAAAATTTTTTTAAGTAGGCTTCATGCCCAACGTGGTGCAGGGCTCAATGCAAGGCTTGAACTCAAGATGGTGAGATCAAGACCTAAGCTGAGATACAGAGTTGAATGCTTAACCAACTGAGCCACCCAGGCACCCCTTAAAATGATAAATTTTATGTAATGTATATTTTACCACAATAAGAAAAGAAAAAACTTGATTTGAATTTTTATTATACAAAATTTCAGGAATATACAAAAATTAAGAGAAAAATTTAGTGAGCCTCTGTGTACCCATCAACACTCAGAACAATTATCAATCCCTGGCCAAACTTCTACCTTTTCTCACATCCTCCCCTCACCATACATACACTGAATTATTTTGCAGCAAATCGTAGACATTATATCATTTCATCAACAAATATTTTAGATGCTCCCTCTAATATAATGTCTTGGGGCACCTGGGTGGCTCAGTCAGTTAAGCATCTGACTTCAGCTCAGGTCATGATCTCTTGGTTCATGAGTTCAAGCCCCACATCAGGCTTTGTGCTGACAGCTTGGAGTCTGGAGCCTGCTTCAGATTCTGTGTTCCACCAACTGAGCCACGTAGGCACCCCATGGCTTCTACTTCTAGATACAAGTAGCATCTCCCTCCCCTGGAAACAAAAATGTTTCCAGATAATTGTCAAATGTCCCATGGGGAGGCAAAACTGCCCCCAGTGAGAACAACTTCTTCAGAACTACCCTTAAGAACAACACTGACTATCAAAAAATTAAAGGGGCACCTGGGTGGCTCAGTCGGTTAAGCATCCGACTTCGGCTCAGGTCACGATCTCACGGTTTGTGAATTCGAGCCCCGTGACAGCTCTGTGCTGACAGCTCGGAGCCTGGAGCCTGCCTCAGATTCTGTGTCTTCCTCTGTCTCTGCCCCTCCCCTGCACACGCTCTGTGTCTCTCTGTCTCTCAATAATAAATAAACATTAAAAAAAATTGTTTAAAAAAAATTAAAAATAGAACCACCCTATGACCCAGGAAATTGCACTACTAGGTATTTATCCAAGGGATACAGGTATGCTGTTTTGAAGGGGCACATGTATCCCAATGATTATAGCAGCACTATCAACAATAGCCAAAGTATGGAAAGAGCCCAAATGTCCATTGATGGATGAATGGATAAAGAAGATGTGGTATATATATACAATGGAGTATTACTCGGCAATCAAAATGAATGAAATCTTGCCACTTGCAACTATGTGGATGGAACTAGAGGGTATTATGCTAAGTGAAATTAGTCGGAGAAAGACAGGTATCATATGACTTCACTCATATGAGGACTTTAAGATACAAAACAGATGAAACATAAGGGAAGAGAAGCAGAAATAATACAAAAACAGGGAGGGGGACAAAGCATAAGAGACTCTTAAATATGGAGAACAAACAGATTGTTACTGGAGGGGGTTGTGAGAGGGGGGACGGACTAAATGCACAAGAGGCACTAAGGGAGACACTTGTCGGGATGAACACTGGGTGTTAAACATAGGGGATGAATCACTGGAATCTACTCCTGAAATCACTGTTGCACTATATGCTAACTTGGATGTAAATAATAGTAAAAAAAAAAGATTTTGGCTGAAAATAGTGATACATTTTGCTAACTGCCGATTGTGGCACAAATATTTCCACTTTTAACATCTGAGTTTGCCACCAGGGAGCTGTGCCTCATGCAGAGCAGAAGGCCCACCTACTTAAAAACCACCCCTCCCTGTGCACCAGCATTGAAACCAAAATGTAACAGGAACTCTCATGTTGATGACAACAGCAGAATAAAACAAAAAGGAAAAGAAAAAGAAGGTGGATACAGTATATAAGAGAATGTTGGAAGAAATACTTTAAATAATGACAGAATTGGTGGGAAGGCAAGCTGGTGCTGCCACTCTGGAAGAGTGTGGACGTGCCTCTAAAAATTAAAAATAAAACTACCCTATGAGCCAGCAATTGCACTACTAGGAATTTATCCAAAGGCGATAAGAGTGATGACTCATAGGGGCACATGGACCCCAATGTTTATAGCAGCGCTTTCAACAATAGCCACATCATGGAAAGAGTCCAAATGTTCATCAACTGATGAATGGATAAAGAAGATGTGGTTTATATATACAATGGAATACTACTTGGCATTGAGAAAGAATGAAATTATTCCATTAGCAACAACGTGGATGGAACTGGAGAAAGACAGATATCATACGTTTTCACTCATGCGTGGAACCGGAGACACTTAACAGAAGACCATGGGGGAAGGGAAGGGGAAAAACAGTTTCAGAGAGGGAGGCAAACCATAAAAGACTCTTAAATATAAAGAACGAACTGAGGGTTGATGGAGGGGGGGGGGTGCTGAAGAGGGGGAAGTGGGTGAGGAGCATTGAGGAGGGCACTTGTAAAAAAAAAAAGAACTACACTGCCTAGGTTTGTTTCATGTCTGTCTTCACTTCTAGACTGTGACATCCTTAATGACATAGACAGCTTCTTCTTCATTTTAGCGTCACCAGTGTCTGATTCTTACTGAGATCTTCATAGGAAGAAAGCTGGGAGGCCAAGTGAGTTTTGGTAGATCTTCACGGAACTTCACAAAAATCTGAAGCTATTAGGTCTAGCCTTAGTTACTTCTACAATATCCTAGTCCACTATTCCTGCAGCGTCTCTCAAGAAGTCAAGTCATTGGGATTCATCTTCCTGCAGAGGGGCTCATTTTGTTAAAATTCTTAGGGTGAGTGGAAGCTTGCTCACTCTGTTACTTTATCCATTGTCTCAACTCCACCCTCTGAATTCTTATAAAATGAACTTGATTTCAGTCAGGTTCATACAGCAGCCCTTCAGGTATGTGAAGACCACCCTTATATTTATTCATTAAATCATTCAAACATATGCCTACTTGAACAAGAAAAAAGCCTCTCTTCCTTGAAACCTACCCCAAACTACCTAACAAAAAGTCTGAATGCTTTAAGCCCTCTAAGTGAGCCGCTCCCTGGTTCCCTCTAGTGTACATTCTCCCTCATTACAACAGCTAAAAACCCAACTCCATCAACTACCCGTTGTATTCCTCATGGTCTTTGGCAGGAGGACATTGAGATATGAATGTCCTGTGAATAAAAACCCTCCCCCGTTCATGCTCTGTCTCTCTCTGTCTCAAAAATAAATAAACATTAAAAAAATTTTTTTAATGTTTTTAAATGTTTATTTATTTTGAGAGAGAGAGACAGAGACAGAGCACGAGCAGGGGAGGGATAGAGAGAGAGGGAGACAGAATCTGGGGCAGGCTCCAGGCTCTGAGCTGTCAGCACACAGCCTGATGCGGGGCTGAAACCCACTAGCTTTGAGATCATGACCTGAACTGAAGTTGGACTCTCAACCAACTGAGACACCCAGGCTCCCCATTTACATTGTAATGAAAAACAACAACACTCTAGCTGCTAGGTTGAGGAGTCACCAGGTGAGGGGTAGCAGCAAGAGAGGAGACCAGGTACTTGTAATAACCCAGTGAGAGTTGATGGTGCTTTGGACCAGGCTAGAAACACAGGAGATGAAAAGCTGACAGATTTCTAGATCTATTTGGAAAGTAGAGCAGGCCAGATTTACTGGTAGGGGGTAGGAGTGAAAGAGAGAAGAGTTACAACTGGAAGGCAGGTAGTTACCATTGACTGAGGAAGGATAGTGGGACAGCAGGTTTTTTAGGAGGAAAGAATAGGAATTCACATAACATTTGCAATTACCAGTGGAGATGTTGGGCAGGCAACCGAATAGCCCAGAATCCAGAAGAGAGATCTGGGTTGGAGTTATAATCTCTGAGTTTGGTGATGGACAGTATTTAAAGTCCTGAGACTGCATGAGGGCAGCCAGCTGGGAATGCAGGGTAACAGAGAAGGTCAGGGATTGAACTCAGGGCACTCCAGTATTTAGACGTTGGGGAAAGGCAAAGAAAGAAGCTAAACATATCCAAAGGAATTGCCATTGAGATAAGAAACTAGCAATGTGGAATCCTAGAAACCCAAAGAACGCATTTGAAAGGGAATGATCAAGTGTCAAATGTTGCTAATAGACCAAGATAAGGATGAGAGTTGACTATTAGATTTAGCACTATCTTCCTTGGGACTTTTCTTTTCAGGAGAATATTTATTCCATTATCCCCCCCCCCTTTCTTTGTAAAATATCACTTTTTAAAAAAAAGTAAGCTCAGTGCCCCACATGGGGCTCACACTCATGACCCCAAGATCAAGTCACATGCTCCACCAACTAAACCAGCCAGATGCCCCCAAATATCACTTTCTAATATGCTACATAAGTTGCTTATTTATCTTCTTGTCTGTCTATTCTTGCTAGAATAATAAAATAAATACTAGGGCAGGAATTTTTATCTATTTTGCTAAATAACAAAATTCTGCATAGAGCAGCATCTGGTCATAGTGGGAGCTCAATAAATATTTGTTGAATGAATGGTTTTCAGATCCATCATCATGTTGGTCTGACATTTATGAACACGCTTGTTTGGCAATGTTTCTCTGAAGCTATTAGAATATGTTCTAGATAAGTCTTAAAATACTAAGGTGGTTCTCCTTTGTTTATAGCCTCGCATTTTATGGCAAGCTCAGCCTGTCTGGCGGACAATCGCCTTGCAACTTCATGCCTCCCTATCTGGCACCGTGTACTTCTACTGACCTGAAGAAAAACAAATCCATAGCCAGCCAACCCCACAGAGCTCAGGGGATGCTCCTCATCTCTAATAATGGAATCACATGTTTCAGAGGAAATGGAGAAAAAAAGACATTGGACATCAGATGGGGAAATCTCTTTTAAGACAAGGGTGCCCAACCTGAATTCCCAAATTTTTCAGCTTTTGAGGCTAATGGGAGTTTAAGCCTCTTCTGTGGCATCATGTGGCATTGAGACTTTCGCCAAACCAATGAATCTAACCGAACTTCATTTTCTTCATCTGCGACTTGTAACTGATCAGGTCTACACAGCAGGGTTGTCATAAAGATTGAGAGGATTATGTATAAGCCTACAAGAGACTTTAATAAACGCTATCATAACCCCTTCCCATTTGCCAAGTGTCTTCAGCCATGATAAAGTGGAAGCAGAGAGCTTTTTTTTTTTTTCCAGTAACATCATACAATAAAAAAGCACAAAAACGGTATGTGTCCTTTTGTGTCTGGTGTATTTCACTTCGCATAATGTTCTCATCATGGTTCATCCATACTGTAGACAGTGAAATTTTTGAGTTGTATTTTTTCTCATGAGTGAGAAATTTTGCAATACGTCATTTTTTATACAATAGAGAGCGATTTGAATCTTTGCCCGTGACCCCACAATTCATGTCATTTGTGACTTCCTCCTAGCCAAGAACAGGAAATCCCTTTACGTTTATTCAAATATTTGTGTCCATTAGCAGCATTTTATCTTCCCATAGATCTTGCACAGATATATTAAGCAAAACTGGTTCTTTAAATTTAACACAGGAGAAAAACCTAATAGTTGAACACAGAACATCATCTATAAATTCTAGTCATCCTCTCAATTTGTACAATTTAAGTTGCAGTAAAATTCCACAAGGCGGCAGACTGGTTCCATTAAATTGGCCTCAATGCACTGATTTTTAAATACATTCTAGATATTCCCAATATTGGCATCCCCAAGTATAAAACAAAATTTTAAGCCAACAAAGGGAATCTATGAAGATATTTTCTCCTAGAAACAACTTTACAAATCTAGTTGACAAGTTTTCCCATTAAATTAGTTGTAATAGAATCATAGAACTTTACATTTAAACCACGAGAACATGACCTGAACCCAAACCAAGAGTTGGACACTTAACTGAACCTCAGGTGCCCCGAAAACTTGATATTTTAAATTGCATAACTAGTTTAAGAGACAAAAATCTACCTCATCCTTCTTTTGGAAAAAAAAGTTTGAGGCACCTGGCTGGTTCAGTCAGTGGAGCGTGTGAATCTAGATTTTGGGATTGTAGGCTTGAGCCCCACACTGGGTGCAGAGATTACTGAAAAATAAAATCTTTTTTAAAAAGTTTTGTTGTGTTTTGTTCTGTTTTTTTTTTTTAAGTTTATTTATTTATTTTGAGAAAGAGAAAGAGAGAGTGGGGGAGGGCAGAGACAGAGAGAGGGAGAGACAGAGTCCCAAGCAGGCTCTGGTGTCAGCATAGAGCCTGACTCGGGCTTCATCTCACAGTGAGATCGTGACCTGAGTTGAAATCAAGAGTCAGACGCTTAAAGGACCGAGCCCCCAGGCACTGCCCACCCTCTCCACAGCCCCCCACTCCCCACCAAAAAAGTTTAACATACAGGACAATTTACTTTAAAAATTTTCAGTACGGTTCTATTCATTCTAATACAATATAGATTTGTGTAAATGCCACAAGAATCAGAATGCAGAATGGTCTGTCACTTCAAAAAACTCTTTGTGTTACCACTTCACGGTCATACCTTCCCTCTGAACGCTAACCTTGGGAAACTACTCATGTATTCTCCCTATCTTACTATTTTTTCCAGAATGTTATGTAAATGGCAACATCCGATAGGTAACCTTCTGTATCTGTCTTTTTCTGCTTAGCGTAATGCCTTTCACATTCATGGAAGTTGTTGCCTGTATCAATGGTTCGTTCTTTTCATTGCCGAGCAGTATTGCATTGAACAAATACACCAGTGTTGGCTATTCATTCAACACTTGAGGGACATTTGGGTGGTTTCCAGTTTCTTGCAGTTATGAATAGAACTGCTATGCAGCTTTTTGTGAAAATGTGTTTCAATTACTCTAGGGTAAATACACAGGAGAGGGATTGCTGGGTCATGATGTGGGTGCATGTTTACTTTCATAAGAAATTGCCAAAAGGTTTTCCATAGTGGCGCATACCATTTTGCATACCCACCAGCAATGTATGAAAGTTCCAGTTGTGCTATATCCTTGCCAGTAATTGCTATTTATTTATTTATTCATTTATTTATTGTGAACTTGACACCACACATGGGGCTCGAACTCACGACCCTGTGATCAAGAGTCAACTCAGCCAGGCAGGTGTCCTGCCGATACTTTTTATTTTGGTCATTCTAGTAGGTGAGTAGTGATATCATGGTTTTTAAAAATCATTTTTTGTTTTTAATTTTTTGATGTTTATTTATTTTTGAGAGAGAGAGAGAGAGACAAAAAGTGCAGGCGGGGGAGGGGCAGAGATAGAGGGAGACACGGAATCTGAAGCAAGGTCCAGGCTCCCAGCTGTCAGCACAGAGCCTGGTGTGCGGCTTGAATTCATGAATCACGATATCATGACCTGAGCTGAAATCGGATGCTCAACTGACCGAGCCACCCAGGCCCCCCTTAAAAATCATTTTTAAAAGTTGTGTGCTATGGATCTTTAAAGGGAATATTTTGATAAGAAATAATTTTTCTTGGCGTGCTTGGCGTGCTCATTTGGTTAAGCATCTGACTCTTGGTTTCTGCTCAGGTCATGATCTCGCGGTTTCATCTCATGGTTTCCTGAGTTCGAGCCCCACGTTGGGCTCTGTGCTGGCAGCGTGGGGCCTGCTTGGGATTCTCTGTCTCCCTCTCTCTCTGCCCCTCCTCCACTTGTGCTCTGTCTCTCAAAAATAAACAAAGGTAAAAAAAGCTTTGTAAATAAAAAAGGCACAATACAAATTCTACACAAACTGTTCCAGAAAACTGCAGAGGAGGAAATATTTCTAAGAGGGTAGCATTACTCTTTCAACTTAGTATACAGCATTTATGGTTGTATTTCTAGTTTTTTCTAGATATAAGCACTTGGCATTTCTTAAGCCTTGCCACTAGAAATATGCTACTAGTTTCAGAACTCAGTAAGAACTTTTTCCAAAACAGCCAAAAACATTTCAAAAACATTGTTCTACCCGTGACATGATTTACTAATTTGTATAGGATACTTCCATAGTTGGGAGATATTTGAACAATTTTTTTTGCTACAACTCATGATAGAGGATGTTCATGTGTGTGACACTCTCTCAAGTAGTAACAGAGACATGAATAAGATAGACTATGGCTTTTAATCTTTCTCAGTACTGTATGTACATAAATTACTAAATGTAATTTCATAATGTTATAGTATTGACTGTGAATTTACTCCCAATTTATTTTTGAAAAGTAAGTTACTGGGGCACCTGGGTCGCTCCGTCGGTTGGGCGTCCGACTTCAGCTCAGGTCATGATCTCATGATTCGTGAGTTCAAGCCCCACATCAGGGCTGACAGCTCAGAGCCTGGAGCCTGCTTCAGATTCTGTGTCTCCCTCTCTCTCTGCCCCTCCCCCACTCACATTCTGTCAAAATTGTTTTGGTTATTCTAGTTCCTTTGCCTTTCTATAGACATTTTATTTTTTAATGTTTATTTATTTTTGAGAGAGACAGAGAGAGCACGCACCCATAGGTGGGGGAGGGGTGTATAGAGACTCCTAAGCAGACTCTGCTCTGTCAGTGCAGAGCCTGACACAGGGCATGACCTCATGAACCGCGAGATCATGACCTGAGCCCAAATCAAGAGTTGGATGCTTAAAGCGACTGAGCTATCCAGGTGGCCTGTATATAAATTTTAGAATCAGCTTGTCTACCTTAAAAGATCCTGCTGGAATTTTGACTGAAATGGACTTAATTTTATGTCCAGCTTTCCAATCTATGAACATGGTATGTTTCTTAGTTTTTTTTTTTTCTTTTTTTAAAGCATTTTCTAGTTTTCAGCATATTTTGTTAAGATTTGTAACTAAGGGTTGCATTTTGAGGGGAGCCATTGTAAGTGGAATTTTATTTTTAAATTTGTTTCCAATTGTTCATTGCCAAAAATAGAGATATGATTAACTTTTGTTTGTTGACACTGTATACAATAACCTTGCTGAAGCTGCTTATTAGTTCTTGGAAACATTTTTGTAGATATCTTGGAATTTTGTATGTAGATAATTATGTCATCTGTGGTTAGGAAAAATTTTTATCTCTTATTTTCCAATTCATATGCACTTTAATTTTTTTCTTGCCTTATTGTACTGTTTAGGAGTTCCAGCAAGATGTTGAAAATGAGTGCTGAGAGTGGACATCCTTGCCTAATATCCAATTTTAGGGGAAAAGCATTCATTCTTTGACTAATAGGTATGATGTAAGCTATCATTTTATTGTTTTTTCTTAATCATAAATGGTTGTTAACCTTTGTCAAATATCTTTTCTGCATCAATTGATATGATCATTTCTTGCTTGTAGTTTTCTTGGTTTCAGTATCAGAGTAATGTTGTCTTCATAAAATGAGTTAGGAAGTGTTCCCTCCTATTTTCTAAGAGATCCTTTACTGTTGGCATTATTCTTTTTTAAATATTTGGGAGAATTCACCACTGAAATGATCTCAGCATGGAATATTTGTTTTCAGAAGGTTTTTTTGTTTATTTGTTTTTCATTTCGTTTTGTTTTCAGAAGGTTTTAACTGCAAATTCAATTTCTTTAACAGTTATGGTACTATTTAGGTTGCTTATTCATCTTGGGTGAATTTTGTTTATTTGTAGTTTTTTAGGAATTGGTTTATTTGCTCTAAGTTGCCAAATTTTTGTGAATATAGTTTTCCTTGGTCCTTTATTTTGAACTAAAAATGAAAATGCAACATATTAAAATGTGTAGGTTGTAGCTAAGGCAGTATTTAGAGAGAAATTTATGATATTAAATGAAGATAAGTAGACATGTTTCAAATCGATAATCTAAGCTTTCACTTAAATAAATTAGGAAACAACAAAATAAACCCAAAACTTATTTTAAAAAGGGCCAAAATTAATGTAATTGAAAACAGATAAACAATAGAGACAATCAATGAAACAAAAAAGTGTATTCTTTGTGAAAATCACAAAAATTGGTTGATAAACCTGTAGTCAGACTGATCAAGAAAAAAGAAGAGACACGTTATCAATAATAGCAATGGTATCACTACTAACCTACTGCTGTTATTAGGAGGATAAGTGAATACTTTGACAACTCTGTGCCTATAAATTTGCAACTTAGATGAAAGGGACTAATCCCTTGAAAGACACACAGTACCAAAACTCACTCAAGATGAAATAAATCTGAATATTCTTGTATCTATTAAATAAATTGAATACAGAGATTAAAAACTCCAGGGTCAGATTGTTTTAGGAGTGAATTCTAACAAATATTTTAAGGAAGAAATATCAATACCATTTCTACACAAACACTTCCAGAAAATAAAAGAGGAGAAAACACTTTCCTACTCATTTTATGCAGCCAGCATTATTCTAACACTGACACAAGACAAGGAAAGTGCAAGAAAACTACAGACCAATATCCATCATGAACAAATACGGAATAAAAATACTCAATATTTGCACACTGAACTCAGCAATACACAAAAAAGATAACATATCATCTACAATGGGATTTATTTTAAGAATGCAAGGCTGGTTCACTTAAAAATTAATTAACCTACCATATTAAAATTACATTATCATATCAATTGATACCAAAAAAGCATTAAACATTTTTTTAATGTTTGTTTATTTTTGAGAGAGACAGAGTGTGAGTGGGGGAAGATCAGAGATAGAGGGAGACACAGAATCCACGGCAGGTTCCAGGCTCTGAGCTGTCAGCACAGAACCGATATGGGGCTTGAACTCACGAATCGGGAGATCATGACCTGAGCTGAAGTTGGACGCCTAACCGGCTGAGCCACCTAGGTGCCCCACCCCCCTTTAAAAAAAATTTTTTTTTTTTTATCAAAAAAGCATTTGACAAGATTCAACATTCATTCATAAAAATTCTTAGCAAACTAGAAGCAGAAAGAATTTCCTCAATTTAATAAAGGACATCTATAAAAAATTATAGCTAACACTTTATCTAATGGAGAAATACTGAATGCCTCTCTAAGATCAGAACAAAGCAAAGATGTCCATTTGCACCATTCCTATTCAACATCATACAGGAAGTCCTAGTATAATGTAGTGTAATAAAGGAAAAGAAATAAAAAGCATACAATTGGAAAGAGAGGCATACTATATGCTCTTCTCATAGATGACATTACTACATAGACAATCAAAAACTATCTACAAAAATCTTAGAATAGGGATCTGTGGGTGCCTTGGTCAGTGTAGCATGTGACTCTTGATCTCAGGGTTGTGAGTTTGAGCCCCATGTTGGGTGTAGCTGAGTGTGGAGATTACTGAAAAATAAAAAATCTTTAAAAATCTCTCAGAATAAATGAGTATAGCAAGGTTGCAGGATATAAGGTGAATACACAGTAATCAATTTTATTTCTGTATACTAGAAAATAAATTGGAAATTGAAATAAAAACCAGAATGATTTATTAATGGCACCCAAAACATGAAATACTTAGGTATAAATCTAACAAAATGTGTGGAGGATTATGCATGCTAAACACTATACATCGATGAAAAAAAGATTTTAAAGACCTAAATAAATGGATAAACATGGTTGTTCATTGATTAGAAGACTCAATATTATTAAGCTGCCAATTCTTCCCAAACTTACCTATAGTTTTAATGTGATCCTAGTCAAAATCCAAGCACAATATTTTTGGACATTGAAAAAGTGATTCTAAAATCTTTATTGGAAAATGAAGACTAGAATATCCTAAACACTTTTTTTATCCTAAACATTTTTGAAAAAAGTAAACAAAATTTGATATGTCATGATTTCAAGACTTGATTTCAAACTTGTGAAAATTGAGGGGCACCTGGTTGGCTCGGTCAGAAGAGCACATGACTGGTGATCTCAAGGTCATGGGTTTGAGCCCCACATGGGGTGTAGAGATTACTTAAATATATAAACTTAAAAACAATTCAGGGGATGTCTGGGTTGCTCAGTTGGTTGAACGTCCAACTCTTGATTTCATCTTGGGTCATGATCCCAGGGTCATGGGATTAAGCCCCTGCATTGGGCTCCACGCTAAGCGTGGAGCCTACTTGAGATTCCCTCTCTCTCCTCCTCTGCTCTTCTCCCCTGCTCTCGTGTGCTGTTTAAAGCATTTTTAAAAATTAAAAAAATTCAGTAATCAAGACAGAATAGAAACTTCAGTAACAGATTCAGATAGCCAGAAAGTTATAATAGGCAAAACAGTGTGGTACTGCATAAAGACAGATAAACAGACCAGTGGAATGGAATTGAGATTTTGTATATATGGTCAAATTATTTTCAACAAAGGTAAAGACTATTCAACAGAGACAGGACAGTCTTTTCAACAAATGGTGCTAGGGAAACTGGATATCCACACCCAAAAGAATGAAGTTGTGCCCTTACCTAATATGATATACAAAAATTAACTCAAATTGGATCAAAGAAGTAAGAGCTAAAACTATAAAACTCTTAGAAGAAAGCACAGAGGAAAAGCCTTGTGACATTGGATTTGGCACTGGTTTCTTAGATATGATATCAAAGGTACAGACAACAACAACAAAAACAAACAAGTTGGACTTAATCAAAATTGAATACTTTTGTGCACTGTAGGACAATTTAACAGAGTAAAAATCCCATAGAGTGGGGGAAAATATTTGGAAATTACATATCTGATAAGGAGTTAATATCCAGAATATGTGAGGAACTCCTACAAGTCAACATGAGCATGAAACAAACAGCCCAATTAAAACACAGGAGAAGAACTTGAACAGACAATTCTCCAAAGAAGATACAGCAATGGCCAACAAGCACATGAAAAGATGCTTACGGTTAGTCATTAGGGAAATGCAAATCAAATCCACAATGAGACCCCACGTCCCATCCAGTAGGATGGCTATTACCAGAAACTAACCTACAAACAAACCAGAAAACAAATGTTGGTGAGGATGTGGAGAAATTGGAACCCTTGTGCACCGATAGTGGGAATGTGAAAATTGTGCAGTCGCTGTGGAAAATGGTATGGTAGTTCCTCAGAAAATGAAAGCTAGGATTCCCATACAATTCCACTTCTGGTTATATACTCCCAAAGAACTGAAAGTAGGGAAACAAGATATTTGTACCCCTGTTCCTAGCAACATATTTACAATAGCTAAAAGGTAGAAACAACTCAACTGTCCATCAATGGATAAATGGACTAACAAAATGTAGTATATACATATAATGAAGTAATATTCAGCCTTAAAAAGGAAGGAAATTCTGGTGCGTGCTACAACAGGGATGATACTTGAAGACACACTAAGTGAAATAAGCTAGACTCAAAAGGACAAATTGTAGGATTTCACTTATATGGTATACGTAAATAGTCAGATATATAGAGACCAAAAAAAAAAAAAAAAAAAAAAAAAAAAAAAAAAAGGTGGACAGTGGTTACCAGGGGCTGGAGAGGAGAATGGAGAATCACTGTTTAAAAGTTACAGAGAGGGGCGCCTGGGTGGCGCAGTCGGTTAAGCGTCCGACTTCAGCCAGGTCATGATCTCGCGGTCCGGGAGTTTGAGCCCCGCGTCAGGCTCTGGGCTGATGGCTCAGAGCCTGGAGCCTGTTTCCGATTCTGTGTCTCCCTCTCTCTCTGCCCCTCTCCCGTTCATGCTCTGTCTCTCTCTGTCCCAAAAATAAATAAACGTTGAAAAAAAAAATTTTAAAGTTACAGAGATGCAGTACAGGGTGATGGAAAAGCTCTGGAGATGGATGGTGGTAATGGTTGCACAACACATGAAGATAGGTGATGCTACTGAACTGTACCTTTAAAAATGGTTAAAATAGTAAATATTATGTTTATCTTACCAGAATTTTTTTAAAGGAAAAATTCTTTCTAGTTATCAGTAACATAGTGTTTATGATGATAGCTATGAAATTGTGGTACTTTGCTACCTCCTTTCTCATGATACTTTGTATATTTTATATGGGAAGTTCAAGCTCTGATGTTTTTGGACTTGTAGTTTCTCTCTTTTTGGTCTACATTAGTTCCTCCTTCTCTGCACAGTTCCCCTCCCCTCTTTTTTTTGTTTTCACAAAAATATTTTGAGAGAGAGCATGTGTGTGTGCACACCAGTGGGGGAGTAGGGGAAGAGAGAGAGGAAAGAATCCCAAGCAGGCTCTGTGCTGGCAGCCTGACGTGGGGCTTATGAACTGAACCTTAAAATCATGACCTAAGCCTAAATCAAGTCAGATGCTTAACCAGCTGAGCCACCCAGGCACCCCTCTCCTGTTCTTTCTCAAGCCCTTGACTTCATAGGATGGGGACACCAAAAAGGAGCCAAGTTTTTAAAAAGGCGAAAGATTTATACGATTTGAAGAGAAACCAGAGTATATAAAGGAGACAAGTTTTTTTTTAAATTTTTTTTTCAACGTTTATTTATTTTTGGGACAGAGAGAGACAGAGCATGAACGGGGGAGGGGCAGAGAGAGAGGGAGACACAGAATCGGAAACAGGCTCCAGGCTCTGAGGCGTCAGCCCAGAGCCTGACGCAGGGCTCGAACTCACGGACCGCGAGATCGCGACCTGGCTGAAGTTGGACGCTTAACCGACTGCGCCACCCAGGTGCCCCTAAAGGAGACAAGTTTTTAAAAGACTTCCTGAATTCCAAAACATTTCTTGTACTCTTAATATGCTAAAATGTTTTCCTTTAATCCTGAAATATTAAACTTTAAAAAAAAATTGTTTTAATGTTTATTTTTGAGAGAGAACGTGAGTAGGGGAGGGGCAGAGAGAGGGAGAATACAGGAGAATACAGAATCTGAAGTAGGTTCTAGGTTCTGGGCTGTCAACACAGAGCCTGATGTCGGGCTCGACTTCACGAACCGTGAGATCATGACCTGAGCTCAAGTTGGATGCTTAATTGACTGAGCCACCCAGGTGCCCCCTGAATTATTTAATTTCTGATCCAGTTACGATTGTGTGTTTTCTCTCTTTAACATAGATTACGGCAACAGGGTTTCTGATGAACAATGCCTACATTCCTAGGATCACCTTACCTGATGATATTATAAACAGAGTTAGCTATTTAGGATTCTTATACCTAATGACTCTAAACCCATATCTTCCTATAATAACACTGAATGTAAACGGACTAAATGCTCTAACCAAAAGACATAGGGTATCAGAATGGATAAAAAAAACAAGACCCATCTATTTGCTGTCTACAAGAGACTCATTTTAGACCTGAGGACACCTTCAGATTGAAAGTGAGGGGATGGAGAACTATCTATCATGCTACTGGAAGTCAAAAGACAGCTGGAGTAGCCATACTTATATCAGACAAACTAGACTTTAAAGTAAAGGCTTTAACAAGAGATGAAGAAGGCGTTATATAATAATTACAGGGTCTATTCATCGGGAAGAGCTAACAATTATAAATGTCTATGTGCCGAATACAGGAGCTCCCAAATATATAAAACAATCACAAACATAAGCAACCTTATCGATAAGAATGTGGTAATTGCAGGGGACTTTAATATTCCACTTACAACAATGGACAGATCATCTAGACACAGGATCAATAAAGAAACAAGGGCCCTGAATGACACATTGGATCAGATGGACTTGACAGATATGTTTAGAACTCTGCATCTCAAAGCAACAGAATATACTTTCTTCTCCAGTGCACATGGAACATTCTCCAAGATCAATCACATACTGGGTCACAAAACAGCCCTTCATAAGTACAAAAGAATTGACATCATACCATGCACACTTTCAGACCACAATGCTATGAAACTTGAAATCAACCACAGGAAAAAGTCTGCAAAACCTTCAAAAGCATGGAGGTTAAAGAACACCCTACTAAAGAATGAATGGGTCAACCAGGCAATTAGAGAAGAAATTTTGCACAGCAAAGGAAACAATCAAAAAAACTAAAAGGCAACCAATGGAATGGGAAAAGATATTTGCAAATGACATATTGGACAAAGGGCTAGTATCCAAAATCTATAAAGAACTCTCTAAACTCCACACCCGAAAAACAAATAATCCAGTAAAGAAATGGACAGAAAACATGAATAGACACTTCTCTAAAGAAGACATCCAGATGGCCAACAGGCACAGAAAAGATGCTCAATGTCTCTTCTTATCAGGGAAATACAAATCAAAACCACACTCAGATACCACCTCACACCAGTCAGAGTGGCTAAAATGAACAAATCAGGAGACTATAGATGCTTGAGAGGATGTGGAGAAACGGCAACCCTCTTGCACTGTTGGTGGGAATGCAAATTGGTGCAGCTGCTCTGGAAAACAGTGTGGAGGTTCCTCAAAAAATTAAAAATAGACCTACCCTATGACCCAGCAATAGCACTGCTAGAAATTTACCCAAGGGATACAGGAGTGCTGATGCATAGTGGCACGTGTACCCTAATGTTTATAGCAGCACTTTCAACAACAGCCAAATTATGGAAAGAGCCTAAATGTCCATCAACTGATGAATGGATAAAGAAATTGTGGTTTATATACACAATGGAGTACTATGTGGCAATGAGAAAGAATGAAATATGGCCTTTTGTAGCAACGTGGATGGAACTGGAGAGTGTTATGCTAAGTGAAATAAGTCATACAGAGAAAGATACCATGTATTTTCACTCCTATGTGGGTCCTGAGAAACTTAACAGAAGACCATGGGGGAGGGGAAGGAAAAAAAGAAAAGGTTAGAGAGGGAGGGAGCCAAAACATAAGAGACTCTTAAAAACTGAGAACAAACTGAGGGTTGATGGGGTGTGGGAGGGAGAGGAGAGTGGGCGATGGGTATTGAGAGGGCACCTGTTGGGATGAGCGCTGGGTGCTGTATGGAAGCCAATTTGACAATAAATTTCATATTTAAAAAAAAGGATTCTTGTACCTATATCCATTTTTTTCTTTTTCTACACAATCCTATAGTTTTGTGAGGGCCTGAGATTTTATCCAATTTAGAAGCTGCAAGCAAGCCTGAGATATTTCAGGGATAATGGCTGAAGACATGAGACTTCCGGGACACAAAGGATTTGACTGCTCACAGCATAGCAAGCATTTGCATCGGTACTTCTTGACCCCAAATCCTACAGTAGCGAAGTGAAAGGTCTCCAGTGGATGTTGTACATGGTATAAATCTGTGCAGCAGCTGAACCTGGGGAATTCATCTCATATACAAGCCTGATCTTTGTCTCTGACCTCGTCCTTCAATGTTGTTCACTGAGAAATGACCCAAGCAAAGAGTGGTCAGGGTCCTCCATTCTTGACCTAGCTAGCAAGAATGTAGGGAGTCTTAGGGTACCAGGTAGACTGCCTTTCCCAGCACGGTTTTATTTCAAGCTTACACTACCCTCAATTAACATGGTGAACATTCTTTTTTTCTAATCCCAGAAGCTATTTAAATAAATAACCTAGGGATTTATGTGCTGCTTGACGTTTTGGTAAAATTCACAGCAAACAATGCCCTGTCAGGGAGGAGGAAGGCGGAAGTTTTGACAGGATTATTTTAACAGTAATTGACTTTCTATTTTTTTCTTGAGTGGCCATTTTCCAGAAAATTAATCCATAAACTTTTCAAGTATACATAATCTACTCTATGCATTTTTCATTCAAGGTATTACTTGTGCCTTTTTCTATCAGTCTTTTAAGTTTTCCCTACCCTTCCCCCACTCCCTGCCTGATCAGCTTGTTTCATATCCTACAGCTCCTACATTTTTTTTTTAAACATTTATTCATTATTGAGAGACAGAGGGAGACAGAGCATGAGCATGGGAGAGGCAGAGGGAGGGGAGACAGAATCCAAAGCAGGCTCTATGAGCTGTCAGCACACAGCCCGGCGTGGGGCTCAAACTCACAAACCGTGAGATCATTGCCTGAGCTCAAGTTGGACACTCAATCTACTGAGCCACCCAGGCACCCCCCTACATTTTCTTCTCATCTCCATTCTCCCCCATATGGAGCCATGGAAACTACTTAAATCTTCCACATATCTACTAAGGAGTTTAACCTGGAGTAGGAATTATTTCCAGTTCATTGTTTTGTGGGCTGGTCCTACACACCTTCCACCTTCAGAGTCTATGAAGTCTGTGTTCCCCAAACTCAAGGAACATTTCCAGCTCTTCCAGAACTTCCTCATCTTTCAGTGACTTAGTAGTAGCAGTAAGGTAGGTCTGTGGGCAGAAGTCTGAAGCACAGTAATCATTGAACTAGAGGAGACGCCTCATGTCATGCTTTGAGGCACCCTAAATTCAAGTCATTCTCTGGTTACCCATATCCATCCCTGTCACTTGGTTTGGGGAATAGAAATGATAGTCCAATTGACTCAGTAGGCCATCGGGTTTTGTCCAATTTTCTTCTGATTTTCTAGAACGTAGGGTATCAATGCTTCTCGAGCTTAAGGCCCTGGTTGTTATAAAAGAAAGACTAGGGGCAGCTTGGAACAGACTGTGGATCATTGTCTTGGTGGAAAAGATTTTCAAACGGAGTTAAGGCCACCTAATAATATAAATGAGTTGATAAGTATACTATAATCTGGATTGTACTTAAAATCAGACATCTCAAATTCACAGAGATGAAAGTAAAATGGTGGTTACCAGGGGCTGCGGAAGGAGGAAATGAGGAGTTGTTATTTAATGGGTGTAGAGATCCAGTTCTGCAAGATGAAAAAGCTCTGGAGACCCAAAGCACAGCAGGGTGAATATACTTTAATGAACTGTATACTTACAAATGGTTACGACGGTAAAAGACAGAAAAGAAAATCAGGTATCTGATACCAAGCTGACATGGGGGATTTATTTTGTAGAAAAGCAACATCTAGAGAATGCCACAGACAGCCCTAGTATGTCTAAAGTACTACATATAAACATGATAATTGCTGAAAGTGACAACACTGAAGCACTGAAAGATACCAAAGTACTTTCTGAATCCAAGAAGTCAAATTACACTCAGAATGGTTTTCAGGTCTTTACCTATCTCAAAGTTCTAATACGCTGACATCTGGCAAACCAGATAACCAGAACACTCAACAGCCAAGTTTTCTGACCATACATAAACTTACTCGTACTCATCCGGTATATCTCCATACAAATATTTTAAGATTCCAATTTCTTGGTTAAGCTATATATGCTTGAGCTCATTAAATATACTTCAGACTTCTCTATTATACAAAGTTAAATGTACAACTAAATTAGTAAAAAGTGCTCATTGTGGTTTATTTTACTCTGACAAAAATGTTTATGCATGTGTACTCTATACTAACACTGCTTTTTTTTAATTCAAAAATTTCCTTCTCTTTTATAACTAGTTTTGTGACTTTTTTGGGTAAGACATCTGTGTCTTCTTTATTCTTACAGATTCTTCTTTTTATTTCTTAGCTTAAATTCAGTACGAGCTTTATTGGTATCTTAGGCTTTGTGTGCGTCCTTGCTCCTCAACACCAGCAGTTCTTCAGAGGCCTGACATCCAGCACAGGGCTTGCTGTGTTAGATTAGTTCTACAAAAAGGATTCAAGACATTTTTCCTGAAATATACAGAATATGTCATGCCAAATCTCTTGTTTATACAATAAACTGGTAAAACTGGTAAATTGCACATACAGCTCATATTCCCAAAACAGAATAACTTAAATATTAAAACGTACCTTTATGTTACCACCAAAACTGACCTTATAAAGCACAACAAATGGAAATATTCAATTAAAAAAACCACACAAAATCCACTAACCGTAAAGTCTGCGTATCACAGCGTAAGAACTCTCATTTCCCTATGACCTATTCAAACTACAGACAGCTATATTTTTTAAGCTACTCTAGAATTTATACCCTAATTAGAAATTTATACGAAACACAATTTTATGTTCAAATATGGAAATAAGCAACATAATTCCAAAACCCAAAAGTATTCCAGCATTCTGTAAAAAGAAATATCCCCAGCGGCTACATCCATGGTCACTAGCATCATTGTGCAGCATCTCAGGTACCTTAAAGAAAAAAAAAAAAAAGGGCAACATTTAAGTTTTCAGAACCACAAATTTGTTTTTATTACAGAACAGTATACAGTATATAGTATACGGTAATATTAGTTATATACGTAGCTGGATATACTGAGTCAACTCCTTAAAACAGGATCTTAAAACAGGACATGTTGACTCTAGCTAATACTGCCACACAGCATTTCCCAGCAGTTTATCTTTTTTTATGCTTATTTGAGAGAGAGCGCGTGCATACGGAGCACGTGCACTGTCAGCGCAGAACCCAATGCAGGGCTTGATCCCACGAACCACGAGATCATGATCTGAGCCGAAATCAAGAGTCAGACACTTGATAATCAACTGAGCCACCCACGCACCCCTCCCAGCAGTTTAATTAATAATGATTATTCACAGTATGCTCAACAAGCCACAGTCTTTATTGGTCCAGTTTGCTCCACTATAAGATGAAGAGCTATACTGATTATGCTGCTTCAGTTACTGTGTATAGCTGAACTGAACATGACATATAGCTCACCTAAGTTCAGAGATCTGGAACTCTTACATTATATAGAAGTTCGGCAGATTAGCTGGGATTTTTGTGTGGATTTTGGTGACAAAAAAAAAAAAAAGTAACTCCTTTGTCCATTAGTAAGAAACTTATGAACATTCTTAAGTATACACAGCATGCCAACAAAATGTGACATGTGCTGGGTTTCCTACAAATCTATACACAATTCAATATCTGATTACTGAGATTCTACCTTCAAGAAGACACATCAGAAAGGGGTAGATATTTCTGTGTATCCTGATACACATTAGGATAAATGTGCTTGTGATCAATAATCCAAAAAGATAAAACTCTAAAGAGCCTGTATTTTCTATGTTACCTTACTAAAGTATAGACTCCCTTATCACTACGGCATTTAATATAAAGCCTTTTTATTATTTATTTATTTAAAAAGTTAGCTCTATCCCCAATGTGGGGCTTGAACTCACAACCCTGAGATCAAGAGTCACATGCTCTACTGAGCCAGCCAGATGCCCCTTAATCTAAAGCCTTTATAAAAATAAGGTTTCACTGAGCATTTTCTCTATTTTATCATTAATCAACACTATAATTAAACTTCTTAAAAACTTACCATATCAACCAGAGCAACATACATGAATAAGCCAGCAGTAAGTGCAAATATCCACATAGAAACATTTTCAGCATAATGACCAATGAAGATTCCCGTTGCCATTCCAAGATATGCCAGCATGGCTGACAGAGCATTATAAAGAACAGCCTGCTTAACAGTCATGCCAGCCTTTAGTAAAACAGCAAAGTCACCTTTCATAGAAAACAAAAAGGGACAAAGTAATGAAAAATCACTTTTAAGACACAAACCCAACAGATTTCCCAATTTACAAAATTCTCTAATTTTTTTGAGGGGAAAAGAAAAAGCAGCAAACTTAAGAATTACCCAGGGGTTAACAGTGTTAGTGTAAATCACCTAACAGCCCTATAAATTAAGATTTTGGTTTTTAAGTTTGTGATTGTTTGTTTGCTTGTTTATTTATTTATTTTGAGAGAGAGAGAGAGGGCAGAGAGGGAAAGAGAGAGAATCCCAAGCAGGCTCCACACTATCAGCACAGAGCCTGATGTGGGGCTCAAATTCACAAACTGAGATCATGACCTGAGCTGAAATCAAGAGTCAGATGCTTAACCAACTAGGCCACCCAGGACCCCTAAATTATTTTTTTCCAGTTTTTGTTATGGCTTTCACTTTGTCGATGAATGATAAATACCACAAACCTACTATTTGTGGTCTTGCACTGTCTTCAACAAGCTTGTAACTGGCCATCAAGAAGAGGAGAGTGGAGAACAGATGAAATGATTAGCATATGATAAAGGCAATTTATAATTAAGAGCTAAAGAGTCTAATGTTCCAGTTATAAAAGGAGAAAGAGACAAATTAAGATAGGAATAGCTGAGAGAGGCTTAATGAAGCATGAAGGATCTAGAATGTGGAACATAAACCAGATGTTGAGGATCATAAACATTGAGTAGGCAGATGGGAGGCCTTGTGAATGGCAGAACACATGCCAAGGAGCAAAAGTGAAAATGGCATCACAGGTGTGTGCAAATATGTGTCTGTAAAAAGAAAAAAAGGACATGAACTGGGATCCAGAACAACTCTGGGAAGGTTTTAAGTCCTGGTGACAGAAGAGAAAAATATTCAAAACATAATTCATCAACTTCCCTTTTCTTCAGCTGTAGCAAGTCTCTTTGCCAACTTATCTCTGTTAACAAAAGATGACTCTTATTCCTGTGGTCTTATTCATATTGTAGGTATGAAGATAATGATCACTGATGTCACCAGCATGCTGGTGTAAGAAGATATGTGGTAGGGAAAGAGGACAAGGGAGGAGACCCAGGTTTCTCTCTGGCAACCCCACATGGACAATTGTGTAATTATACTTATAGGGTCAGAGTTCTGGCTGGAAACAAGCTTGTACTCAGTAAGAAAAGAAAGCTAGACAGGTTAGCAGACTTCTAAGAAGGCATGAAAGTTACAAAGAAGTTTGCTGGAACTCTCAATAGCAAAAGCCAGCAATACTAGGATACTTCATCCCCCTGGAAAATGCCATTTATGTGGTTCTCTTACCTAATTCATGTGGCAACTCGTGACAAAACACAGCAACAGAAGTACTTAAACCACTTGATAAACCTTCAGTAAAAGCAGCCCCTGGGTAAAAATCAGAGAAAGTTTGGCTACATTATATCGTGGGTGTTTTTAAAAACAACTTACCAGCTTACAAAACAAGGTAAAAGATGTGAACCATATTCTGGTCGTAAATAAACAGAACTTTCCCAGCTGTACTCCGTATCTCCTTTATAAGTAATGTTGGAGGGGCGCCTGGGTGACACAGTCGGTTAAGCGTCCGACTTCAGCCAGGTCACGATCTCGCGGTCCGTGAGTTCGAGCCCCGCGTCAGGCTCTGGGCTGATGGCTCAGAGCCTGGAGCCTGGAGCCTGTTTCTGATTCTGTGTCTCCCTCTCTCTCTGCCCCTCCCCCGTTCATGCTCTGTCTCTCTCTGTCCCAAAAATAAATAAACGTTGAAAAAAAAATTAAAAAAAAAAAAAAATATATAAGTAATGTTAGATTACATTCCATTAGGTTTACATTTCCCAGTGGAACATAAGCAGGTACGAGAGAGAAGGGAAAGTTCCCCTATGCCTCAGAGTGATTAGAGGATCTTCCCACAGACCTGGGAAGTAACTGCAACCACGTAAAACATTTATGTAAAAAATAAACTGATTTAAAAGGTTTAAAAGAAAACACAGCAGTCAGGAGTACAAATATGTTTCGCTGGCCTCAGAAGAATTCACTATGTAATTAGACTTGTTTACATTCATTCTTTCATTGTCTACCAAGGACAGTCTAGGACAAATGGCTCCCCCCATTTTAAAAGCTAACACCATATATAACTGACTGCTTATACAGGGTGACTGAGCACCTGCACGTCCTCCTTTGCTGCTCATGCTGTGCACAGTACATACAGGAGGGAGAGCACCAGGCTTCCAGGGGGCCAAGGCCTGGGCGCATCTGCCCGGCTGCACAACAGCACTACCTCCTGGGGCAGGTGGTTCGCTTTGCCAGGCCTCAGCTGCCTAACCAGTAATCATTTCCATTGCTCCTTCCCATCAAGTTACTAAAACTCATAAGTATTCTATTATCTCTCGATTGTGATACAACAATTTAATAGCAAAAACTAGTTTTTTGGATAGAGATTCGTAACTGAACTTATCAGACATCAGATGATTTTGGTATAAAAGATGATGAAAATTCTCTTCCCTTAATACTATTTTATAGATAAGGGAACTTAAATGTAAACAAAAACAAAACCAAAACACAGGCTCTGTACACATTAGATCTTGATCTTAAGACTGCAAATTAAAACAACTGTTGATAGTTACAAGTTAGGTAATGGGCTAGGCAGTTGTAGCACTTAACCTTACCTAATATTTATTGAGAACTTCGTTGTCGAAGTAGCTACAGAAGAAATAACATTTTGATAATCTTAGAAGTTAACAGCCTTATCAAAATCAACCTATTCTTTGTTAAAATTGGACTGGTAGTTTAATGTGACATTTTCAGAGTCAAACAACAAGCAACTATGTAGATGTATACCAATTGCCAGGCCATCGCTGAAATTGTGCAGGCCGTCGCCCATTATCACCATCCAGGCCAATGTGGCGATGCCGGCGTCTTTCAGCTCCTCCCGAGAGTAGCGCTGACTGTGGCTGTGGGGGTGGTGGTTTTGGTGGTGGTGGTGGTGGAGGATATGATGATAGTCATGATGATGGTGAATGAGATCGTCTGATTGGCCGAGGGTATCATGGAAATGCGAATGACATTTATTCTTGCACCCTCGGGGTACATATTCATTATAGACTTCTTGCGGATGAGCATGAGCTATCATGACCTCTTCTTCTTCCAAGATTGCTGGCTGTTGAGAATCAAAGTGGGAAGGCTCCTGTGAGTCTGCTTGTAAATAGACTTCAGGTCCTAGGTATAAACACAAAGGACATTGGGAAAGAGTCAGAAAACTTTGTTATGTTAATGTGCCTGGACACATTTCAAACAGTCCCACTGACAAAGTCCAAAAAGATCTTAGAGCATGGCAAGTACTAAACAGAGTGAAGCTTATGAAAAACATCATCAGGTTTCACAGCGACATGCAGAAGAATGAGCCTGGACCACTTTCTTACACCACACACAAAAATAAACTCAAAATGGATGAAGGACCTAAACGTAAGACAGGAAGCCATCAAAATCCTCGAGGAGGAAGCAGGCAGAAACCTCTTTGACCTTGGCTGCAGCAACTTCTTACTCAACACATCTCCAGAGGCAAGGGAAACAAAAGCAAAAAGGAACTATTGGGATCTTATCAAGATAAAAACTTCTGCACAGCCAGTGAAGGAAACAAACAACAAAACTAAAAGGCAACCTAAGGAACGGGAGAAAATATTTGCAAATAACATATCAGATGAAAGGTTAGTATCTAAAATCTATAAACAATGTGTCAAACTCAACACCCAAAAAGCAAATAATCCAGTGAAGAAATTGGCAAAAGACATGAATAGACACTTTTCCAAAGAAGACATCCAGATGCCTGACACATGAAAAGAGCCTCAACATCACTCATCATCAGGGAAATACAAATCAAAACCACACTGAGATACCACCTTACACCTGTCAGAATAGCTAACATTAACAACTCAGGCAAGAACAGATGTTGGTGAGGATGCAGAGAAGGAGGATCTCTTTTGCACTGTAGGTTGGAATGCAAACTGGTGCAGCCACTCTGGAAAACAGTATGGAGGTTCCTCAAAAAATTAAAAATAGAACTACCCTACAACCCAGCAATTGCACTGCTAGGTATTTATCCAAACAATACAGGTGTGCTGTTTTCAAGGGGCACATGCACCCCAATGTTTATAGCAGCACTATCGACAATAGCCAAAGTATGGAAAGAGCCCAAACGTCCATTGACAGATGAATGCATAAAGAAAGTGTAGTGTGTGTATACACACACACACACACACACACACACACACACACACACACACTAGAATATCACTTGGCAAAAAAGAATGAAATCTTTCCATTTGCAACTAGAGGATATTATGCTAAGTGAAATGAGCCAGTCAGAAAAAGACAAATATCATAGGACTTCACTCATATGTGGAATTTAAGATACAAAACAGATGAACATAAGGGAAGGGAAGCAAAAATAACATAAAAACAGGGAGGGGACAAACAGAAGAGACTCCTAAATATAGAGAACAAACTGAGGTTTGCTGGAGGGGTCATGGGAGGGGAGATGGGCTAATGGGTAAGGGGCATTAAGGGAGACACTTGTTGGAATGAGCACTGGGTGTTCTATGTAGGGGATAAACCATGGGATTCTACTCCTGAAATCATAATTGCAATATATGCTAACTAACTTGGATGTAAATTAAGAAAGAAAGAAAGGAAAGAAAGAAAGAAAGAAAGAAAGAAAGAAAGAAGAAAATACAAACATCAACAGGTTTTATTGGATTTTAAGAAATGGTCTCACAGATTAAGAATGGATTTTAGGGGCGCCTGGGTGGCGCAGTCGGTTAGGTGTCCGACTTCAGCCAGGTCACGATCTCGCGGTCCGTGAGTTCGAGCCCCGCGTCAGGCTCTGGGCTGATGGCTCAGAGCCTGGAGCCTGTTTCTGATTCTGTGTCTCCCTCTCTCTCTGCCCCTCCCCTGTTCATGCTCTGTCTCTCTCCCAAAAATAAATAAACGTTGAAAAAAAAAAAAAAAAGAATGGATTTTAAACTTTAGCCTTCAATAACAACCGCTCAGATTCTTCCTTGATTTCTTCTGCCTTCTTACGTTTGTTTTTTCTTTTTCAAGTTTTTATTTAAATTCCAGTTAGTTAACATACAGTGTAATATCTGCCTCCTTACATTTTTGAAAGATGACTGTTTTCCTGATTATAAAAGCACCACATACTTTAGAAAAACATTTAAGAAAAATACTGAAATTTGGAAATAAAAAACATGCTTAATCCTATCATCCAACTTCTTCTGTTTTGAGGGCAAAGTTCAAGGAAAAACAAGTACTGTATTTGAAATACAATTATCACCAAGGACCATTTATTGTGCAAAGAGAAGTAAATTAAACTGCAACAATAAAGTTTTGTTTTTTTTCCTTGTCTTGTCCACTGATGACACTTTTCTTGGGAACATTCTGACCCTGTGGTCCAATCCTAGGGCAGCTATTTCTGTTCAATGTTACATATTTCACTGGACTCCATTAAAAAGGCTGAAGAGAGAAGAGACACAAGAAAAAGAGCAAGAACATTTCACTTACTCTTTAGAGAAAAAAAACATGTGAAAAAACAAAGGGTGGACAGGAAACCTTACAAGTAGGCAGTAGCAAAAAAGTAGTTTTTTCTCCTTTGTCAGCTGGCAACTATGTAGTGAGCACCTACACTGGCCAGTACCCTGCTGGGCACTGGGGATGGAATGGAGCATGACAAGGTCTCTACCTTCAAGGAAGTTACGTTCTTGTGGGGTGACAGCCATATTTGATAAGTAAACACATGTATAAATAAGGTCATTTAAGGCACCAGAAAGCATGGAAAAAAACAGAAAAGGTTAATGTGAAGGACAGTGACCGGGAAACCTTTGTCTTTTGGTGATCAAGGAAGGCCTCTGACCCTCAAATGATGGAAGAAGGAATTTGTGTGAAGATCTGATAAGAGGCTTTCAAGAAGAAACAACAGCGAATGCAAGGCTCCGAGATAAACCTGGTGTGCTCACAGAATGACAAGAAGCCCAGTGAAACTGGACACAATGAACAATGAAACAGAGTTCATGGCAAGGAGTCTGGTTTAAAAATTTATTAACTCAATCCGTCTAACAAGAAATGCCAAGCTAATAGTCAAACAGGAAAAATAGGAACTTTACAGTGGAGCATCATGTTAGGTGGCACATCATGTCACCGAAAAGGATACAATATCACATTGTGGTATTCCTGCCCAAAATGATCAATTAATCACACACACAAAAAAAGAGAGAAACCCCAAGTGGGGGACAACTAGACACAACATTTGATTCTGGATTATACTCTGGACCATTTTTTTCTTTGGGTGGAGGGAGAATATAAAGGAGTCATTAAGACAACTGGAAAAACATGAGTGATATCTACAGAGACTAAATAATGGCATAGTATCAGCATTAATTTCCTGATTTCAGTAACTGAACTGTAGTTATAGAACACAGTGTCCTTTTTCTTAAAAAAAAAAAACATACTGAGCATTTGGGGATACACAGACATCTCATCTGTAACTTACTTTCAAATGGTTTAGCAAAAAATTGTGTATGTGTACTCACAGAGAAATAGAATGATAAACGTAGGTAAAATAACTGGGGAATATATGAGATAGATACAGAAATTCTTTGTATTATTCTTGAAACTTCTCTGTATGTCTGAATTTACCTCTGGAAAAATAAATATAATATAAACAACTTACAATTAAGAAGAAAAGGTATAAGATATTTCAAAAGTAAAAAAGAAAACATTTAAAAAGGGACATAGTCCCCTCTCTTCCAGATAGTCTAAGCTGCCTGTAAATCACGGAGCAATCGACTACCTCCAGCCCTCAGATGTGTTAAGACTTACGATCGTCTGCATCTACTTTCTCCTCATTTGTTGAAAGTTGAGATTCATACTTGGACAGCTGCTTCTTAATCTCCACATCATCATCATTTTCAGGTTTTTTCTGATTCTAAAATGGCAAGGGAAAGCCATACTTTAAAACAGTTGACTTGCTTAGGTGTACAACTGTAAACAAACAGTTAAGCAAAAGATTCAGAAAAAGACAACACGGTAAACGAACTTTATGGAATAAAAGTCATCCAAAGGCAGGCAGGGCCTATAGTTAACTTATACAGCACCTAGTAGTGTGTTCTAGACTTAATAACTGCTCAGAAAGGTGAAGTGTCAAAGCTCCAATAATAGGAAATGTTGCAAAATCACATAGTCATCTTTCTCAATGTCCCCCATGTCATCCACTTTTAAGTGTGCTCTGGGAGCCTGTTAGAAATGAACAATCTTGGGCCACACCCCAGACCTAATGAATCAACATAGGGATTTTAAGTAGATGCCCAGATGATTCATACACACATTAAAATTGAACTCTACCCCAGGCTATCAATTTGGAATCAACTAGAGACATTTTCTCCAGCATTTAGTGAGCTGCTAACCAACTACTTGGTTCTCTCTCCATTCCTCTTTTGGACACTGAAACCACATATTTCCCATACTTTTTATAACCTGAAACTATACTGTAACACTGATTAAGTATTTCCTATTAAAACTGAAATACTTTTCCTGTAATAAAACACCATTAACAAGCTTTCTTTTTTTATTTAAAAAAATTTTTTTTAAAATCTTTACTTATTTTGAGAGAGAGAGAGAGACAGCATGTGAGCAGGGGAGGAGCAGAGAGAGAGACACAGAACAAGTAGCAGGCTCCAGGCTCCGAGCTGTCAGCACAGAGCCTGACGCGGGGCTCGAACTAACAAACTGTGAGATCATGACCCGAGCCGTAGTTGGACACTCAACCAACTGAGCCACCCAGGCGCCCCCAGCTTTCTTTTTTTCAACAAATCTCTACTGGTTAGCCTTAAACTTATCATTAGGTTTTTTAACCACCTCAATACCATGCTTGAGATATTATCCTTACCTCTGAGCCCAAGCATAATGGTCACCATTTGAACATTGGTGCCTATGCATGATTTACTCATGTAGAAGGTAATATTCAAAATGACATTCAACATCTGTCAATATTCAGTATTCAAAACTGTCACACAAATAATAGATTTCTTATTTGCAGTACTTTTGAATATGACTTAATTACTACTGGACCTGAGATTTCATTCTGGTGACAGCATATAACATATCTGTACATTCTTATACATTTTTAAAGGCAAGCACACAGACACATCTTTAAAAAAAATTTTTTTTTAAATCTTTATTTATTTTTGAGAGAGAGACAGAGTGTGAGCAGGGGAGGAGCAGAGAGAGAGGGAGACACAGAATCTGAAGCAAGCTCCAGGCCCTGAGCTGTCAGCACAGAGCCCGACACGGGGCCCGAACCCACGAACCGTGAGATCATGACCTGAGCCAAAGTTGGACGCTCAACCAACTGAGCCACCCAGGTACTCCCTTTTTTTTTTTTTTTTTTAATGTCTTATTTAATTTTGAGATGGGGGTTGGCGACAGGGGGAGACACAGAATCCAAGACTCCAGGCTCTGAGCTGTCAGCATCATAAGCTGAAGTTGGACGCTTAACCGACTGAGCCACCCAGGCCCCCACATCTTTTTTTTTTTTTAATGATTATTTATTTTGACATAGAGAGAGAGAAAGAGAGAGAGAGAGAGAAAATCCAAGCAGGTTCTGCCCTGTCAGCACAGAGCTGGACACGGGGCTTGATCTCAAGAATGCTGAGATCATGACCTGAGCTGAAATCAAGAGTCAGATGCTTACACTGAGCTACCCAGGAGTCTCCACAGACATATCTTTATACCTACCCCTAGCTTAATGCCTTAAACAGAGAAAGTACTTCAATATTTGTGACAAGAAATGAATTCAGGATATTTTATATCACTTCAGTTAATGCTTTCTTATTGGGCAATGACTCACCCTAGAACCTACAGTTTAACCAATTCTTTCATTCTATAAGTATTGGGGACCCATAATGTTCCCTATGCTAAGTGCTGGCAATATAGCATAAAACAAGATAGGCCTGGTCTCCATTTTCATGGAGCTTATCACCCACGGGAAGGGAGACTGCACAGATACAATGATTAAACAATTCTTCAATTGCTATTTTTGATATGTTTTATAAAGGAAAAACACATAGTGCTATGAGAGTGTATAACAAGACACAACTAAGTTCCAGGACAGGATTCCTTGAGAATATGATACTTATACCAAGACCTAAAGAAAGCAGGAGTTTGTGGGGGGTAGGGTGGCTGTGGAGGTGCAGAGGTGGATGTATTCCAAGCAGGGAAAAAAGCAGGTGGGAGGGCCCTACAACAGGAAGGGGCCAGCCCCACCCCACCCCACCAATGAAAGCAACGTAAGGTGGTTGGGGCTTAGTAGGTCAGAGATGGGGCTAGAGAGGAGGCTGGGTGGCAGAAAGAGACCTAGACAATGCAAATCAAGTTAAAAGTGTGGACTCTGTCCTGAAAGTATCAACAAGTCATTGGAAGGATTTTCAGTGGTGGTTACAACTTCACCAGATTTTCCATTTAAACAAATGACTTTGCCTGCTCTGTTCTGGACTGGGAGAAGAAAACAATAAAATAATGTAGACAGTCCAGTTAGGAAGTGACTGCTAACACCTAGGTAGGAGATAAGCATGGTTTAGACCAGCATGATAGCAAAGAAGAGGGAGAAAAACTGAAAGACTGTGGATATATTTAATAAAACTAGCTTGGATATGAGGATAAGGGAGATGTTATAGATGACTTTCAGGTTCCTAGAGTGAGCAATAACTTTCACTGGTAGAAAAAAGGTTTTGAGGTTGAACTTATTATAAAGGCCCAACTATCTATAAAGTATGAGATGTAACCTAGTCTGCATATAGAGATTTCAGATTGACATACATAGTATGATATATGGAATCGTCCAGAGTACAGAATGGATGTCTTAAGGAAAATGCTAGGTAAAATGTCCTGTTATGAGGCTGAAGCTCTCAATACTCACCACATAATGGAGAGTTTTTATTTAATGTTTCTTATACATTCAACAAATATTTGTTAAGTATCTATTATGTGCCAGATGGCATTCTAGGCATTGGAGATGTGACAGTGGTCCTGGGTCTTAACAGTTTATATTCCAGTAGAAACTATTTTAGAAAAGATATCATCAAGCTTCTTTGACTACAAGACAAAGTAATGTGTACATAGTAAAAGACATAATACATCGTAATATCACTGCTGCATTTAAAAACATTGGTCATGGGGCGCCTGGGTGGCTCAGTCAATTAAGTGTCCAACTCCTGATCTTGGCTCAGGTCATGATCTCATGGTTTGTGGGTTTGAACCCCACATCGGGCTCTGCTCTGATGGTGCCAAGCCTGCTTGGGATTCTGTCTCTCCTTCTCTCTGATCCTCCCCCACTTGTGCTTTTTCTAAGATGAATAAACATAAAAATAATTTAAAAACATTGGTGATGACAGAAGACTGATTTCACAACTCATTGAATTATAACCTGGAGTTTAAAAATAATTGTTCTCTATTAAATAAGAGAGAACCTACTTCTTAAGAATCTCATATTAAAGAGTATCAGATTAAAGAAAAGCTATCTTTAGGTAAATTTGAAAACTAAATTGAAATTAGAATGTTAAAGAAATGATGGCATTTGAACCAGGGAGACAACAATACAAACAGACCTCTAAACCCCACCTCTTCCAAAAGAAAACTAAAAAGGATCATTTGTTTTTCTAAGGAAAGAATTCCAGAGAATGTAAACAAGTAGGATATATCCTCAAATTAGTCCCAGGGAAGTGCCTGGGACGATGGGAACGTGGAAGAGGACTCCTGGATTAAGAATGAACAAGCTATTCTCATTTCCTTTCTTTCCACTAAATTTAGGTCCAGTAAGGAGAAGGCTCAAAATTTGTAGCTTGAGATTTTAGTGGATGTCAAATCTATCGGGGCAAATAGTCACAGGATGAAGGAGGCACTCTCCTGGTCATACACGCACTTGTTTCCCACAGGGAGCTCTGTGTTCAGCAAGAACAACTATGTTCGTTTTCAAACCTCTGCATGCCAGTTATACTTGTTATTGTAATTGCACAATTAAATTACGTACAGCTCAAATTGTGAAATGATGGTGAGAATAGGTACATCTGTGAAACCTTAAGTTGAATGCTTTTGAAAGATTCAAAGGCAAGGTGCTAAAAAAAAAAAAAAAAGACTATCAAGTTATGTAAAGCAACCACTGCATAAAACTTTAAAAATTTACAAAACCTAAACTCTACCTTCGAATAGCTTTGCTAACGTATAACCTCTTGCTCAACTTGAGAGAAACTGAAATTGGAGATTGTGGATGAAGTCGCATGGCTATAGGAAAACAATGGTCGTACGGAACTCCAACTCAAAATCTTGGTCAACATCAAATGACCAGAATATGAATGTATGAATGTTTTATATTAATTAAGACATCTAAGATGTGTACGTGCCATTTTTACAAGTTTCCATAAAGACAGTCTTTTGACTGACTTGCCTGGTCACATCAGACGAGAGGTGGCAGATAACCACAGGTGACACATTGAGTGTTTTTACCAGAGATAAGGAGCCTACTGTTTGCCTTCATACTACTTTCTGGTGTCAATTTGCAAAGGACAAGACTGTGAAAGTCACAAACCCTCTTAAATGCAACAGAATATTCAGCTACTGGGTGAATAAAGTTAATCAAGCAGTTAACGCTAACTACCAATAAATACCAACAGTGTATCCATAATGCTTCTTTAAAAAAACACAAGCAAACCTTTACTGACAGGTATGATTGACACTGAAAACTGTGCATATTTAAAGTATATAAATCAATGAACTTGGGTATATATCCCCATGAAACCATTGCCACTATAAAGGCCATAATCGCGATGCTTCTGACCTTTAAGGCTTTAAGGCTCTGCTTGTGTCTTGTTTGGTCGTTTATACAGATGTTCATCCTTTGCAGTTCTTACCCTCGCCTGAGTTTGAAAGGAACACTGAAAATAGAGAACTCCCGGGCTATCAATAATATGAATGCCTCTGGGAACAAAAATTATCTCAGGGTACTGAACTCCTCTCAAATGAAGATCACACCCCCTGGACAAGCTCAGCTAACAGTCTAGTTAGAGTACTACTCAAATAAATGTCTGATGTATAGTAAGTACACAGTACTTTTTCTTACCTTTTTCTTCTTATCTTTAAATTGCTTGATCAATGTGAGCACATGTTCGACGAGAAACATGAAATACAAGCCACCCAGAGCTGTCAGACCCTTCCACGTGGAATCAAAATAGGTACTTTCTTCTATGTTTTCAGAAGACAGATGACTGAAAAGTGGCCCTCTCTTCGCTTCCATTGCTGGTTCTTCATGGCTGTGACTGTGCTGGTGACTTGCGTGAGACTAAAGGGAAAACAATGTATGTTTTATAAATTCATTAGTTTCACACGTGTCAGAAAAACTGGCCAAGATAATAAGGTCAAATACGAAAACATTCAGAATTAGTCAAGTAATGGGATACTTCAGAGCTCAGAGGGAAGTTCAACACATGAAAAAAAAATGACCCGCAGTCAGCTAGCAATTTAGATCTTAATGTACCATGTGCTAAGGCACTTAACAGACTGCATTTGTTTAGTGTGAAGACAGATACCTTCCTTAATAACTCTCACATAGGTAACGGGTATTTTCAATGTTTGACAAGTGACCAGGGCCACAGATAGCAGGGAACTGCCAGATTTAACAGACATACAGTGTTTACTGTCTACACTCCAAACTGAAAAAGCCCACACTAGTCCTGTCACTGTGGTTACAAGAAGCCCCGTGTGTATCACGGGCTCTGGCAGGTACCTGAGATCCAGGTGTGTGGCCCCAGCAGTCCATAGCTGGGTGCGGTAGGAACTGCCACCACTGCGCGTCAGGCAACTGAGTGTGGAGCACACCAGCTGAGACGAGATGGGGGGCGGGGCACGGGGCACCCTACGCATCAGCTGCTTGGTGCAGCAGGTATTCCTGAACAAGTGCCTTCTGGGGCCCGGGGAACTTATCACAGCAAAATACATGTAGTACTCTAAGAATGATTTTTTTCCCTGCTTACCTATGAACCTCTGGAAAATTTAAAGGATGAGATCCAATTATTTTAAGTATTTAATGGAGCTATCAAATAAACTTTACATAATTTAAGAATTTACTTGTGTCAATGAGTGTGAATCTCATAAATTCAACTCTCAAGGAAAATTCGTTTCTTGAGTACATAGAGAATCAGTTTATATTTCTGTGGCAAATACACTAATGTAAGCAGATAATTCACGTTGCAATCTATCACAGTAATAATATCTGAGCAGAATCTGTCTCCTTCTATTAACTGGGTCCAAAAAGTTAAATTCTTTATTTAATAAAGTCCCTTAAAGAAAAAAAGCAAAAAACAAACCATGAACATATATGCAGATCTAGAACAAAAATGCAGCTTTCAGTTACCAGGTTTTTTTTAAATTTTATCAAAAAAATTTTTTTAACATTTTTTAAAATGTTTATTCATTTTTGAAAGAGATAGAGCATGAGTTGTGGAGGGGCAGAGAAGGAGACACAGACTCTGAAGCAGGCTTCAGACTCTGAGCTGTCAGTACAGAGCTGATGTGGGGCTCAAACTCACAAATCATGAGATCATGACCTGAGCCTAAGTCGGATGCTTAACTGACTGAATCACCCAGGCACCCCTAAAAAAATTTTTTTTTTAAGTTTTAAGTAATTTCTACAACCATAATGGGTCTTGAACTCACAACCCTGATATCAAGAGTTGCATGTTCTTCGTACTGAGCCAGCCAGGCACTGCCACAAATATATTTTATTTATTTATTCAATGTTTTGTTTTACTTTAAAAGACAGAGAGGGACAGAGCATGAGCAGGGGAGGGGCAGAGAGAGAGGGAGACACAGAATCGAAAGCAGGCTCCAGGCTCTGAGCTGTCAGCACAGAGCCCGATGTGGGGATTGAACTTGTGAACTGCGAGATCATGACCTGAGCCCAAGTCAGATGCTCTACCGACTGAGCCAACCAGGCGCCCCTCCAGCAAATGTATTTTAAAATCAACTCTCCTAAACCAAATCTCTAACCTTTTATATATACCAACACAAAGAATTCTAGTACAAACCAAAAGTTCTTGAATTTTTTCAATGTTGAATAATACAATATACTAATAAGACAAGTGACTGTACTTACATGTGGGAGGAGGTGTAAAAAAGCATCACCACTCAATGTCCCGACAGCCAGTGCCACAAGGAAACTTAGGAGAAACTTGAAAAACACCCGATTCATGAGAGGCACTAAGATAACCCCCAGCAAGGACAGGAAACTGATGATGGAAATGGCTATAAAGCCACCAACCCAGGCTGTCAAATAAAACACAGCAAAAGGAAAATTATATAATTGTTAAACTTTGAAGAGTTTTTTAAAAGTTATTTATTTTGAGAGAGAGAGCACGCATGCACACAAGCAGGGGTGGGGGAGAGGGTGAGACGGGGGTGGGGTGGGGGGGAGATGGCGGGCAGGGGGTGGGGAGGGGGAGAGAGAGAGAGACAATGAATTAATTTCCAAGCAGGCTCCATGCTGTCAGTGAAGAGCCCAATGAGACGTGGGGCTCGATATCACAAACCTTGAGATCATGATAAGCCGAAATTGATTTGATTTGGATGCTTAACCAAGCCACCAGGCACCCCCAAGTTGCATTTCTTAATCTTCTTTTTTTTTTTTTGAAGTTTATCCATTTATTTTCGAAGAGAGAGAAAGAGGGAGGCAGGGGCAGAGAGAGAGGAGGACAGAAGATCTGAAGCAGGCTCTGTACTGACAGCAGAGAGCCTGATGTGGGGCTTGAACTCACGAACTGTGAGATCATGATCCAAGCTGAAGGCAGACACTCAACTGAGCCACCCAGGCACTACCTCACCGCCCCCCACCCCGCCCCAAGTTGCATTTCTTTTTTTTAATTTTTTTTTTCAACGTTTATTTATTTTTTTGGGAGAGAGGGAGACAGAGCATGAACGGGGGAGGGGCAGAGAGAGAGGGAGACACAGAATCTGAAACAGGCTCCAGGCTCTGAGCCATCAGCCCAGAGCCCGACGCGGGGCTCGAACTCACGGACCGCGAGATCGTGACCTGGCTGAAGTCGGACGCTCAACCGACTGCGCCACCCAGGCGCCCCAACCCCAAGTTGCATTTCTTAAGCTAAAGAAATACAAACTCAGTGGAAGAGGGCTGTGGTAATAGAGCAATAACCAAGAAACCTGCTGCTGGCTCAAATCAACAATCTGACTGAACCCTCCTGGTAAAGAATGTAAGTCTAGTGGAAAGCTCTTTCAGATGGGGGTGAAAAGAGGGCAGAATACTGCTACCCACGATGATTTCTACATCATTTGGGAACTGAGCTTTTCGACTCCCATACAGCTAAATTATGAAAGGGAGAAGAGTTAAAAAAAAAAAAAAAAAAAAAAAAGAAAAGAAAGAATGAAAGAAAGTGAAGGAAACCAGGAATTCAATAATTTCTTCAGTGAACAAAGCAAGTATTCACCATACTTTTTGAGCAACACAGGTCTACAGTAGAGCAGAACTTATCCTGGTTTATTAATTTATTAATAAGAACATACCATTAGGCTCCTAAACAGCAGATATTAACTCTGACCTTCTGAAACAGTGTGACAACATAGAAAAAGCCCAAATTTTGGATGGCCCTGTGGGATGTCCTCACTTACAGTATATTTTTGTTTTTAAGGCAAGGCTAACCAACTTGCTTTGTTCACACTCAGGGCAGAGAACAATTAAGATTAGGCTGAAAATGAATGGATTCATGTCAATATAGGGAAAAGGACAACATAAATATACCTACTTGAAATTATCTTTACATAAGAAAGGCTACCCTACCTATTTGTAAAGAATAGGTCTTTGGAGGGATTTCAGCTTTCTTTTCACTCGTTGTATGAATTAGACACGATCTAGCGTCAATTTGATTGATGATGGCTGGACAGAGATAGTTGAACTCTGTTGCATTCAGCAGAACCTGGATGCCCATGCCATGAGACGTGAGTAACTTGGACGCATTGAAACACTGTGGGAAACAAAGCAGTGAAAATCACCAGAAAGCATTCCCATTAGACAATCCAAAAAAATTGTCTGATGATACAACACCCTTTCCACACTGAAGCTACTTCCTTATTTTTTCAAGTCAACCCATTAGCATCAACTGTTGTTTTGAGTACTTTGGAACTTGCCTCAAGCTTCTTGGTGATACTGTGTGACAATGGTGGTGTCCCACTTCTTCTGCCTACTTCTTGGGAGAAGCAGTTTAAATCATCTAGAGAGAAAGCCCTGAGCGGAATAACCTTCAGGATAAATGGACATTCACAAGCCTGTTAACTCATTGTATAAACCTATTAAGGAAATGAGCTTTAATTTTGAGATGGGAGCTCATTAGAGATTGAGAAATATGTTGATTTAGTACTAACGCTACCCTACCTGGCCTAAACAAGTCCAAAACATGTCACTCTTCCAGTAATGACTGTACTTGCAAAACTTAGCTCAGTTCTATCTCCCTGGCAAAAGCTCTACAAGAACGAGAGATTAAATTATGCCAATTACTCTTGTGGAGGGCAAGGCTGGTTAATAAAACAAACCTGTACCAGCAGGCAGCTGTTTCAACAACGTAATTAGACGACAAGCTCAGTTTGAAGAGAATCCCCTCTAGGTAATCTGAACGCCCCTTCTCACACATACACAAAATTGGCAATGGCACCTGTTTCTCATCTTCTGTAAAGTTACTTTAACTTCCCACAGCTCTTGGCAAATACTACTCAGAACAAACTTTATTACCGGTGTTGCTATGGGAATGACCATTAAGATTATTCTGGAATTGGTACAGTCATATGATGATTTGAATGAAGTGTTCTTTAAGTTTTGCTCATTAATGTGTACCAAGTAATTCCTTGTTCTTGACCTCTCTCAGCCAAGGAAAACTGTGCACAGTCTGGAAGTCTAGTCTAAGAAAAATACATGAATTCAGAACCTCACTGCCCAGACTTTTAATCTGTCCACCACATGGTTCTTGGTAGCTAGGACTCCACAAGCCACAGAGATACTTCTTCCAAAAAGGTACACTATTCTTCTTGCCTTCTTTTGTGTCTTCAGCCACACCTTTCCCTAAAACATGGATTCTAACTGCTGCTTTTGTGAACTCCCATTTTCTACTTTTCATGAACAAAATCCACCTTTTAAAGGTATTTACTCCAAAAATAACTGATAACTGCCTTCCACACTCATTTTCAATTCTATTAGAAAATAGTTTTAGCTGCCAGCACCATCGTTACCAAAAAACTATCCCCCAAGTTTTGTATCAGGAATGTTTATAACACAGTAGAGATCAGGACTTTTGGACCAAATGCCTGGATGAGAAAGCAGACATTCCCTTTTCAGTAATTCATCATTTTATTTTTACTTTATACTCCTTACAGCTAAAGATAGAACGGAAATGATGGGACAAACAAGCAGGCATAACGAAAAGCAGTCATCTTACCTCCTGAGTATTTTCATTTGTGTTTCTGGAATACATAAAGCCTTTTCTGGGCTCACTCACAGATTCATTTGTTTTCCTACTGGCCAGCTGGCTCATCCGGCCTTTTTCTGTGATACTGGGTGGAGTAGAACTGCTCACATCTTTGGGGAAAAGTTTTCCAGGTTTTGGAGTGTCTATTGTCTCTAGAAAGTGAGTTCCTTCAGAGACAGTGTTATACATAGTGGAGGTCACTTCACTAGCCGTAACACCATCCTTGATTAAAACATTCCTTCTACTGTTAGCATGTTCTGATCGGTGAGATCCTTTTCCCTGGCTGCTTCTGGGATCTTTACTCGAACTATCAGGCTCATGGTCTGGGCAAAGAGCTTTCCGATTATTTTTATTGGAAGGAGCATGATTACGGTGAGAATGGTGATCATGGTCAGAGTGATGGTCGTGGTCATGGTGTATATGGATTTTTTTAATCTTATCTATGCCTATATTCTGAAGCAATTTCCTGAATCCTTCAACTGACAAGGAATTATTTTCTCCATAGCGATGGAAAAGCTGCTGTAGATGATGTCGCCGTGTGGTGACTGCCAAGTCAACGTTAATGCCAGATTCCCAATTTGTAATAATTTTCTCAGTGGTCTGAGGGAAAGCAGTTGCTGGTTCTAGTTCGTGGAGGGGATTTGTGACTGACAGGGTGAGGGTCAGAATCAGGATTACAGATAAATTCCTCGCCATTGCACCTTCCTAGAGAAAACAGAAAAAAAATTCTTGCTTTCACTTTTAAAACAATTTGAATTAAGAAATTTCATGCTGAAAATTGATACTGAACAATCAAGGTTTACAGAGTATCATTTAGTATGGTTAGTGTAATGCTACATACAGTGAAAATATAAAGAAATATACAAATATACAAATATAAAGAAATATACAAAAATACAAAGAATTCTAGGCCCTACCCTTGAATATACATGAAACAACTGGAGAACAATTGAGTGCTAAGGGACCATAATTAGCACTGAGAAAGCAACAAGTAATGCAGAAACTGGAGAGATTCATGTGGTTGCAGCCATACTGGTAATTTGTTATGGTAAGAACAATGATTCAAAATGAAACAAAACCCAATTATCTCCACCATCATTATTATTTCATAAAACAATCTTTTTTTTCTTTTTCATAAAACAATCTTTTAACGTCGGAAAAAAAAGTAGAAACGGTAATCTCAGAATTCACATTTATAACTTTTCTTAACTGTACACAAATCAATTTAAGTCTTCTCTCTCCCAATCCCACTCCTCAAAGGCAACCCATTTTGCCAGTTTCTTGTATATCTCTTAGGATATTTTCTATCCATAGTCAAGTAGATGTGTCCTTTAATGACACAAATCGGATCCTTTTTCCCACTCAACAAATGACACCTTTCAGTGTTGGTACATACAGATTGATCTCATTCTCTTGAATGACTGCAAAATGTCACCTCTAATTTTTTTTTAATATGAAATTTATTGTCAAATTGGTTTCCATACAACACCCAGTGCTCATCCCAACAGGTGTGTCACCTCTAATTAAACTTCATTTAAAAAATCGTTATGTTCCTATAAAACAGTAAAAATTTTATCATGGACTATCATCACTCATTCACACAATAGAATTTGGAACCAAAGGCCTAACCTCCAGGAAAAGAATCAAGTTGAGCCTTGGGGCACCTGGGTGGCTCAGTGGCTCTTGATTTCAGGGTTGTAGGTTTGAGCCCCACGTTGGGTGTAGAGATTTAAATCTTAAAAAAAAAAAAATCTTAAAAAGAAATCCCATTTTATTAAAAAAAAAAAAAATCGAGCCTTGAAAAGCAGAACTCAGTTAAACAAGGGAAGGTATAGTCCAGATAAGCAGAAGGGCTGATATCTCAGGACCCAGATGTCCAGCACCAATGATGGATGCTGACTGCGACCAAATTCACCTGCCTTCAGCCAAAGAGGTGGAGGTCGGTTCTAGAGCTAGAGAGCAAGGATGGGGTAACTTCTACCACTTTCAGCCGTCTCCTGCACCAGGAAAAGCTGGTGCTAGGAGGGCTAGCACCTTACAGGGCTAGGCTCCTCAAAGAACAATTTTCCGGGCCTGAAGTTTTGGGAATTCAGTTAATATGCAAAGGATAAAGATTAAGAAATCATTCGCAGAAGAGAAAGTCAAGGACCAGAGTGGGTGGGGACAAACACAAACGGGTGGCTCTGAGGGCAGCTCCATGCCTTTCTCCAGGAGGATGCTTACTTAAGGCGGTCAAGGACCGGCCGCCGGTTCTTCCCTACAAGTCAGCGTGTGTTGAAGAAAAAAGAAAACCTAAAGACAAGGGCCTGGAAAAAGGGGAGAGTGGAGAAAACGGGAAAAAAGGGCACAAAACTGCTTCCAAAGGCTTTCGTATTTTTAAACACGACAGTACCTTCCTTGAATATGAGATGAACAGGACAGACCGTTTCCTCCGAAAGTCCTCCGCTGGACTCCGAAACCCATCTATGCACCCGAAACTGGGAAGTCCGGCCTCCACGGACCGCGAGGTTCCCCCTCTCCGCTGTCCCCTCCCGGACCTGCGGGACTCACCTCTCCGCGGCCTCGCCGTCCCACGGCCCGGCCCCGCGCGCCGGTTCAGTTCCCCGCGGGCGGTCCGGAGGGCTCGGAACCGCTCCGTGCTTCTGTCTCAGAAGCCTCTACAGGGCACGGAGAAGCGGCGGTCTCATCTGCCCGGCTGCCCCTCGGGCCGGGCTGGGGTACCGCCGCGCAGCCACCGGGAAGCCGCGCCCCACGCGCCTCGCCTCCCAGGAGCAGGAGGACAATTACTAATTACCGCCGCGCGCAGCGCGCCGCCGCGAACCACCGCCTCCGCCAGCCATGACTGCAGGGCATGCGCAGTGCGGCCCGGAACCCCGTCCCCGTCAGGCGGATCCACGAGTCCGCCTGTTCGCCCGCGCCGCGGGGCTCGCAGGGGCGGGTGAGACGAAGGCGCGGTCCGAGCAGGCTGTGAGAGGCGGCACCAGTTAGGAGCCCTTTCGTCCAGCCTCTCCCCGGCCCTGCGCCGCTCTGAGGCCCGAGATTCGCTCTTGAGTTCCCCCGGCCAGCTTCCGTCCGCTGCTGGGAGCCTGGCCGTGAGGGGCAGTGGGACGTTCCTGACGCTCCCGCGGCACACGAGCCCCGGGTCTTTGTGGAGGACCCTGAGCTACTCCACGCGGGTCTTCGTTCCTGCGACGCAGCCTGTGCTTGGGCGCTGGGCCACGGTCCAGCACAGAGTGCCGGTAGCTAGCTGCGCCCGGACACTAAAGACCACTCGCGCCAGGAGAGTGGGCGGGCCCGGCGTGGGCGTGGCCGCCTCCGCCCCGCCCTCGGACGCCTCCGCCCCGCCCTCGGACGCCTCTGAAAAGCGGTGTGGATAACGCCAGCAGGAAAGGCCGCCACGCGGGTAGTTCCGCTCCGAGGGCGGAAGTGCGCGTCCAGGCCTCCGCCGCGGCCCAGCCGGCAACATGGTAGCGCCCGTGCTGGAGGTAACTCACGTGTTTTGCTGCCCAAACCGGGTGCGGGGAGCCCTGAGCTGGAACTCCGGGCCCGGAGGACTTTTGGCCTTCGGCACATCCTGTTCCGTGGTGCTCTATGACCCTCAGGTAAGAGAAGTGGCTGGACGCCTGTTTCCATGTTCTCCGGGTCAGAATCCTCTGGGTGCGCTGCGGCCAGACTGTAGACAGCCCTGCAGAGCGGCAGATAGGGTGTGTGGGCGAGGGGTCGCCTTGGGGCGTGCGGGACTCGTCTCGCACGCCGCGGCAGCCTGGGGTCACCGTGTACTGCCAGTAGCCTGTTAGTCTCACGTAGCCCCCCACCTGTCCCACGTAACTCCCCACATGAATGACAGCCGTTTCTGAAAACTTCCGTGGGAACGGCCGTACTGTTAATGAGTTCGGGTTTTAAAAGATTGGCAATTTAGGTATGGATGAAAGCCATTATCACAGGTGGTACCTCACTTCTGTATTTCCTTCAGATTTACTTAACAAGCTTGTATTGGGTTTCAAAGAAATATTACTTGTATTTTGACTTAGGGAGTAGATATTTTAAAGAAGGCGCCTGTAGGGTAAATGTCAAAGGGATTAGGAATCCTAAGCAGTGGTTATAGGGCAGGGAGTACATATTCTTGGAACTTTACCAAGTCTATTGATTGTTTTCTTGGTGATTTAACCAGGCTTTTTTTTCTCCCCCTTTAAAATGTTTGTTTATTTTGAGAGAGAGAACGCATGCAGGGGGAGTGTCAGAGGGAGAAGGAGAGAGAGAATCCTTAGCAGGTTCGGTGCTGTCGGCCCGCGGAGCCCAACCACAAGCTCTGTCTCACCAACTGTGAGATCTTGAGCTGACCGGAAATCAAGAGTCCAGCGCTCAATCTCGGGAGTCCAGAGCTCAATTGACTAAGCCACGCAGGCGCCCATAACCAAACTTTCCAAGTGGCTACTTTTTGCAGTCTTACCAGAGTTATTATGACTCCATTCCCACTGTCTGATTTTGGAGGATACAGTTAGTATCGCTTCTCAAAAGGAGCCTCAGTGTAAAAAGTAGAGTGCTAGAAATGAAAATGCAATGCAGGAGATAGCTCTATGTATTTCTTATTGTACTGCTTTATTTGATTAAAAATCTCATTCTCATAATCTTTTCACATTCAAATTTATATATGAAATAGCTGTATTTTCTGTATCTTGAGCTGGCTTCCTGCCTCTTTGTTTTCTATTGTTGCCATGCATTCTTTTTTTTTTTTTTAATGTTTATTTTTGAGAGAGCATGCACGTGGGCAGGGGAGGGGCAGAGAGCAAGAGAGAGAATCCTAAGCAGGCTCAGAGTTGTCAGTGCAGAGCCCCAACTTAGGGCTCAAACTCACCATGAGATCATGACCTCAGCTGAAACCAAGAGTTTAACCAGCTGAACCACCCAGGCGCTCCACCATGCCCTGCCATGCGTTCGTAACTGGCAGGAGAAAGCATGGAAAACCAAGGAAAACTTTACTGAGACAGTCAACCAAGGACTGATTCAGCTGTAGAGGGCAATTTTTCTGCAGCCACGTAATGTATTTGTGCCCGTGTCTTCCATCACATTTTTACTTTTAATGGTAGCCTCGTGGCCATGTTAGGGGATTTTAACTTACCAAAAAAGAAGTATGTTGGGCCTAAAAAGTACTTTGTTACATATCTGTTGTTTGGGCTCTAAATTAAATATAGGAATAAGAGCATGTCAAATGCTAAAGTAAAGTTTTGGTGTGATACTCAGCAGATTTTTGAGGACCCTCTGTGCTAGTCCTGGACTGGGTGGTGATGACACAAAGATAATGGGTAATAATTCCTGCCCATCAAGGAATTCTTAATCTAGTGAGAGAGACAGTGAAATACTATAAATTGTTTCACAGCCTCAAATAACTTATGTGTGAAATATACCAGTTTTTGCACATTCACATCTGAATTTCAGTTGGCATTTAAGCAGATAGGAAGCTTGTGCTGTTCATAGTAAATAGGGAAAGTGGCCCTAAAGAGGAAGGCACTGTAGTCACAGAGTTAATATCTTCAGTGCGTGAAGTAAAATAAAGCCCAAGTGTGGAGGGATGTTACCGAAAGCACAGTCTGAGCGGCTGCTGGGAACTTGACTGTATCCCTTGAAGGGATCCCATGTCTGAAGACCTTAGTTGTGGCCTGGTAACTTTGTTTCTTTAAGGCTGATCACCCAACATCTGATCAGCCATGGCATGTAAAGAGAGCCATGAATTTGACTCCAATAATCATGAATTTCTCTATTGAGGGGGTTTTTTTGGTCAGTAAAACCCCGAGATTGGTACAAGCATGGTAGCAGTAGGCCCTGAGACCTGTGGGAGCACAAGAAAGAGTTAGCCTGGGGTATCCAGACAGGCTCCCCAGTAGAGAAGGACCAAGGTGGTCAGGAGGAGCTAGCAGATAAAGACCTGAGAGCTCAGTGTGCTGAGAACAAGGAACATCCAGAATATGGAGTGGTGACAAAGGCAGGCACACATTAGAGTGAACGGATAGTTTAAGCTATGGTTTAGAGTTTATGAATTAAGGGAAGTGATTCTGTTTGAAATAATCCTGAACTTTTTATTAGCATCAAAACCATTGACATCTGACTTTTATTAATTTATTAATTCCTCTGTAGGATAATTTGTAATTTACTAACTGGTGTTTTCTTTTGTAAAGGAAAGGGTTGTCACCAGCAACCTGAATGGTCACACTGCTCGGGTCAATTGTGTACAGTGGATTTGTAAACAAGATGGTTGTAAGTATTCATCTGTTTGTTAAAGGTACTTTCAGTTGTTTTCTGATAAGTATGGTTAGTCATGTTTCTAAAAAGAATTGCTTTTAGATGGTGCTTCCAAAATCCTTTGGAATTTGCTGAAATGTCTTATATATACCTACTGTGGTATTCTTATGGACTCTGAAATAATTTTATTTTCTATTCCATAAACACTTATTGAGAGCATTCTGAGCCATGCACAAATACAGAATTTGCTGAATAAGTATGACTTTGCTATGATTTTATCTGTGACATTAAAAAAAAAGTTTAGGGGCACTTGGGTGGCTCAGTCAGTTGAGGGTCCTACTTTGGCTCAGCTCATGATCTTGCGGTCTGAGGGTTTGAGCCCTGCGTCTTTGCTGACAGCTCAGAGCCTGGAGCCTGCTTCTGATTCTGTATCTCCCTCTCTCTGTCCCTGCCCTGCTCATGCTCTGTCTGCCTCTCTCAAAAATAAACATAAAAAGATAAAAAGGTTAATAAGCCACTTATTTCAATTGGTAATGCAGTATTCATCATGTTAGGTCAATAAAAACCATTAAATAGTAGAAAGAGTGGCTGTTGGTGCAGATATTAAAGCACAATTGTAATTATATTAATTGCTGCCAAGTGACATCAAAGACTACTTGAATTTCAGTATAGGGATTTATTATAAAATGTTAATTTGGGCTTGTATATTTTATCTTTAAAAGTGAGGTTATATAAAATGAATTGCTTGTGTTTCAATGTAATCTGTAACTGTTATGTTTGATTTCCTAAGATTAGGGCTCTACCAGTAGATAATTAAGATATTTTTTCTAACCCAAGTATTAGTGATATATAAAAGGTTAATAATATTATTTCATAATTTTAGGAGAACCCATCTGGCTTGGTTTGTAGAGCATGTAACTGGATCTCAGGGTCATGAGTTTAAGACCCATGTTGGGTGTGAGCCTACTTAAACAACAACAAAAAAACCTTTCATATTTTTATTTTCATTTTTTTAATGTTTATTTTGTGAGAGAGAGAACACGGAGGGGCAGAGAGAGAGGGGGACAGAGGATCTGAAGAGGGCTCTGTGCTGACAGCAGAGAGCCCAATACAAGGCTCAAACTCACGAACCATGAGATCATGATCTGAGCTGGAGTTGGATGCTTAACCGACTAAGCCACCCAGCTGCCCCATTTCATATTTTTAAAATGTCTGATTTTTAACACATTACTTTTAGGGACCTTATAGTAATTCTCAAAATCATGTAGTTAAATAATTGGCTTAGTGTCTGTGATCCATGAAGAAATTAAAGCCCCAAGATCACAGCTGGCTGGCAGTAGGGTTTGGACATGAACCTCGGACTTCTGACTATGGATCTAATGTTCTTCAGACAATCCCCCTGTTGCTCCCCTAAATATCTAGCACACAGACCAGAAGAACCATAAGTGGAAAATTATATTTGATTATTTCTCCCTTTTTGGTTGTTACTCCTTATTCTTCTGTTATCCACAAGAAGTTGTGTTTAAAAGGCTACTCTGAAATATTTGTCTTATTTCAAAAATATGTCATATACTTGGTAGCAGTTGACTGTAAATGTCTCATATAGGACATTCCTGCCGAAAGTATTTAGCATGCATCTTACATGTTGAAACAACCAGGTATATCCAGATTGAGGGACATTTGCAAAACAACTGGCTGAGACTGTCATTGTCCCAAAAAAAGGGGACTGGGAAACTATTCTAGGTTAAAGGATATTAAAAAGATATGGCAACTAAATATGCAATTTGTGGTCCTTAGGTTCAGAATTTATAAAAGTTACAAAAGACGTTACTGGGACAATTCAGGGTAATTTAAATATGGACTGTATGTTACATGGTGATACTGTATCAATCAACAATTAAAACTTTTGAATATGTTAATTGTCCTGTGGTATGTACGGAAATGTTCTAATTCTTAGGTTACATATAATAAAGTGTTAGAAAGTCAGAGGTCATGATGTCTACAACTTATTTTTAAATGGTTTGTTAAAATAAAGGGATCTATGTATGTGTGTATAGAGAAAGTGAGATGTTAGGCAAATGTGGCAAAATGTTAATAGTTGGTGAGTCTAGATAAGGGTATATGAGTTTGCTTATATCTTTTCTATAGCCTTGAGAGTTTTCAAGACAGCTGGGGAAAAAATAAAAATATTTATGGAGATATAACTTTTTTCAGCTCCTTCTACTGAATTACTTTCTGGAGGATCTGATAATCAAGTGATTCACTGGGAAATAAAGAATAATCAGGTGGGTGGACATGTTTATAGTTATAAGAAAAGACCTTTATCTGCTTTTATTTGCGTCTTTTTGTCCTTTCTACTGTATTCTTTTATGAAGTTGCTTTATTCTTATCAGTAATCCAGGTCCTGTATCTTCTATACTTCACATGCCCTGTACCCTTCCTTCTGATATTTGCTCTCATATTCACATGCTGTCATTCATTTCTGTGAATTTCCCATCATTTTGTAATAGTTTTCACACTGCACATACAGGGGCTATTTGTTGTGTCTTCACTGATAGCATAAATTAGTACTGCCTTGTTCACAGGACAGCTGTTACCATGTGGATATAGATTTACATAATTCTGAGTGATGTATGATATGCAGTGCTGAGTATGGACGGATTTCTATTGATGGACACTAGGTTGTTTCTAGTTGTAAGCAAAGATTAAAAGTTAGCGTGTTAGACATTTGAACATCTGTCATGCAGTAGATGTAGATGAGGTAGAATCCTATTCATGATTCACGTACATGGTTTTGAAGGCAAAATCTACTTGAAGAGTTAAAGAGCAAGGGTAGCTCCGTAGATAATGTGCTCTAGCTTGCTGTACCACAACCGTGGTGCTGTGAGTTTAGTAGAGTTTTAAGAGGTGGTCTTTGAATTGGGTCTTAAAATATCAGGTGGTTTCCTTGGGAGGAATTAAAAAAAAATTTTTTTTAATGTTTATTTTTATTTTATTTCTTAAAAAAAAATTTTTTTTTTAATGTTTATTTATTTTTGAGAGAGAGAGACAGAACGTGAGTGGGTGAGGGTCAGAGAGAGGGAGACACAGAATCCGAAGAAGACTCCAGGCTCTGAGCTGTCAGCACAGAGCCTGATGTGGGTTTCTAGTCCACAAACTGAGATCATGACCTGAGTGAAGTTGGGTGCTTAACCTACTGAGCCACCCAGGTGCCCCTAGTGTTTGTTTATTTTTGAAGGAGAAAGAGACAAAGTGTGAGCAGGGGAGGAGCAGAGACAGAGAGAGGGAGACACAGAATCAGAAGCAGGCTCCAGGCTCTGTCAGCACAGAGCCCAACATGGGGCTTGAACTCATGAGCCATGAGGTCATGACCTGAGCTGAAGTCGGAAACCCAACCGACTGGGCCACCCAGGTGCCCCTCCTTGGGAGGAATTTAAGGGTCTAGAATTCCTGGGAGGAAATTCCTGGCATGAATGAAAAAGCTCAGTTGATAAAGAAGACCACCTGTTCAGCAGTATCCAGTCTTAACCCAAGCCTAAGCTTTAGGACAGGGCTTTCTAAAAAAGTTTGTTCAGGGAGGTATTCATCTCTCAAGAGGTTAAGTGAAAAAAGGAATCTATGGCCAATCAAGGTTGGGAAACACTATATTCTATACCTCCTTTAGAGAGTCCCAGTGCACCGTGAGTATAGTGAGGGCTCTGTAAAGTTCTGACATGGACCAACATGAGTATCTTTAAGTACCATTTCCCAAGCTTCGTTCAAGTCTTAACTTTTTTTTCCCCTTTAAGTTTCTTAGCATTCCTTGTAACTGAATGACATAGTTCTGGACATGTTTCTTGATAATTCATTGTAGGCACTACTAGAGAAGTACGGTAGGGGAAGATCACGTGGAAATGTAGATACCAGCTTTAAGAGTTTGTTCTTTATTAGCAGGCACTATGATGATTTCTAAGCAGAAGAGTATGAATAACAGAAGAAGATTAATCTGACAGCAATGTGCCATATCAGAGTAGGAAAAAATAGGAAGAAAGCAATGTGGGGTGTTTTTGAAGGCAAAATGATTTTGACATTGACTAGTTATTAAAGGAGTGGGAGCTGGTGTTAGGGGAGTAAGTAATAAAAATAGTGGGATTCTGTTTCCAGGTCTTGGGAGAAAGGTGCTTCTACAAAGTAAGATAGGGAAACTGGAGGAAAGATGTGGAATTTACTTGTAGACATTTCACTTGAATTGCTGGCCTGGCATCCATACTTGTCCTCAGAAGGAGAGGACAGGTGTGGAGGTGGGGATTTTGGAAGTACCTAGACGTGAATGAGAGCAAAGGGAGGTGTAGCAAACTTAACTCCTGTTTGGACTGATCTTGGTAGAGGAATCCAGAGGGAGTGAGTGATTTGAACACTTGATTTTGAGATGTTGAGGTGAGACTTGAAAAACTCTTTCCTCATTGCTGCCCCATGCTTCTGTCAATAGGGGATCACAGACTGAGCAAGTATCTGGTGGCAGCAAACTTCAGGAGGAGCCAGAGGAGAAAATGTGAGGCCAGACAGGGAGGACGGCAGGAGGGTAAAAGGCATAAAAGGGGGTTAAAGGGAATAAGAGGATTTAGAGGAAGGGGCCACACATGGAAACCTTAGAGCCTTACAGGCTCCTTTCCGTATGCATTTCCATGTATGCAGGTGTTCAACACACCTTGACTTCTGATAAAAGGAAATAATTCTAAGCTGTTAGAATGAGAGGTTTGTCTTTGAAGAGTGAGCATTGTTTTTTTAACAAGGTGACAAACTTGAGAGGTTTCTTTTGAGTTTTTAAAATTCTCTGATGGTTGACATACACCCCTGCTTAAAAATGTAAAATGAGTATTTTCAAGAGATTTAAATTTGGGGGGAGTAATGATATAGACACATGTGAAGAAAGTTTACAGAAAAGCATGAAGAAGGAAAACAAACTAAGTACAGAACCTCAACAGAGTTAACATTCTAATGAACATTGTTGTAGTTCTCTATTTCGTGTGTATAATTATACATGCAAGAGATTATATTGTACTTGAGTTTTTTAAAATGAGTTTTCCAAGAAGCCAAAAGTTAATGGTTGCAGGAAGTTAGTGTACAGAACCTTATACATAATTATTTTCTTGAATGGCAGAGTTCAGCTTAATTGGGAAAACAATTGAAACATTTAAGGGACCCCACTATTTTGGGAGATAGCAAATGATAGAAGATACTTATCAAAGGATATGATGGAATCTCACACATTTTGAACTCTAAAAAATACACCTAAAATGACAGAAATGATACCACAGGGCATAATCTTGCATGGCAAGCATTTAGATGATAAATGGAATTTCTTAGTTCTGCTTGCCATTTTTTTTTTTTTTTTTCATTTTCCAGCTGTACTTGATTCAGGCAAGTATCATGAGTGTATGCTAAAAATATTTGGTTAAAGTTTGATGGAGAAGTACCAAGTTCCAAAGTATAATCTTACATAACATTACGAAAAAAATTTTTACCTTCGCAGTGAAAAAACATGGCAGACACTACCTTTACTAGGATACCAAGCTTAACTTCACTAATATTGGCACAGAGTGATATCATGTGCTTCCTGATGGGATGCACATGGATAGTAATGTCAAAATGTATATCCTGAATCTATTCATGAGGAAATATCAGACTGATCCAAAAGAGAAACATTCCACAAAGCTGGCTCTAGTCTTCAAAAAATATCAGTGTTGTGGTTGTCTTTCCATGTTATCCTTTTTGTTGACTACAGTGTGTATCTACAATAATTTAATCAGTTCCTCTTAAAAATTTTAGGTTGATTGCAATTTTTCACTAGTATAAAGATTGTGTGATGAATCTTTTTCTGCATTCGTTTGTTACTATTTGTTACACTAGTGTGGTTAGCATCTCAGAGTAGATTCTTAGATGTGAAATTGCTGTGTCAAAGGGTATGCACACTTTAAGTGTCCTTACTGCAGTCAGACCAACTTCTCTGAAGTTTACTTGCTCTTCAACTCTAGAGGATGTATTTCTGGGTCAGGTAGTTTAACAGTACTTTTAATTCTGTGATTTTAATTCAGTAAAGGTAAAACTGTTAAGTCCTTTTTTATCACCGTGTTTTTGTCAATTCTTTCTGATGTAGCTTTTAAAAGCAGTCCATCTCCAAGGCCACGAAGGACCTGTTAATGCAGTGCATGCTCTTTACCAGAAGAGGGCGTCAGGTGTTGCATTCCGTACACTGATGGTGTCTGCAGCTTCTGATTCTACTGTTCGAGTCTGGTCTAAACACGGTTCAGAAGGTAGGTTTAGAGAAATTATAATACAAATGAAATAGTAATTGTCAAGTGACGAAAGAACATACATGTCAGTTTCTTTCAGTCTTTGAAGTCCTTTTATTCCCTGTAACGTTAAAAATTGACCATTTACGTCCACATGGTCATTGGGTCTCAGGATTGACTTCTCTCATCCCTGTTGCACCCAGGGCTGTTGACGATGCTGCCCAACCTTTCTAGGTGGATAAGCTCAGTGTTAGTTGTTCATGGTGTTTTTTATTTCTTAGTAACATGCCTTCAGACCTTGAACTTTGGAAATGGATTCACTCTGGCTCTCTGCTTGTCTTATTTGCCTAATACTGATGGTGAGTATCCTGCTGAGTATACGTTAAAACAGCAGTATAGGTGCCTGGCTGGCTCAGTAGAGCATGCTACTCTTGATATCTGAGTTGTGAGTTCAAGCCCCATGTGTAGACCCTACCTAAAAATCCCAAAACACCACAAAAAACAGCAATATGTTTTTGTATCTCCCTACAACCAGACACGTTGGGTTTTAATATTGTATCTAGATAAGTTGAAACATGGAAAATAGACCTTTTAAAAGAATGGAAGTATAGTTGACACAATGTTACATTAGTTTCAGGTGTACAACATAGTGATTCCACTACTGTGTTCCTTATGCTATCTTACCCAGAAGCGTACTTTTGTTTTCAGTATTCAAATGACTTGTGTATAGAACATAAAATTAAGAGAAGTTGTAAGAATTTTGATAGCTGTTGAAAATTTAAGAGACCTAATATGTACTTGGGATTGATGCTATTTATCGTGTACGTTATCAACATCTATAGATCTAATTTGGGAAAATGAACTCTTTGAAGGCTGAGATCTGGCATAAGTTGAAAAAAATACTAAAGATGAACCCTGTGAACATTCCTCTGAAGATGAGAGCCTCTTCACATCCTGCATAATGACCATTGGCCCAAGATCACTTAGAATCTCCCAACAGAAAAACTTCCCTTTTGCTATGAAACCCATCTGTACGTACCTTTGATTGTCCTCCACAGAGTTGTTGGCCAATGTGGTTCAGTCTGTCTCTGCCGCCTCAGTTGTCTGGAGGACATACCTGGTGGAGAGAGGCCACCAGCCTCCCTTGCCCTCTGCAGCAGCAACTGCAACTCCGTGTTACGACGTGATGAACTTTGTGCAAGGGCTCCCCGGGAGGAGGAACTCCCACATTCTGGCTTCATAGCAGAGAATTTAGTTTCTTCCCATCCACAGTGAGGCCAAGTGACTGGAGTTTTTGTTTTTGTGTTTTGTTTTGTTTTTTGATGTTTGTGTGTTTGAGAGAGCTGCCAGCCAGCGTGGGAGGGGTGATGAGTGAGGGGGACAGAGAATCCGAAGTGCCGACAGCAGCAAGCCCCATGCCCTCAAACTCACAAACCTTGAGATCATGACCTGAGCTGAAGTCGGATGCTCAATCGACTGAGTCACCCAGGTGCCCCTGGGGTTTTTTTTGTGTTTTTGTTTTTACCTGATTTAGAGTGAGAAAATCTTTGAAAAACAAATTTAGAAAAAGACTCCTAATTTTATCTGCTGTCCTTTGGTAACGTAAATTTTTTTATAGTCCTACCTTTCATAACATTTTAACCATGTATTTAATTACCTGCTCTTTTTTTTTTAAATTGAGGTATAATTGACATGTATTAGTTTTAAGTATACAATGTAAGGATTTGATATTTATATATATTGTGAAATCACCACAATAAGTCTGGTGAACATTCCTCACCATCCATAGGTACAGAATTTTTTTCCTTGTGATGAGAACTTTTAAGATCTATTCTCTTAGCAACTTTCAATTATGAAGTAATTGTATGTGCTTTTATTTTGTTCTCTACTTGCTTCATGAATTTTGTTTTACTGTTGAATTCTCAAAGTGTAAGGTCCTTGAAGTAACAAACCCTTAAAACTTTGTGCAGTAGCCATGATGCTGGACTCCTACATAGCTTGTACATTTTCTGGCTGTGTTGGACTAGCAACTTTTCATATTAATCTTCTGGTTGACATGGTGAAATGCTCCCAACTTGCTTTTTGTGTTTCTCTCTTCACTGCTGCTTCTATCGTAAATGACACAGAATGGAGGAAAGGACTCGCAGCTAATTAGCAGTGATTCTTTGCCGAGTAGCTGTTTGGTTTTTTTTTTTTTATTTGTTTTGAGAGACAGCGCAGGGGAGGGGCAGAGAGAGAGGGGGAGAGCGAATTCCAAGCAGGCTCTGTGCTGTCAGTACAGAGTCCAACACAGGGCTTGATCTCACAAACTGTGAGATCATGACCTGAGTTGAAATCAAGAGTCTGATGCTCAACCAACTGAGCCACCCAGTCACCAAGTAACTGTTGAATAGAACATTTGAGATTATTCATTTTATTCCTACAGACATTTATTGAGCACTTTCAGTTTGTTTGTGCAGGGTGTGGGAAATAGAAGTCTGGATTCTTTACCAAGTTCTTAGAATCCATCATAGGTGATAATCATAACATGTGATGGAATATTTACAGTGTAGCCTCTTTTTATCCTCCCAGTACCAATATTAGCATGTGGCGATGATGACTGCAAAATTCACTTATTCGTTCAACAAAATGATCAGGTAATTAATGATTTTATTAAGATACTGGAATTACGTTCTGCTTAATTACACATTTTAATGCAGCCTAGTTCCAGATGATAAATTTTAGGGATGTTCTACTACTCTAAACTAAAATAATCCAGTATGAGAATCTTTTTTGAAAGTCCTCTTTTAGATGGTTTTCCACTCTCTTTGAACACAAGTAAGTGCTGCCTTGGCCACCTGGTCCAGAGTTGTTAGGTGGAAACGGATCATTAGATGGTGGAAGGACAGGAGGAAGATGCTGTGGTGGTGGTTTATAAATTTTTTTTTTGGTACATTCTAAATAAATTATATCTATGGTGAAATACAGCTGGTAGTGTTTGTCTTTCTGAGCTTACCTAGATATTGAGACATTAGAGGAGAGAAGTTCTGGAAAAGGGGTTGGGTCACTTAAAACTTCAATAGTAGAGATACTTCTTTCTTTACCTTCTGTAGTAAAGTTTAAAATGGTTGTGAATGTCCGACCACCCGACTTTTTTCTACAGAATAATATGTGCCATTTTATCCTGTAAAAATTTAGAGTATTTATCTATTTATAGATATTACGTATTCAGCGTTGCTCCATTAGATAAGTTAGATGACTATGAGATTTTTTCATTCCCAAATGAGAGCTCTATCTTATGTCTGATCAGATAGTGTTGCCAATTTAAAAAACAAAAAAAATGTGCATCAGGACTGGCTGTGACCCCAAATGAAATCACTGATATACCTGAAAATTTAAATTCTTACATCAAGTCTGATGATTTTTGTTATCTTACTAGTTTCAGAAAGTGCTTTTTCTCTGTGGACATGAGGATTGGATAAGAGGCGTGGAATGGGCAACCTTTGGTCAGTATGAAATCTTGCTGAAGTTCATATGATGGGGCAAGTGTGTGGAACTTCCTGGAAAGCAGCCTGTTGTGTTTTCATTTAAAATTTTCGTTGTATGTAACATTTTTCTGTTGTCCCTTTTAGAAAAGAGGATACCTACCCCTTTTGTTAACTATCAATTGGGGTGGCAGGGGATGAAAGCAGTTGATGTTTTAAAGTGGACACTAGCTGACTATTACACATGTAGACATTCTTGAGGAGTTCTTTGTAGAATTTTGTAGACTGTATAAGAACACATGTCATAACCATTTATTAGTATTGTATGTATATTTGCCAATGTTACTGAAAAAGAATATAGGTCAAGTGAATAAAGGGCTGGGAGGCAAAGTCTAATTTTTTCAGGAAGTTTAAAGATCTGCATATTGTGGAGGAGAAAGTCTTACACATAAATTTAAGATATAATGTTTAAAAAAATAATAAAATTTGTTGTTTTATTAGGTAGAGATCTTTTCCTGGCGAGCTGCTCACAAGATTGCCTGATACGAATATGGAGGCTGTATGTAAAATCAACATCTTTAGAAACTCAGGATGATGATAATATAAAGCTGAAGGAAAATACTTTTACGATAGAAAATGAAGGTGAGTAATAATGAAAATATTTGATGTTAACAGTTTCCTGACTCATTCATAATATTATTAACACAACACACCTAGGTGAAGGTTAGTTTTTCAAAAGTATCAGATACCTACGTGAAATGGATACTGTGCATTTTTAAAAACAATTTTTTTAAGGATAAGTTATTTTTCGTATATGAAACTTACTTCTAAACCACGTTTGTAAGATTTTTAGAAATTGCTGAAAATGTTTACTATTCTCTCAAATTATAAATTATAAGATGCCAAATTTTTCGTTTAGCATCGGAAGATCTAAAAGAATAAAGTAAGTTATCCGTACCTTTACTGGATGAGAGAAGACGAGCCAGAGCCCTACATTTGAGTGGGATGTGTAATTCTGATTTTCTTTTTGAGTGGTAATCAGAGCAGTACCCCTGCATGGCAGATCCTGTTGGGATGTTGTATTTGAAGGAAATATTTTTAAGTGTTCAACTAAATTATAGTGTTGTTCACCTAGGAGTACTCTCCTTTGTTATTACTCTTCTTGGTTTTGAAGCCCTTTAGAGTTGAGATTTTGGTACGTGGTTTTATGGGGAAAACCTAGAAATCCTTAACCAGCATGTCATGAGTAGCTGGCTGTTCCCAAATATGAAATTTTGTTACATTTTTATTAATGACTTTGAAAGGTCATAGTACTGATTTGACCTCCTTTATTTCTGCATTTTTCTTAATTTTTTTTTAAAATGGTATTTTAGGCTATTATATGCTGATAATGACTGAGGATAGCCAGGAGGCTGACATGTCTGTTTTTCCTTTTTCATTGCAGTATAACAGCAGCTATCCCAGAAAAGTTTTAAAATTGGACATACTCCTTAATATGTACTTATGACTAGAGAAAAATTTATGTAATTTTAGAACTTTTTCTCTTGTAATTTTGAACAATGAGTGAAGTCATTGAAATTTATTTTTTTGTTGAATTATTGACTCTAAATCATGTTTCTGTTCTGACTTTTGGAAAGGGAGTACATAGTTGTACAACTCTGTTGGTAATGGAAATTCTTTTTAGAAGAGCTTTCAGGAAGAATATGTCATTCTTTTTGTTGCAGGTATTAAAATAGCATTTGCGGTTACTCTAGAGACTGTGCTGGCTGGTCATGAAAACTGGGTAAATGCAGTTCACTGGCAGCCTTCATTCTACAAAGGTAGGAAGAAAACATACTACATACTTGTCATTTCAGTTGAATCACACATGTAGAATTTTAAGCTGACCAAATGCAGTGGAGGAAGTGTTTTTAGTGTGACCAAGTGCTCGCTAACTGGCTGGCTCAGTCAGTAGAGTGTGCAACTCTTCATCTCGGGGTTGTAAGTTTGGGCCCCGCCTTGAGTGTAGACTTTACTTAAAATCTTGGAAAAAAAAAAAACCCAAAACCTAAAAATCTCATATATAAGACATTTTTAAGTTGGCACAGTATAATACTACAGTTAGGTTCTCCTGGACATTCAGTCCCATTGAAACTTACACTCCTAAGTGGGAAAAGTGTGATTCCTGCTGTGAGGCTGAAGCCACCATGTCCTTTTCACTTGCTCTTTAAATGCTTTCATCTAGTCTTCATGGCGTTTAAGAGAAACTGACTTTTTTTTTAATGTTTTTATTTATTTTTGAGACAGACAGAGACAGAGCATGAGCAGGGGAGGGGCAGAGAGAGAGGGAGACACAGAATCCGAAGCAGGCTCCAGGCTCTGAGCTGTCAGCACAGAGCCCGACGCGGGGCTCGCAGAGCCCGTGAGATCAAGCCCTGAGCTGAAGTCGGACACTTAACCGACTGAGCCACCCAGGTGCCCCAAGAGAAACTGACTTTTAAGCCAACTTCTCTGGAACTTTTCCCCCTGGAAATAGGAAGTTGGTAATACTGAGCCACATCATTTATGAACAAATAAGACTCTTTCTCCCTCTTTCTTTGGCCCTTAACCTCTCTTCGTGGAGTGATGGTTGCTTGCTGAAGTTGGTGCTGTATCATATAGCTGAACGAGGCACAGGCCTCATAATCTTCCCCTGACCCCCTCACCGAGGCAAGAATAGAGACTATCATTAATGAATACTCAACCGCCGTCCAACTGTTATTAACATTGTCATATTTTTGCTGCAATTTAAAAAAAGTAGATATTATTGGTATTGAGGGACCCCTGTGTAATCTTTCCCAAACTCTTTCCCCTCCATTCTTCCCTTAGGACAACTACAAGGCTGAATTCACTGCATATCATTCCCATGAGTGTTTTTATACTTCTACTATACATTTCTGTAGCCACAAACAGTATTGCTTTACAGTTGTTAAAACTTGATAACAATATGTATTCTCTTACATCTTGGCTTTTTAGCTTAACGTGTTTTAGAGTTGTACTTATGTTGATTCATGTAGCTCTAATTTATTTATTTTTATTGAAGTATAATCCATTGTCTAAATGTACCACACCTCGTTTATCTGGTCTAACGTAAACCTCTGTTGTGTTTCTAAAATGTTGCTATTGCTGCAAGTGAATGTTCTTGCAGTAACCATGTTGTGTTTTTCTGGTAATCTACAAACAATGCTTGTTGATCACCTAAAGGCATTAGTTTTTATTCTTTAGATGGTCTTCTGCAGCAGCCAATGAGATTGTTGTCCGCCTCAATGGATAAAACCATGATTCTCTGGGCTCCAGATGAAGAGTCTGGAGTTTGGCTGGAACAGGTAAAAATGTGAATATTTACGGAACAGAAAATTGGGTTTGATAAATGATATTTAGCCCCCAAGTCTTTGTTCCTAGAGCTGCAAAAGTGTTCACTCTTTGTATGTGTTAAGTAAGTGAGAACATAAAAATCTCTGGAATCTGATTTCTACTGTGAGAATTGTGGACTCTTGATTACCACTTATTTTCTATTGCATAGGTTCGAGTAGGTGAAATAGGTGGAAATACTCTGGGATTTTATGATTGCCAGTTCAATGAAGATGGCTCCATGATCATTGCTCATGCTTTCCATGGAGCATTGCACCTTTGGAAACAGAATACGGCTAACCCAGTAAGAAAAACATTTTTAAATAAAGCATTTGTTCTCACATAGAGTGAAATGAAACTTAGGTAAACAGTGTTACGTACTTCCTATACTCTGCCAGAAACATAGTTGGGGTGTTTAAGTTCAAATGACGTCTTTCTTATTCACTTTTTCTTGTAGACATTATACTGTAGTTACACTAAGTGAGAAACTTACGCTTTCCTAAGAGGAAAAGTATTCATTTGTTCAGTATCGTTGGGGTTTTGAAATTTGCACATAGGTCAGTTTTCTATGTAAGTGAACTTTAAGCTGTATAAATTTTTTTTTTTTTAAGTGTTTATTTTTGAGAGAGAGAGCGAGCTAGCAAGGAAGGGGCAGAGAGAGAGGGAGACACAGAACCTGAGGCAGGCTCCAGTCTCTGAGCTACTAACAGAGATCCTGACGCAGCATCTGAACCCACAAACTGAGATCATTACCTGAGCTGAAGTCGGAGGCTTAACTAACTGAGCCACCCAGGTGCCCAAGCTGTATAAATTTTAGGCTCTGCCTTTAAGCTCTATAAATTTTTTGATGAGAATATTTCCTATAATGTGTAACATCCTGTCTTCTTTAAAAAAAATTATTTTTTAACATTTATTCATTTTTGAGAGACAGAGTGTGAGTGGGAGAGGGACAGAGAGAGAGAGGGAGACACAGAATCCAAAGCAGCCTCCAGGCTCTGAGCTGTCAGCACAGAGCCTGACATGGGGCTCGAACTCACAGACCATGAGACCATAACCTGAGCTGAAGTTGGATGCTTAACTGACTGAGCCACCCAGGTGCCCCATGTAATATCCCTGTCTTCTTAAACAAGATAACATAATTTGGTCTTTTCTTGGGCAGTGAAGTACTCCATAGACAATTACTGGATGAATGACTGACAAAAGGGCAATAGGACCACCTGTTATTTTGTGAAGGAATGTATTAATGCTCTCAAGTTGTTGATGGGTGTAATTTATTTTTTTATTTATTTTTATTTTTTTTTAAAAAAAATATTTTTTTTTCAACGTTTATTTATTTTTTGGGACAAAGAGAGAGCATGAACGGGGGAGGGTCAGAGAGAGAGGGAGACACAGAATCGGAAACAGGCTCCAGGCTCTGAGCCATCAGCCCAGAGCCTGACGCGGGGCTCAAACTCATGGACCGCGAGATCGTGACCTGGCTGAAGTCGGATGCTTAACCGACTGCGCCACCCAGGCGCTGATGGGTGTAATTTTAAATGGTCCTGTAAATACTGGGCTATTTTACATCTTTTTTATAATTGTTAGTTTCTTCTCAAAGAGGGAATTTTCCTTTAGTCATCTAGCTGCCTTTCAGTATTATTCCTTCTCTTACTTTGTTTTTTTTTTTTAATTTTTTTTTAATGTTTATTTATTTTTGAGACAGGGAGATAGAGCGCGAGTGGGGGAGGGGCAGAGAGAGAGGGAGACACAGAACCTGAAACAGGCTCCAGGCTCTGAGCTGTCAGCACAGAGCCTGATGCGGGGCTCGAACCCACGAACCGTGAGGTCATGACCTGAGCCGAAGTTGGATGCTTAACCAACTGAGCCACCCAGATGCCCCATCTCTTAACTTTCTAATTTGCTTCTGATCCACTTCTTTGGGTTTGGGGAAATTGCAGGAAAAGTGGCTAAGAGCACAGACTTTGGAGCTGGACAGTCTGGCTTCAGGCCCAGACCCCAGCACTTACTGGCTGTGTGCCCTCGAGGTCTTTGCCTAACCTCTGTCTCAGGTTCCTCCTGAGGAGGGTAAATAGAAAATGTAAAACGTGAATAGAAATATCACCTACTCTGGGGTTTCTATGATGCTTCAATGAGTTAATATTTGTATACTATGTAAAACGGGTCTGGCACCTAGAGGTTACTGTATGGATACGTTAAGTAAATGAAAGAAATAAGAGCATTGAGTGAAATGTGAGTTAGCAGATTCTGAATGTCCATCTGATGGCTTCCTTTAAAAAGTAAAAATTCATGGATTTGCATAAACTTTAGTTGGTGGGCTTTGTAATAGTTGTGTCATCTGTGAGGCTTTCTCAATGCATGGAGTGATTTACTCTTTCCCTTATATCTTCCATTTGGAGTTGACCTTCGAAGACTGTTTCTACAAGTATGGAATCAGACCTGTAAATACAGAGAACACACTGATGTTTTGCTGAAGGGGAAAGGGGACGGGGGTTGGCCAAGTAGGTGAAGGGGAGTGGGAGGTACAGGCTTCCAGCTGTGGAATGGGTAAGTCACGGGAATGAAAGATACAGAGTAGGGAATATGGTCAGTGGGTATTGCAATAGTGTTGTATGGTGACAGATGGTGGCTACACTTGTGGTGAGCATAGCATAATGTATAGACATGTTGAATCACTGTATGGTACACCTGAAACTAATGTTAACATTGTGTGTCGACTGTACACACACACACACACACACACACACACACAAACACACACACACACACAACAAAAAGATTGTTTCTACTATGAAATGAGCTAAGGCACTGTTAAAGAGGATATTTTTTAGGATAAAATTTGTTCTTGGAGCTCCTCTGAGTCATATTCAGCTTTAGTTTTTGAGGGCCTTCATAGAAAAAAAAGCATCAGATGAGTAAAAAGAAACTCAAACCACGAGACAGAATTCAAGGAAATTTACTTGTGCTTATAATTTGACTTCCAATTTATATTAGCCCCTTACTAAGGTGACTTTTTTTTTAAGAGACTTTATTTTTTTTTTTTAAGAAGTTTTAGGTTCACAGAAAAACTGAACAGAAATTACAGAGAGTTCCCATATACCCTTTGCCCCCACACATCCACAGCCTCCAGAGTGGCACATTTGTGACAATCAGGGCTGATTTTAAGAAGAAACACTGTCCTTTAGGACTGTTCTAGTGGAAAAGTGTACTGATAGTCCAAAAGTGCTGCCTTTCTTTCAAAACTTTTTGGAAACTGCCGTTGGTGCTTACCATAGAATCAATTTTTTCATCACAAAAGAAATTAATAGCATTTCTTAGTCACAACCTTTTTATTTTTTTGACCAGAAAATAATATAGCTTAGCTTAATCACTGTATTCAGCATACTTGTCTTTGAATGACGTTTTATTGATACAAATTTAATTGTTCCTCTAAAGATCACATTTTACCACTACTTGTGATTCTGTGTGGACCAGAGATAAGACGTTTTGAGTATTTCATTGTCACTGTTCACATGGTTGCTGGTACAGGTCCCTCTGGAGGTGGCCAGCTAGGTTTGATTTGGACTGTGTTCTCTACACCTGCAGCTCCTTTTGTTTAATAAAGCCGTCAGAATCTACCAGTTTTACGTAATACCCTTTATTATGTAGTTTCATAGAAAAATACTCGCATAATACCTAGTATGTGCCAGCATTGTTATGAGTGCTTTACAAATATAAATTCATTTTATTCTCATAACAGCCATACAAGCTTGGTAACTTTCCTACGGAAGAGTTCTTTGAGGCAGAGAAAAGTTAAGTAGTGTCTGACTTCTAGGAGGCATTCAGTAAATGATGAATGGAGGGAAATTTCCGTGGGTTACTGCTTTAAAGGAATATAGCACAGATTTGAATGTTTAAGTTCTCATGCTTGATTGGAAAACCCTTCCTTTTATTTTAGGATCCTACTATTTTAAGATCCCATCTTTTTTTTTTTTTTTTTTTTTTTTTTTAAAGCTTTTCACATGCCTGGGGGCATCAGTCTTTTTCATCATTAGCCCTGAGGGCATTATGAAATGGATTCTGAGTAATGCTGATCTTTGATTATTTGGATGTGTCACAGTACTTTCATTGCAGAGAGAGTGGACTCCAGAGATTGTTATCTCAGGGCACTTTGATGGTGTCCAAGACCTGATGTGGGATCCAGAAGGAGAGTTTATCATCACTGTTGGTACTGACCAAACAACTCGACTTTTTGCTCCATGGAAGAGAAAAGACCAATCACAGGTAAGTGACTTCCTACTTGACTGATCTACATTAAAAAACCTCCATGAGCACATGAAAAGTGGGGCAACATTGTTAGCCCCTGCAGAAGTGCAAGTTAAAACCATGCTGCGATGCACTGTATACCCTCAGCTGAAGTAGACGGTACTGACGGTGAGGAGCGGTGGGAAGGGTGCAGAGCGCCTGCAGACTTCCTGTGTTGCCGGTAGGGGCGCAGAATGCTAACAGCCAGGCAGGAGGGCAGTTTGGTATTTTCTTAGAAACTTAAACATATGTATACTCTTGCCAGTTTAGACAATTTAAATGCTAGTTGTTTTCAAAATGTGTTTACTTCAGTTCTTTTTTTTTTCTTTAATTTTTTTTTTAACGTTTATTTATCTTTGAGACAGAGAGAGACAGAGCATGAACAGGGGAGGGTCAGAGAAAGGGAGACACAGAATCAGAAGCAGGCTCCAGGCTCTGAGCTGTCAGCACAGAGCCCGACGCGGGGCTCGAACTCAAGGACCGTGAGATCGTGACCTGAGCCGAAGTCGGCCGCTTAACCGACTGAGCCACCCAGGTGCCCCTACTTCAGTTCTACATAAAAGTTCAGTTATCCCTTGTAATTTTAGGTTTAATTCATAAAACATTGCCAAGTCTGTAACAAAAGCTAATTTCTAAAGTCATATAGTATTAGATACTAGTGCTTACGGGCAGTTTTTGTTGAGTAACTTTTCAGTCTTGGCCTTGAGCTCAAAAAGTCGCAACAGAACTTTACCACTGACAAGCCATTGACCTGTGCTATGTGGTAGAGGAAGTCTGTGTACTCAGCTTCAGTTCCTGACAAAAATTCATGGAACTGCCTGTGGGTTGGTTAGTCCATAGAAACGAGTGAAAACTGCCACTGACAATACTACTTTGGTAGCGGTGGGAGGTTCAAATTAATAGAGTTGAGTTAGTTAAAAAACAAGGCAAATGATTTTCACTGGTTTTCTGTGGCTCTTTGTGACTTGTTACCCATAGAGCTCAGCTGTTGTTTGTTAATCATGTATTTAAAAAATAGATAGATGCACCTGTGTGGCTCAGTCAGTTAAGCATCTGAGTCAGGTCATGATCCCATGGTTTCTGAGTACAAGCCCCACATTGGTCTCTGCACTAACAGCACAGAGCCTACTTGGGATTCTCTCTCCGTCTCTGCCCACCGCCACCCCCCTGCCTCAAAATAAATTAAAAAAAAAAAAATTAAAAATTAAAAAGTGGATAAATCAGACTTGACTAAAATGGAAAATTTCTGCTCCTTGAAAGATACTGCCAGGAAAATGAGAAGTCCAGTCACAACTGGGAGAAAGTATTTACCAAGCACATCTCTGATGAAGGATTTATATCTAGAGTGTATATGTATGAAGAATATCTCAGAAGTCAGTACTAGGATAATAGTCCAGTTTAAAAAAACCAAAAGGACAAAAGATTTGAACAGATATTTCTCCAAAAAAGATATAAGGAAATAAGGACAAGAAAAGAGTCTCAACACCATTAGTCATTAGGGAAACGCAAGGTATAGCTGCAGTGAGATACCATCACACATTCACGTATCAGAATGATTAAAGTAAAAATACTGAGTGTTGGTGAGGGAGCAGGCAGCTGGCACTCTCGTACACTGCTGCTGGGATTGTAAAGTGCATATCCTCTTGGGAAAATAGTTTGGCAGTTTCTTAAAAATGTAAATATGCATCTATTATATCATCCAGCCATGCTACTTATAGGTAGTATTAACCCAAGAAAAGTAGTAGCCCATGTCCATGCAAAGACCTGTATAGAAATGTTCACAACTGCTTTCTCAATGAAAGACAAGCTGGAAACAACCTAAATATCTATCAGTATGTAAATGGATCAGTAAGCTTATATGTATGTGTATGTATATGTATATGTCTCCATACAAGAGAATCCTACTCAGTAACAAAAAGGATTGAATTATTGGTAAATACAACACCGATGAATCTGCTTTGTTGTCCTATTTCCATGCATGATAAATGATTTTGCATCTGACATTTTGCTTGTTGAAAAGAACTTGATTTTTGAAATGGTCATTTTTATTTATCCTATTTTAATACGCAGGTTACTTGGCATGAAATTGCCAGGCCTCAGATACATGGGTATGACCTGAAATGTTTGGCAATGATTAGTCGGTTTCAGTTTGTGTCTGGAGCAGATGAGAAAGTTCTTCGAGTATTTTCTGCACCTCAGAATTTTGTGGAAAATTTTTGTGCCATTACAGGCCAGTCACTGAATCTTGTGCTTTGTAATGTGAGTATCCCTCTGAATTTAGTTTTGTGGAACTAAATCCATTGACTTCATTTAAAAAATATTTGCTTAAACCTGTAAATGGAGATTATGGGTAGAAAGGAAGTCAGATCGGATTTATTATTGTCTTGACAAACTTGCACACTGTGGCATGCAATAATTTAAATGTTTAAACCAGAAATTTCTTTAAAAAGTCGTCTAAGACACTGAAGAATTAAAGTGTTAAATCAAGGTAGGAATACCACGTATCATCACTGTGATTGGTACTTAATATGTGATAGGTAGGTCATATTTTCAGGGAGATTGCCATGTAACTGTGGTTAGAGGTAGGGAACAGTAGAACTGAAGTGCTTGCACTTACTACATAAGACCAAGGATTTTTTGGTGGCTAAAGTAAAATATTCATAGAAGGAAGAGGTTACTGTACTAATGAGAAAATGTTTAATGGGACCTTATTTGGGTTTTGAAAGGGTAAATTTTTTTTATGTTTATACTCTTTTTACAGAAGATTTGAGCTACTGATAAAAATACATAAGTTATGGGGCACTTGGGCATTCGGTTGGGAGTCCAACTCCTGCTGTGGTTCAGGTCATGATCCCAAGGTCGTGAGATCGAGCCCTGCTTCAGGCTCCATGTTGAGCATGGAGCTTGCTTGGGATTCTCTCTCTCCTTCAGCCCTTCTCCCCCTCTGTCATGTGTGCATACTCTCTATTTCTCTATTTGTTTCTCTTAAAATTAATACATACGTAAGTTATAAAAATTATAAAGTAACTACTTTTGAAGGAAGGGAAATTAGGAAAATAGTTGTGTTACATAGAAGTGTACCATCCTATGGTTCTTAAAGTTTGGTCACAAATTTGGTTCTGAGATTGAAAAGGATGGGTAGGTACACTTGATAGGGAAAAGGGAGGAGAGAGAGAACACGCACACGCACGCAGTAGGGTGGCTCTGGCTGTTCAAATGAAGAGTAGTATATCCAGAGAAATGGAGAGAATGGGAGAAAGTCAAATGCTGGAGGACCTTGGGAGGCAGGCACAATTTAGACTACAGGATGCTGTTGTAGGTCCCTAAACAAAGACAGTGATGAAAAGTACTTTGGGGTGAAGAGAGAGCAGGATACATTTGAGCCTGGAGACTCTGAGGACAGGGCAACTAGCACCAGTCCGGATAAGACTGGAGAAGAAAGTGTCATTTGAAATAAAATTTCCAACTAAGTTCTATAGAGTGTATACTGAGCACCCCATGACACAGGCATTCTTGATTACGTGAAGAGGGGTTAAGGTTCTGTTCTGCTTCTTTCTAACCATAATAAACAATGGGAATGAGATCAAAAGGGAAGTCTTGATTTGCATTATAATGCAGTGCCACAGTGTGGGAGGGCAGTTAGTTTCAGGATCTCTTAGTTCTAGGGATTGAAATGTGGTTTTAGGGCTCCATGAGAGTCTTAGTCCCAGGTAGACAATCAGTTCTGTGTCCTAAGCTAACAGAGGTTTCATGGACTAGAAAGCCTGTTGCTGTATTTTGGGTTTTGTTCCCCTGCTGAATGTTGGGTTAGGTTTGTAGGAGTGCTTTTTACTGCTCTTTTCCATGCAGTTTTTTCTTGGTTTCTGAGATAAAGCATGCTGTGGCTTATGTCCCAGGTGGCTGTTCTCAATGGTTTAAATTCCCATGCTCATGTTTATGTTGAGTTCCACCTCCTGTATTAAAGTCTAAATTGTGAGAAATGTTCTTAGCATATGGACATATGCCAGTTTTGATGGTTAGCATATCGTTTTTTATGAGATGATTTGGTTGGTATACATTGCAGAGTATAAACAGATCATTGGCGCTTCAAATGGCACTGTAAAAGTTTTTAAAAATACTGAGTTATTTAAATATGTTTAATGAAAATACTATATGCCTTTTTGGGAAACAGCGGTGTCTGCATGCGCATCATTAAGGATGTGCTTGGGAGACTCTTGGAAGTAGAGCCCTGGGCGTGCCATTTCAACCCACTCTGCTATTAGAAATGAGCCCAGTGCATGCCCTGTCAGACTCCAAAACTCACTGAGCTGTTAGGGTTTGATGAGCTCATGGATGACAGGATGCCTGACTTTATGGATTGGGTAGAGACTTGGGGGGTTAACTGCAGCCTGTTTGTGGAGAGTGCTTAGCATTGCATCTTTGGTTTAGGAAATGGAAGTGTGGGCAGATATCCACACGTGTGGTCTTTAAATTGTTCCTCTGCATTTATGGGCATGACATTTTTGGTTGCCTGAGGTAACAGTAACTTTTAGTGTTTAAAACATGTATCATACTTTTTATTCCAGCAAGATGGTGATCTTCCAGAAGGAGCTACTGTCCCTGCGTTGGGGTTATCAAATAAAGCTGTCTTTCAGGGTAAGACTTTAGTGTCCAACATTTTTGAACCCATTGTATTTTAAAACCTAGTTACACACTTGTATAACATGTTCCTCGTGTTCATTACTGATCTTTTTTTTTTTTTTTTTAAATCACAACACATGCATTTGCTTTCTCCACCAGATATCTCACGATAAATACTCCGTGCATACACAGACCCTGAAATAGGTGCAGTTTTCACAAAGTGTGTTTCATGGAGCTCTCCCACCACACATGCTAATACGGGTAGCCTGAAGAATGTGTCCGATTGTTCTAAAAGTTTGGGAAGTGTTAGGTCAAAGAGAGAGGAAGAAATCGTTAAGGAATTGACTAGCGCTTCAAAGAACACATTTGGCAAATACTGGAGTACTGGAAGTACCCTTGGATTTGGAATTGCATTGATACATCTTGAAGTACCATCAGTACTTTGAAGTTCCACTACTTTGTAATTGATGCTCTTAATATTAGGACGTATATAGGACATATAAATACTGTGACTATATACATGATGTTGATGTGTTTCTTTTAAACTAGGAGATCTAGTTTCTCAGCCTTCTGATGAAGAGGAGCTATTAACGAGTAATGGTTTTGAGTATCAACCAGTGGCCTTTCAGCCTTCCATACTTACTGGTAAGAAATGGTAAAAAGGTGGTTTGATAGTCATTAGTACACATAGTATGGTGCCTGTCACTATTGACCTAAAAAAGTGCTATAGAATTCACTTATTTGCGTGAAAATAGAAAAAGTAATTGCAGTGCTATACATTTATCGTAGAACCTCCCACTGAGGGTCATCTTCTGCAGAATACTTTATGGCCTGAGGTTCAAAAACTGTGAGTTAAACTGTGCTAAGCTCTCTGATCTGATTCTGTCATAACTTGTGATTTTTTTTTTTCCCCACACAACTTGCTTTTTTCCTTTGCTTTCTTCATACCTACATTCCCACCCCCCCTCACCGATCTAAAAATCTTCAGTGGCCTTCCCAAGAGGCAAGAATCAAACTTCACATAGATTTTTATATTACTATGCATTCTATTTCCTAGATTTGTTTATTGGTCTTAATTTTTAACATTGTATTTCTTTTCCTTTCTTAAAAGGACTTCTAAGATTTATTATTCTGTTTTTTGTTTTTGTTTTTTCCCCTTTGGTGGCTCTCCGTCAAAACCTTTCCCAGATATATTGTGTATTGTATACACCAGCTAGGGGTGAAAACTTGTATTTTAATCTAATTGTTTGAGTAACTTGTATCACTTGTAGGAAGCTGGCATTTTCCCCAGTATCTCTGTTTTTTCCCCAAATGTTTGCCTCGACAGAAATGTACTGTCCCCTGGAAGAATTGCCTGTTAGCTAGATAGATTGATGTTGTTCTTCTCACGTTTTAAAACTTTGCAGCATGAGAGTAGGTACTTTTACTAATACAGGGGTCATGTATTTTCTCTTAAATTTTCTCTTAAATTTTAGATTTTCTCTTAAATTTTCTTTTTAATTTAAAAATTTAATTTTTTAATTAAAATTAAAAATTTTAATTTAAAAATTTTAAATTTTCTCTTAAATTTTCTCTTAAATTTTAGATATGGACACGGTTATGAAATATTTTGTGTTGCTTGTAGCAATTCAAAGACTCTGCTTGCCTCAGCATGTAAGGTAGGGGATTATACTTTTTTATTCCACTTGGTCACATGAATTACATGAGTCCTCAGGCACCTGCAGGTTGTGGCGATGGAGGCAGAACCCTACGTGAAAGGCCACTGGGGCCTGCTTTTTTGGAGTTTTGCTTTCTCAACCTCTTTTTCCTTCTGTCCGTTCAAAAGCTTGCAGTTGAGGAGCGCCTGGCTGGCTCTGTCCTCGGTAAATAAAGCGTGTCACTCTTGATCCTCGGGGTCATGAGTTCAAGCCCCAAGTAGGGGGTAGACCTTACTCAAAATAAAAAGCTTGCAGTTGCATTTTAAATCTGTTTCCGCCACACACTTTTGTTCTTAAATACTTGGTTTGACCTGATCTACACCTGATTTATTTAATTAGGTATTTTTAAATGACCTAAAAATGTGATAAATAATTTGAATAATTGGAGTCCTGGAGGCACAGGGGAATGAGAAGATGAAATCCAGAGTGCGCTCTGTTTGACCGTTTCTCTAGGAACAGACTTGGGACTGAGCAAAGTGCATGGGGTCGCTCAGCCTGTGCCGGGATGGGACAGGGTGGTGGCCAGCTCACTAGCATGGGGCACTGCAGAGTAGTACTTTTCAGTGTTTGCTTGTGAGACTAATCTCGTACTCCCTAGTCCGTATTTATCCCTGTTCTGTGCAGTGAACTAGTATGTATGGAGGATCGTCTGAAAGGTCTTGAGACCCCCCCCGTTTTATCTACATTGTCTAAAGTATATTTACTTGTTTCAAGCGTGATGATGTGAGTTGCCTATCTGGCAGGTCCCTCTGTCCCTGCTTTTGCTGCAGCTTCTTGCCGCTGGCCTGTATTGAGAGGCATCATAAGAAATATCGCTGTGCCCTTCCTGCCCCACCTCCTTTGCCTGTTGTCCCGTCTGTGAGAGTGCTACTGAGAGTACTTCTTCTGTTACAGGGGCCTTCTGTTACGGGGGGGGGGGGGGGGGGGGGGGGGGGGGGGGGGAATAGAGCTTGGTGGCAGGAATAGCTATGCTTCTGCTGAGCAGCCAATTCGTTTTTAGCTTTCAGCGCTGTCAGTGATGTGTAATTGATTATTTCCTTTTCAATTTGGCTTGCTTGTAGCAAATGTGTACTTGGTTTTTGTTATTTGTATACTTTTTCTAAGTATTTTATATTTTAATAAACAGTAGAAAAGAAGTGTGGTTAATAGTGTGGCTTGGAAAGTTTAAATCTGAAGGTTTGTCTAAACTCACCTGCCCAGTAGAAGGGTAAATAATCCATGGAAACTTCTAGTTCTTCTGGGCACCAACCTGAAGGTGGCTTGGTTTCTTGAACGGAGGATGCCAGCCACAATTTTGTTTTTGACTGGTAAAGCAAATGATTAGATCCATCTTTCTTTGAAACTTAACATTTTAAACAATTTTATTTAGATGTTGTTAGCTTCTTATAAGTTGTGTGTTGAAACTGGCTAATTTGATAAATTTTGACATATGGTTTATACCTGTGAAATCATAACCACAATTAAGATAATGAACATAGCCATCAACCCCAGAAATTTCCTCTGCCCCTTGGTAGGTCCTCTTTCCTGCCCCTTCTTACCTTCTCCTGCTCCATCTGTAGGAAACCACTAATCTGCTTTTTGTCATGGTAGAGTACTTTGTGTTTTCTAAAATGTATATAAATGGAATATGCAGTTCATTCTCTTTTAGTGCTAAGTAGTTTTCCCTTCTACAGATGTATTACAATTTGTTGATCTCTTCATTTATTAATGGACATTTGAGTTGTTTCCACTTTTTGGCTTTTACCCATAAAAGCAGTTGTGAATATTTGTATAATGTCTTCATTTGGGTATATGCTTTTGTTTCAGTTGAATAAGTACCTCCAAGTAGAATTGCTAGATTATATGGTAGGTGTATATTTAAAGTTTTAAGAAACTGCCAAACTATTTTCCAAAACAGTTAAACCTTTTTACTGCCCTGCCAGCAGTGCGAGTTCCAGTTGCTCCACACCCTCACTGACCCTTAGTATGGTCAGTCTTTTTAACCATTCTGTTTGGTGTGTAACATCTCATTGTGGTGGTCATTGGCATTTTCCTAATGACTAATGATATTGGGCATCTTTTCATGTGCTAATTTTCTTTCTATATCTTTTATTGATGAAGTACCTGTTCAGATCTTTTGCCCATTTCTTTCTTGGATTGTTTGCTTATTACTCAGTTTGGAAATGTTCTTTGTATACACTGGATACAAGTATCAGATATATGCAATTTAGATAATTATTCCCAGTGACTTATCTTCATTTCCCGTTTTTCAAAGAGCAGACGTTGTATGTTTTGGTGAAGCTTAATTTACCGATTTTTTTCTGTATTGGGTTGTGCTTTTTGTATAGTAAGAAATCTTTGTCTAACTCTAGGGCACATCTGGTTCTCTGAGTTTTATAGATTTTAAGTTTTATGTTTAGACCTAATTAATTTTTGCATTTGGTCTAGAATATAGGTTAAAGTTGGTTTTCTTGCATGTGGATATCCAATTGTTCCATATTTGTTGAAAAGACTATCCCTTTACTTACTGCCTTTTGCACCTTTGTCAAAAATCACTTGTCCATATATGCGTAGGTCTGTTTCTGGACTTGTGTTTTTTTCCATTCATCTTTTATTCTTGATGCCAATACTACATTCTCTAAATAGGTATAGCTTTTTGTAATATGTCTTAAAACCAGGAAGTAATTATCTTCCAATTCTCTTCAAAGTTATTTTGGCTATTCTAGGTTCTTCACTTTTTTATATAAATTTTAAAATCAGCTTGACAGTTTCTACAAAAACACTTACTGGAATTGTTTGGGGATTACATTGAATCTATAGCTCAATTTGAGGAGCGTTCAATATTGGGGGTTTTTGGACACAAATACAGTATGTCTTTCATTTATTTAGGTGTTTAATTTTTTAGGAATGATTTTTTTTTTTAATATTTATTTTTGAGACAGAGCAAGCAGAGGAGGGGTGAGAGAGACACAATCTGAAGCAGGTTCAGGTTCTGAGCTGTCAGCACAGATCCTGATGTGGTACTTGAACTCCCAAACCATGAGATCATGACCTGAGCCAATGTTGGACGCTTAACTAAGCCACCCAGGTGCCCCAGGAATGAACTTTTCTTTTTAATAAAGATTTTATCTTAATTTTAATTCATTTTATTTTATTTTTTAAGTTTTTTATTTTATTTTAGTAAACCTTTTATTTTAGAGTAATTCTAGATTTAACAAAATGTTGCAAAGATAATAGAAAACCTCTCACCCAGTTTTCCCCAGTGTTAACATCTTAATATTATTAGGACTGTTTTGTAATTTTCAGTGTCTGATCTTACACATATTTTATCAGATTTACCCTTAATTTGTATATTTTATGTCTATTCATTATTTACACATGGAAATACAGTTGCTTTTTGTTTATCAATCTTATATTCTGTGAGTTTCCTAAACTTAATTATTAGTTCTTGTAGCTTTATTGTAGATACTGTAGCATTTTCCATATGAATGCTTATGTTGCCTATGAATAAAAAATTTATTTCTTCCTTTCCTATAAGGATGTCTTAATGTTGGATACCAATGGTGATAGCAGAAATCCTTGGCCTTATTCCTTACCTAAGGAACAAAACATTGCTTCTTTGCCCATGATGGATTATCCCTATGTCCATTATGGATTTTGTGATTCTTCTTTATCAGGTTGCCTACAATTTCTAGTTGAGAGAGTGTTTTTTATCAGGAATGGATGATAGATTTTGTTGAATATTTTTTCTTCATCTGTTGACATGATCATATGGTTTTCCCTCTTTAGTTAATTAACATGGTGAATTACATTGATTGGTTTTTCAAATAATAAACCAAAATTGCATTCCTGGAACCAAACCCCATCTGTTTGTGATACATTATCTTCTTATATAGTGTTGGGCTTATTTTACTAAATTTTTGTTTAAAAACTTTTATGTATAGTACATGAAGGATATTGTGTATAGTTTTCTTTCTTTACAATGGCTTCATCTGGTTTTGGTTTCAAGGTAATGCTAGCCTCTTAGAAATATTTCTCCTGCAGTTTTCTGGAACAGTTTGTGTAGAATTTGTAACGTTTATTTTTTGAGAGACAGAGCGTGAACAGGGGAAGGGCAGAGAGACAGGGAGACAGAATCTGAAGCAGGCTCCAGGCTCTGAGCTGTCAGCACAGAGCCCAACGTGGGGCTTGAACCCACAAATCATGAGAACCAAAGCCAAATTTGGATGCTTAATGACTGAGCCACCCAGGCACCCTGATTATTTCTTTTTCAGATGTTTGAGAGAATTCCTCAGTAAGCCAACTGATGCTGGAGTTTTCTTTGTGGGAAGGTTTTAACTACAAATATAATATCTTCAGTAGATATAGGACTATTTAGGTTATCTAGTTTTTCTTGAGTGTATTTTGGTAGTTTGTATCATTCAGAAAATTTGTCCTTTTTACCTGAATTGTCAAATTTGTTGTCATAAAGTTACTCATAATATTCTCTTACGATACTTTTAATATCTAAAGAATCTCTGGTGATACTACCTTTCTTATTCTGCTGTTAGCAATTTGTATTTTCTCTCTCACACCCTCTTTTTTCTTTTTGTGGGGGGAGCATTCTGAGAATTGATAAGGAAACTAATGATATTTTGATATTTTCAAATAATTCTACTTTTGGTTTTGTTGATTTTCCTCTGCTGTTTTTCTTGTTTCTATTTCATTGATTTTTGCCGTTTTTTTTTTCTTTTACTTAGATTTCATTTCCTCTTCTGTCGCTAGTTTAATAAGGTTAAAGCTGAGGCTATTGATTATAAATCTCTCTTTTTAATATGGATGTTGAGTGCTATAAATTTCTAAGTATTATTTTGAGATACTCCATAAATTTTGATATGTTGTTTTCATTTACATTTAACTAAAAATATTTTTAAAATTCCCTTTGATTTTTGTCTTTTACCTATAGGTTATTTTGAAATTTATTATTTAGTGTCCATATACTATTTTCCAGATATCTTTTTACTATTGATTTCTAATTTAATTTCATTGTGGTCAGAGAACATAGTATGATTTGAATCCTTTGAAATTTAATCTTGGTAAATTTCCATGTTCACATGAAAAGAATGTGGATTCTGTTTCTGTTGGGTGGGGTGTTCTGAAAATATGAATTATGTCAGATTGGTTGATAGTATTGTGCAAGTCTTTATCCTTTCAGTTTTATTGAGAGTAGCATTTTGAAATCTCTGACTATAATTGTGGGCTTATCTTTTAATCTTTGTATTTCAGTTTTTATATATTTTGAGGCTGTCCTGTTAAAACATTAATGATTGTTATATTCTCTTGATTAGTTGACTAGTTTATCATTATGGAATTATTCTCTTTCTTTTTGGTAATATTTTGTGCTCTCAAATCTATGTTGTCCAATGTTAAAATAGCCACTCCAACTTTCTTTTGAGAAGTGCTTGAGTTAAATATCTTTTTCCATCATTGTGCTCTTAAGCTACTTGTTTTCTTTTATTTTCAAGTGGGCAGCCTTTTTCTTTTATTTTCTTAAGGGCAGCCTACAGTTAGGTATTGCTTTTTCACTCATCTTGATAATTTTACTTTTTTTTTTTTTTTTTTTTTAATGTTTATTATTTTTGAGAGAGAGCACAATAGGGTCAGGGGCAGAGAGAGGGAGAGAGAATCCCAAGCAGGCTTCATGCCCTCAGGACAGAGCCCAATGTGGGGCTTGAACTCACCAACCACAAGATCATGACCTGAGCTAAAACGAAGAGTCTGCCGCTTAACCAACTGAGCCATCCAGGCCCCGATAATCTTCCATTTTAATAGGGGCATTTGTTAGACCATTTACATGTTACATAATAACATGCTTGGATTTAAATCTGTCATCTTGCTATTTATTTTCTATTTGATCCATCCTTTCTCTGTTCTGTTTTACTTATTTTGGATTAATTGATTACTTTTTATGAGTCTGTTTTATTTCATTAGTTTGGTTAGTACATAATAACTGTTATGTTATTTTATTGATTGTCTTTCATTTTATACTATACTTTAAAAAAAATTTTTTTTTTCAATGTTTATTTATTTTTGAGACAGAGAGAGATAGAGCATGAATGGGGGAGGGTCAGAGAGAGGGAGACACAGAATCTGAAACAGGCTGCAGGCTCTGAGCTGTCAGCACAGAGCCCGACACGGGGCTCGAACTCACGGGCCATGAGATCATGACCTGAGCCGAAGTCGGATGCTTAACCGACCAAGCCACCCAGGCGCCCCAATATACTATACATTTTTAATTTGCCAACATCGGTCTTAAGTGATGTTGCACTATTTTAGGTATGATTTAAGAACTTTACAGAAGGATACTTTTGTTTCCTTTGTGGTATTGTTTCACTTCTTCATAGAGTTAACACCATATATTGTCATTTTTTCTTTGAGTAGTCTGTTCTCTTTTGAAGAGATTTAAATAATACAAAAATTTCCAGCAGATACCATTGTCCTTCTGCCTAGAGGATATCCTTTAACATTCCTTATAATGCTCTTCTGTTGGTCGTGAATTTTTTTGAGCTTCTGCCTGTCTGCAAAAACCTATTTCTCCTTCATTTTGGAATGATTTTTATAGTGGGTAAAAAAAATGTTGGTTTTCCTTCAGTACATTAAAGATGTAGCTCCGTTTTTCTTTTTCTTTTTCTTTTTCTTTTTTTTTTTTTTTTTTGACTTGTATTGCTCTGATTGGAGTCTGCTATAATTTTTTTGTGTCTTAGTGATGGGTTTTTTCCCCTCCAACTGCATTTTTTTTTTTATGGCTGATTTTAAACAATTTGCTTATTGTTGGTATAATTTCTTCATGTTTTCTGTGCTTGGGTTTTTCTGGAACCTCTTGGATCTGTAGGTTCATTGTTTCTATCAAATTTCAAAATTTGTCAGCCGTTATCTTTTTCAGTATTTTTTCTTTTCATCCTTTTTGGAGACTCTAGTTATACCTATATGTTGCTACTTAAAATTGTCCTAGAGTTTAGTGATGGTCTTTTCTTTTTCTTTTAGCTTTTCTACTCTGAGTTTCATTTTGTCTCTCAGAGATCAGTGTTCTTTGTTGCCAGATATCTCATATTTTGGAGTGTTGTTATTTTCAGGTGTTAAGTCTAGTTTTTTAGTTCTGTCACACCGGTGCAGTCTCGTTCGTCCCTGTTACTCCATCATGTTGACCAGAAGTGAAAGTCTCTAAACTATTAACTATACAATTAATACACAAATATATGCTTCTTGTAAAATGTTGAAACTCTGTGATGACAATGCCAGTCTCTGATGAGTCACCTATCTTAGTCCCAGTCTTCCTTTTCCCAAGGTTACACTGGCTTGTAGTATGTATCTCCTCAGAATTTTTGTTTCCATTTATACATATACATAAAATATACCCATAGAAACAGTATACTGTTTTTTAAATGTGTTTTTTTTCAGTTCATTTTAACTTAAATTGCTTGATTGTTTCATCTCTATCTACAGGCAGCTAAGAAAGAGCATGCAGCTATCATTCTTTGGAACACTACCTCTTGGAAACAGGTGCAGAATTTAGTTTTCCACAGTTTGACTGTCACACAGATGGCCTTCTCACCTAACGACAGGTTCTTACTAGCTGTTTCCAGAGATCGAACTTGGTCACTGTGGAAAAGGCAGGACACAGTCTCACCTGAATTAGGTAAAGTAGCTTCTGATTGGAAGATTATTAGTGAAACACTTGTGAGCATTTTATCTCCCTTGAGTAGCTACTAGGTGAAGAGGAATAGAAATAATAACAGGGTGAAGGACAAAGTCTCTGTTATGAAACCTTTCAAAGTTGTGTTATAAGTGAGGAAGACTTGACCTTCCTTGTAAGATTTAAATGCAGATGATCTTTGAGTTGACTTCCTTGTGATTATCTAGTTGGGATGGCATGTGTTCAGACATCTCAGTTAAACATAAAAATACAAAATATAAAAATATAAAATACAAAAAATATATACATATAAAAATATAAGCTATAAAAACAGATTTTGTGGATGGTTACAGAATGCCAGTGTAAAACCAAATGGATAGTATATTTTGAGGTAGGATTTTATGGCACAGGATTTCTGAAGACACAATTAAATTATAAAACCTAAAAGGACATTATTTTTACCCTTTCCTACTTCCCCCTGTCACTTTGATAATTAGGAAGGGCGTTTTCGGTATCCGTCTGTGAATACCGTGGCCCGTGGGCAAGATATTAACACCTACCTGCGTTCTGCCCTGAGCCTGGCATAAGTTAAAAACAAAAGGGAAAAAAAATTGTGTTGTTGGAGCAAGGTGTATTTGTATTCCCCTGGTTTCTTTGGGTAAACTTTAGAGAGTATTTAAAATATCTTTGTGTTATTTAATTCTGTTTAATTTTTCTATTGATACAACTTGCATGCAGATCTATCTTGTGATATTCATAGTCTTTTAGTTTCTTGTATTTTAGAGACTGACATATTGAACATTATATGTTAGAACAGACTGACTCCTTTTGCAACTAGTGATTTTAAAAAGTTAACGTGATACCAAAAATATACCCATAAACTGTTGTGTCTTTATGGATTACAAATTAATAGATGCATTCCTCTTCCCTCTTTGTAAGTAATTAATGTGTTTTAGGTTTAGTCCATATAAGGACTAGAAGTTACCTTACATTTAAATCTTACAAGGGTGAAGATTTTTTAAGGTTTTCATTTGTTTTTTGTTTTGTTTTATTTTTAAGAGTACATTAATCTTTTTTCCATATATGTAAATCGGGCTACTTCCTGAGTAAAGTTAAATTGTTCAGGCTTCTTTCATGGGCATAAGTTGAACCTTCAGTTAAGTGCCTGGAAGATGGTTGCCATCTGTCACTAGAGAGTGACTAGTAATATAAAAGTGTTCCCTACCAGGAAACTAACTGTATGCCCATTGCCTTCTGATGAGGGTCAGCCGCTGAGCCATGGTCTGTTGCAAAAGTCAGCATGTGTAATTGGTTACTACAGGATGTGATGTATATGGCACATAAACATAGATTTCTGACAGAGAAAAACCTAGATTTCTGTCTGCCTTGTGAGTGGTGTGTGTGGTGATTCTTTCAGACCCAATTTTCAGCCTCTTCGCCTTCACCAACAAGATAACTGCTGTGCACAGTAGAATTATTTGGTCTTGTGATTGGAGTCCTGATAGCGTGTATTTCTTCACTGGGAGTCGGGACAAAAAGGTAATTCTTTTTAACGTCATATTTTTTAAAATGTGAAATAATATTACAGGTATGTTCGGATAGAAAACACATAATCCTGACCCTGATACAATTTTTAAAAAAATCTATGTATACTGTGTTTTTTTGTATGCATGCATAAAAAGGCTTTCTTGTTAAATTTTGCAAACACCCATCTCCAAAATATCCAATATGAAAAGAAAGCCTTTCAGACACATGATGGTCATCAAATGGCCCCAATGGGAGAGAAGTAGTAAATGAAATGGTCCAAAACTAACAAGGAGAGCAGGAGGCGGTGAATGGGCATAAGGAGGAAAATAGTTGCTTCTTTTCTTTTTCATACTGTTATGAATTAAAGATTTGTTTCTATAGTAGATGATTATTGCCTTTTCATTCATGGGAGGAAGCAGTGTGTGTGTGTATGTGTTTCTCAAGCTTCAAAAAAATAAAACAAGTTAGCTAGTAGTAGACTCTTGACCATGGCCCTCACCCTGTCTTCTGGTCTTTGCTGTTCTCACATTCTTTTCTTTTTCTTTTTCTTTTTTTTTTTTTTTTTTAAAGTTTATTTATTTATTCTGAGAGAGTGTGTGTGTGGGAGGAGCAGAGAGAAAGAGAGAAACCCAAGCAGACTCCACACTGTCAGTGCAGAGCCCGATGTGAGGCTCGAACTTAGAAACCATGAGACCATGACCTGAGCTGAAACTAAGAGTTGAACACCCAACCGGCTGAGCCACCCAGGTGCCCCATCGCACTCTTTATTTAAAAGGTCCTTTCCAGGGCGCCTGGGTGGCTCAGTCAGTTGAGCATCCGTCTTCAGCTCAGGTCATGATCTCACGGTCCGTGAGTTCGAGCCCCGCGTCAGGCTCTGTGCTGACAGCTCAGAGCCTGGAGCCTGTTTCAGATTCTGTGTCTCCCTCTCTCTCTGACCCTCCCCCATTCATGCTCTGTCTCTCTGTCTCAAAAATAAATAAACATTTAAAAAATATATAAAAATAAAAATAAAAGGTCCTTTCTTTGGGGTGCCTGGGGGGCTCAGTTGGTTAAGCATCCAATTTTGGCAGTTGGGTTTGTGAGTTTGAGTCCTGTGTCAGGCTCTGTGCTTGACAGCTCAGAGCCTGGAGCCTGCTTTGGATTCTGTGTCTCCTCCTCTCTCTGCTCTTCCCTCACTCACGCCCTCTTTTTCTCTCAAAAATAAATAAACGTTAAAAAAAATAATAAAATAAAATGTCCTCTCCTTTTTCTGTAGTGCCTGCAGACCAGAGACGGTGAGGCAATTGAGCATTTCCTTTCCTCCCCTTGCCCCCTCCAGTTGTCGTGATGGTACAAATCACTGAAGCAGGGGGCTAGCATGGACCTGCAAACACGGAAATGTCAGCCTCTAAACCTGTTTCTGTTAGACTTTCACTTGCATTCATTTGCCTGTTCATTTCTTCCCTGGCATTTATGTGCCTGTGCTGTGCTCACCGCTGAGGAAGCAGGACTGCTTCTGCCCTCCACAGCACCCCCACCTCCCACCCCGACCCCCAGTAGCAGATGGTCCACCTGTGCCTCTAAGCTGAAATGGACAGAGAGCATCACCACCACACATTCTCAGAAGTGTACTTCTGTGTACTTGGACAGAGCCTTCTGCTTGGAATCTTGCTTTGGTTTTGCATTTTATAGCTCTTGTCCACTTCACTTCCCTCTCTATTCTTCGTGACCAGTCCCACCCTGCAGAAGTGTGAGCTTCCAGGGAAGCTTCCTTTCTTATGCAGGGTATCGTGAAGGTTAGGTCCTCGTGACTGCTGAGTTGTTCCCTTAGTGCCAGTGGTGGTGTAGAGGAAAATCCAGGACTTGATCGGTCCCCATACGCTGTGTGGTAGCTTCTTGGAGAGGATCTGACCTCTCCAAGGATCTGACTCTCCCTGGATCAGAACTGGTTTCCTGAGCATAAAAGTGCATGCTAGACAATCTCTGGTCTCTGGGCAGGGAGAGTCCATCTTTGGACCGGCACAGTTAGGTAGTTGAGGACTCAGAGACTTGTGTCTACTACACAAGTCGTCTGGCTTCTCTCTGATGCTTGAAATACTTTGAAATCTAGAACATAATCCACAAATGTAAACGAGGCATTTTTTTAAATGCTAGAGTGAATATTTTGCATTTATCTGTGCCATTGATACTCTAATGCATTGCTGGAAGTCTTGCAAAGAGAAGTCTTCACAGAATTTGATCTCTCTGTGTTAGGTGGTTGTCTGGGGTGAGTGTGACTCCAGTGATGACTCCGTCGAGCACAACATTGGCCCCTGCTCCTCTGTCCTGGATGTGGGGGGAGCAGTGACAGCCGTCAGTGTCTGCCCCGTGCTTAACTGTGCCCAACGGTCAGTCTCTGAGCGGGGCTTTGTTTTAAGTTTTTGCTACAACCACTTGGTTTCTTAAGATGTAGCCCTCTATACTTTAATTTGTTATTTGTTATTTCTCTTAGCTTCCAAATTGCTATTTTTTTTCATAATGCTTACGTTTCTCGTAAGAATTGTTAAATTGATAGAACTTGATCATACTCGGAGTGGGGAAAACGGGGATTGGGAGTGTGGCTCAGAGGATCGTATTTCACCAAATTTAGAACCTGGTGCTTTCTCAGTAACGGCATCCGCAGTAGAACAAGGGTCCCTGCAGCCAGCCAGGGCAACACTGGCTTGTGGGCTTTGCTAGCAGAGGACAGGGGAGGACTTGGTGCACCCTCGGTAGAGAGGAGGCTCCATGAGGACGTAACAGAACAGTGCCTGGTCTCGTGGGCTGGTGCTTTTCAGTAGAGCCTTTTGAGGGTGCCTGGGTGGCTTAGTCAGTCCAGCTTCTGACGCCTGATTTCAGCTCAGGTCGTGATCTCATAGTTCTTGGGATCAAGCCTCGCATGGAGCCCCGTGTCGGACTTGGTGCTGACAGCGTGGAGACTACTTGGGGTTTTCTCTCCCTCTCTCTCTCCCCCTCCCTCATGCATGCATGTGCACACATGTGCTTTCTGTCTCTCTCAAAATAAGTAAACACTAAAAAAAACAACAGCCATTTGATTTTTAAAGTTTATTTGAGAGAGAGAAAGCAGACAGATAAGTGCAGAGAGAGAGAATTCTAAGCAGGTTCTGCACTGTCAGCATAGAGTCTGATGCGGGGCTCGAACTCCCGAACCACGAGATCATGACCTGAGCTGAAACCAAGAGTCAGACACTCAAGCGACTGAGCCACCCAGGTGCCCCCATGGACAGTTGGGAACACTGTAAAGAAATACTTTAGAGTGATAATGGAGATAACAGAAATTCATGCTAATTAATCACTGTCTTCTCCTCCCTTAAAAATAGATACGTTGTTGCCGTAGGATTAGAGTGTGGAAAGATTTGTTTATACACTTGGAAAAAAAACTGATCAAGTTCCAGAAATAAATGACTGGACTCACTGTGTAGAAACAAGTCAAAGGTATTTTACTATTTTTGCTTCCATAAGATTAGATTTTGTTATAATTATACAAATTGTAGTTATATTTGTTATAAAGCATTTAGTGGCAGTTTTTTTTGTTTTATTGAGAAGTAATCGACATACGTCACTGTGCATGTTTAAGGGGTACAGCAAGATTTACACACACCGTGAAATGATTATAGCTTCAACTTACATCCATCTGCTTGTGTAGCTACAGTAAAAAGAAGAGAAAGAAGAATAAAGAGAAAAAAATCTCTCCTTGTGATGAGAACCCTTAGGATTCACTCTCCAAACAACTTCCCTCTGCATCATCCAGCAGCATTCTTTGTAGTCATCATGTGTACATTGCGTCCCTAGTACTTACTTATCTTACTGTTGGCAGTTTGTACCTTTCGACCACCTTCCTCTGATTCCCCCTCTCCCCACCGTCTGCATCTGGTAACCATAAATCTGATCTCTTCTTCCATGAGTTTGTTTTTGTTTGTTTTTTTAAAGATTCCATGTATAAGTGAGATCATGTACTATTTGTCTTCCGTGGCGAATTGATGCCACATTCACATGGAGAGGAACACAGATCTCGATTAAGGTGCTTACCACTAAGTGATACTTCTGTGTTCTGTGGTAGCCTCTTGAGATTGATGCTTGCTGCTGTGTTGCACTTGGTTTTTAAAAGTTTGCTTCAGCCGGTTGCTTGCTGCATACTATTGTCTTTATACACAACACGTTTGAGATGAAAGTGATTTTCATAATGAAGTGGTTTAGAATGTGACTACGGTAGATTTTTAATAAAACTGGATTAAAAATGTTGGTGATGTTTTGAAATGTTGTAGATTGTGTTTTGGTAGCCTCATTTTGTTTGAACATGTCAGCTCAGATCCCATGATGGGGAGCAAACTCAAGTGCCCCTCAAAGCCACATGACTGATTTTAAGCCCGGTAAGTGCTCCCTGGGCACAGGCCGTTGCCTCCTGCTGGCTTAGAGCACCTGTCATTTACACCCTTCTCCCCACCCCTCACCCACCTAGACAGCAGGATCATTTTTTAACCTAATTTTAATCCATTTTATGCTTTAACAATGTCTAAATTATCAAAAAGTCAGTAACCCCATTCTGTCAGATTTTTTTAAGGATCCTTCAACCTTCATATGTGTGAACTGTTCAAAATAGAATTTCAAATACAATTCCAAATGACAGTGTCATGATGAAAGTGATGGGCTTGATGGAGAAAGACCTGTGAGCCACACGTCTTTTATGTGATATTTCATCCAGGGGAGTTTGTCTCCTTGTTAGCAAAGTATGTTAGTGCTCATAATAATTGCATTTGTTAAAATGTGATTTCTCTTTATTCCTGCTGCCCTTTTAGCTTCTTTCCCACCTCTCTGATGCTGGGTTTAGCAGTTGAAATGGTTCATGCTGTTGGTAACCGAAGAAGGGAATACGTCAGTGAAGTATTCATTTGAAATTGCATTTTCCAGTCATTTGAAATTTTCTCTCTTCCTGGACTCCCCTCCCTTCTGTTTTCCTTCCTTTCACCCTGCCCTGCCTATGGTGCTTGCTCCTATTAACGTGCTAGATGTAAAGAATATTACTCCAAAAAAAGAAATTCACCATCTTAAAGCTTGTATAGCTAAATAAGTACTGTTCCTCAAAGTAGCTCCCCTGGGAAGCAGTATACAGTCGGTCCTTGAACAACATGGGAGTTAGAAGTGTGTACCTTTCAACTCCACAGGAGCTAATTACTAATGGCCTACTGTTGATTGGAAGCCTTAGTGATGAACAACGGATTGACCCATATTTTGTATGATATATGTATTAGGTAGTGTATTCTTACAATAAAGTAACCTAGGGAAAAGAAAATATTAAGAAATCATAGGAGAAAATACATTTATGAGACTGTGCTATGTTGAATTGAAACAAATCTGTGTATAAGTGGACCCGTGCAGTTCAAACCTGTGTTGTGTAAGGGTCAACTGTATTATATATACTTGTTTCAGTAATGTGTCAGTACTTCCACCATTCCTCTGATGAAATGAGAAATCTTTAATAGTATCAATAACGAGCTTCCGGTGATGTTTGTGTCACTTAAAATATCTCTGGAACTTCTCTTTAGGAATTGTGTTCGGAAGCAGCTCACTATGATGCAAGAAAACCAATTCTAATACCTTTTTATAGTTGTACTCGTTTGGTCCCTTTTTTTTAAGTTTGGCATTGATTTTATTCGCGAAGCTCATCTCCAGAGGACTCTTGATTGCCTCCGGTAATGAGATTCAAACTCGCGGAAGGGTCAGTAGCGTTGAGGGTAGTGCTCAAGTCCTAGCCTGCAGAGAATGGGAGCATTGCCTTGAGAAGACGTTCAGGAAGGGCTACTGGATGACAGCCCTGTCGAGCCGTGTGTAACCTCCAGGGTGGCCACTTGCAGGTCCTCACAGTCATGTGGTTGTGTAGGCTGTGGTATGCCGATTTTTAAAACGCGTTTCTTTACCTTAAGGTTGTGTTTCATTCCTACCGAGAGCGCATCTGGTGACGTGTGGGCTCTCAACAGCTGAAAGTATAATTGTGTGCTCTGGTATTGTTTTCAGGGTTGGCTGCCTTAAAACCTACTTAGGTTTTTTACTTTATTCTTCCTTGGTTCAGAGGTCTGATTTGCAGGTTGAATTTGTAGAGGGTGTTCTATTCTCCTAGGGATTTATTAATAACCTATGGTAGCATTCTAGGCCATGGGGTTGAGGGGGCATTAACAGGAGTGTGTTGCCCAAGGTCATGCAGTTAGAGGTCACGTTGGAGTCCAAGGTTGTTTCATTGGGCAGTTTATTAAATCTTTCATTATCTTTCCTTACCCAGCAGTAAACATGTGAGTAAGAGTCCCTTCTATGTCAGAGGGATGTCAAGGGAATAAAATAATCTGGAATATGTTGCAAAGTTAGAATTCCTTATTTTCTTTTCTTTTCTTTTTTTTTTTTTAACGCTTTATTTATTTTTGAGACAGGGAAAGACAGAGCATGAACAGGGGAGGGTCAGAGAGAGGGAGACACAGAATCTGAAACAGGCTCCAGGCTCTGAGCTGTCAGCACAAAGCCCGACGCGGGGCTCGAACTCACGGACCGCGAGATCATGACCTGAGCCGAAGTCGGCCGCTTAACCGACTGAGCCACCCAGGCGCCCCAAGTTAGAATTCTTTAAAAAAGAAACCCATTTAGTAATGTTACCTGAAAGACTGATTTTAATAGCCATTTCGTGAGTTCCACTGATCATCGAAAGAAAATTCGACAGAAATTCATTGTCTGTATCTCACTGGTGGTGTCCTTTTTCATTAAGTAAGATATTTAGTCTGACAGTTTTAAGTAAATAGAGTAAGATGTTTTCAAGGTTAGGATAAAATTGCAAAATTATTAGTGATGGTATTTTAAAACCTGTAATTTTTAAAAACTTTTTTGCCATTTTTTTCATTTGAGTATAGTTGATATACAGCGTTACCTTAGTTTCAGGTGTACAACTTAGTTCATACATTATTCTATGTTCCCCACAAGTGTAGCTGCCTTCTGCCCTTTTATATCACTATTACTGTACCATTGACTGTATTCCTTACACTGTGCCTTTTATTCCTGTGACTTACTCATTCCATACCTGGAATCCCATATCTCCCTCTCCCCTTCATCCGTTCTGGCCAACCCTCCACCCCACAGCCCTCTGACAACCATCATTTGTTCTCTGTATTTGTAGGTCTGACTCTGCTTTTTGTAAAACCTGTACATTTTGATGTTCAGGTTTTGACTTCCATTTATGTTAACATCGATAGCAAGGGCATAGTAATTAAGTGAATATGTAGGTAAAATATTTTGTAGTCACAGCATACATTCATGATTTCTCTGTCTTTGTTTTAGCCAAAGTCATACACTTGCTGTCAAAAAATTATGCTGGAAGAATTGTAATGGGAAAACCGAACAGAACGGAACAGAAGGTGCTGAGTGGTTACACTTCGCAAGTTGTGGTGAAGATCATACTGTGAAGATACACAGAGTTAACAGATGTGCACTGTAACGGACTTAGTAACTACAGGCGTACAGGCACTGGTGTCTTGAGCTATTTGTCATGTAAATAGATGACTTTCTTTACCTCATAATTTCATTGATTTTCATTTTTAAGTCCTACAGCAGTAGTACTGCTCACTGGGTCACAGACCCTTTGAAATGTGATGACAGCTGCAGACTCTTGTCACAGATGTGTATATGCACACACCCTTGGAACCTTGCCCACACTTTCAGGGGTCCAGACCTGCATTTCTGTGTCCCAGATTAAGAACCACATTCTTCGTGACTGAATTTGCCTAATTTTGTGTTAACGTGTGGGGCCTTTTCTTTTCATATGCCTGTCTTTGGGACATTGCCTTGTTTATTACCCTCTTCAAAGGGAGGACATAGAAAATAAAAAGAGATAAAACTCAGATTATTCAATTTTAACGGTTTTTGTACATAAACGGATCACACTTTGTGTGGCCTTGACCCTTCCTTCCAGTACACACCAGCCATTCTAGGAATTTGGCAGGTGGTTGTGAGTTTGAACTGCAGTGAGTTCTTTTATTCTTTAAAAGTACATATATTGTTTTACAGTTTGACTTAACGCAGAATATCCTGACACACTGATAGACGGAGGGGCTGAAAAGTGGAGTTCCGTGGCGATCCTGTGAATTGATGTGAAGTCACATACATGAGTCATGAGAAAAAGAGGGTGTCCCCGAGGGTGAAGGAGTGGTGGGAGCAGAGGGAGGAAGAAGATGCTAGAAACAGTGTTGAGTGTGCCAGCTGAGGTTTGGGAGGCGGGCCGTGACAGTCGGGAGCTTGGGAGCTTGGGAGTTGGGTGGAGGGAGGTTGAACCCGGGAGAGCGCTACTGCGAAGGCTGGCACGAAAGTGGAGGAGATCCTAGAGTCATCTGGCAAATTGGCAGTGAAGTGAGTGCCGTACGTAACAAATATGCTGAAAAGAGGGAGGTGGGGATTTTCTTGGTTGGAGTTTGCCATTATCTAACATGATATTTCGCTTCCAAAGGAGTGGCGATACTTTGTTTAAATGGAGATTTCTAGACTAGCATTATCCACTATCTCTAGCCCAACAGAAGCATAATGTGAGCTGTATAAGTAATTAAAGGTTTTCTGGTAGCTACGTAATAAAAATAAAAAGAAACCGGTAAAATTTATTTTAGTGACATGTTTTATTTAACCTAGTATGTCCAACATAAACAAGCTATACGTTTCAACATAAAGGATTGTGGAGGTATTTTACACTTTTTTGGTATAAAGTCCTTGTACGATATAAAGAACGTTTCATACTTTAGTGTATACTTAGAGTGTTTTATACTGAATGCATCTCGGTTTGGATTAGCCGCATTTCAAGTGCTCACTAGCCACATGCTGTTAGTGGCCATCTGTATTTGGACAGTTCAGTTCTAGACGATTGAGTCTGTGTAAACTTGTCTTACTCCCTCAGGCTTGTGTGTGCATGTATGCACCAAGGCAGGGAGACCCTGAGTTCCAACCTCAGAAACGAGGACGGCCTGCAGTAGTTCCTTATTTATCAGCTGAGGGATCTGAGTCTTTACCCCCACCGGCATGCCGGGATTTGTTGGGACTCCAGGGCAGAATCCGTGAACTAACCTGGTGTTGTAGAACATTTTCAAGCACAGAACTCAACCCCCTAAGGTTCCCTGAAAACAGGCCTAGTCCTGGGAAGACTGAATTCGTAGGTATTATTTTAATTCGTCAGTTGGGTTTGTGTTAGACACTTTGCCCAAGTTGTCCTAAAGCACCTTCCTCAGGAACAACCTGGGTAATTCAGTAAGCGTTCAGAGGTCGTGCTATTCACGTGGGCAGTCTGCATTGTAATTCATACACATACATCGTAATTTGTCACGCATCTTAATCTGCTAAAGGAGCACCCTTTGAAGCATATGATTACAAACCATATAGTTCAACACATCTGAAGCAAAAAGGTACCCTTGGAACTTTGCTCCAGGGGAGTTGATGGGGTGTTTCAGAGTCCCTGACCTGCCCTTCCCCATTCCCCCCATCTCCCTTCTCTGCCTCATTCACGGCATCGCAGCTCAGATTGATGCCCAGCGCCCACCTAAGCAGTCGCTGCCTTCTGACCTGTACAACTTCCCTAGACGGGAGAGGTAGTTGGGTGGTTCTGAGGACACTGTTACCTTCAACAGCACAGAGCCAAATCCCTTCCCAGTAGCCTCGGGAAGCAGAGTCAATTATTGATTTCAAAGGGGGAATGTGGGAAATGGAGGGAGAGTGCAAATTCAGGAATAAAATGAAAGAACAGAATCGATCTCTTTTAAGTTAGAAATTCTGGCCACCCCAGAAAATCCTGGGCTCTCCAGGGAATGCCGGGCCTGCGAACCACTATGTGCAAAGCCCTTGTGTTTCTCAAGGCACTCTAGGTGGGGGTTGGAGCCCGGATGGAAGGAATCAGAAGCGCCTTTGATCCTGGCTCACACTGGCAGCCATTGCGTCTGTTTCCCCTCACCTCTAAATGCAGATACTACCAGTGGATCAGTCTGACTTCAATTCGCCTATGTGTGAAAGAAAACGCCAAATGTTCTTTCTGGCTTTTGCAAGGTAGAAGTTTTCTCTCAAAAGGAATCAAGATAGGCAGACCGTGACAGACAGGGGGACTTCTCAACATGATGGGGGACCCGGGCTCTTTTTCTTTGGGGTCCTCCATCCTCAGTGTGAGGCTTCCTCACCAGCCAGGGTGGCTGCTTGGCCTCCTGCCGTGATCTTTTGCATTCCAGCCAACAGAAAGGAAAGGCTTATCCCGAGCTTGAAGAAAACTTCTTGGAGGTCCACACAGTTCTGCTTCATCTCCTTGGCCAGAATCTAGTCTTGTGGCCACACCTCAAGAGAAACTAGGAAATGAAATTTTCATTCCAGAGTCCTTGCGTTCAGCTAGGAATTGAGGTGTTTTATTTTGGAAGAAAGAACAGATGTTAGTCTCATTTTGCAAAAAGCAACTACTTTGTAGGGTTGTTTTGAGGATTAAATGAGCCAGTGCATGAAAAACGCTGGTTTAGCACTGGGGTATATATAATAAGACACCAACTATTAGGATTAAGTACATCTCAGCTCATGTCACCTCTGCAGAACCTTAATTCCCTTTTTTCAAGTATTTCTTTCTCTGAATGCCACCGTATTTTATTCTCATTGTCTTTTATGGCATTTCTCATGTCCTATCTTTTATTTACATATGTCTTACACTATATCAATTAGATTCTGCGGTAAGAAAGTTGGTCTCAAAATGATTTGGGGAATCATTAGATCACATAATTGAAAACAAATTTAGTAGTAGGACAAAGTTCAGGTGTAGTTTCATCAGGACACTCTTGCCCCTTTGTCTACTTCTTTCAGAGGACCTCTCCATGGGTCAGCATTCTTCCAAGGTTGCCCTCCCCCATGGATGAAAGCAGCCGTTAAAGTTACAGATTTCCTTGCTCGTTATCAAAGGGAATACATTTTTAATTTTTTTTTTCAACCTTTTTTTATTTATTTTTGGGACAGAGAGAGACAGAGCATGAACGGGGGAGGGGCAGAGAGAGAGGGAGACACAGAATCGGAAACAAGCTCCAGGCTCTGAGCCATCAGCCCAGAGCCTGACGCGGGGCTCGAACTCACGGACCGCGAGATCGTGACCTGGCTGAAGTCGGACGCTTAACCGACTGCGCCACCCAGGCGCCCCGGGAATACATTTTTAAACATTAAGTCCCTAGCTTTGCTCAGCGGAACATCCTGAACTAAGCAGTGGGCAGGGGAAAACCGCACATGGAGTGGCGTGGGCCTGCCCATCTGACGCTGCAAGAGCCATGAGATCACTCTGGGACTGAAGGCAGGGTTGGTCCCATCGGGACCTCATCCTGATCTGGCTGGGGTGGTTTTTCCAAATCAAAATCAAGGGCAGTGGGCAGTGGGTAGGCAACCAATGAAATCCCACTATACAAGCCTACCAGAGCCTAAATACCTGGGCATTAGATTTGTTTCCTTGTTCTCCACAGCATCTAGCACAGTGCGTCTAGCAGTGTGTTGTTAAATATTTGCTACACTTAAGGGTGAGTAAATTTGACAACACAGATGGCTGGCTGGTGGAGGACGGATTCTCCAATGTAATCCACTAGTCAGTAAATAGCATGACTGGTATCAGATCCTTTCCCTGGCATAAAGGTGGCATAAAGGAGTAGGAGACAAAGAGCAGGAGAAAGGTGTCATCCAGAAGGGACCAAGAAGGAGGCAGGCTGGTCCAAACCCGCCCCTGAATGAACACAGAGAAGCTGAGCCCCCTGGAAAGCAGCCCTCAAGAAAATTCCCCCTCAGGGTCCACCCACCCTGTTGCTACTGTGGTCTCCCTAGTACTGGTGGGGTTTTGTTGTTTTGAATATTATGGATTTAGATATAATGGAGCTTTGTTCATGATTCCAAACTGCCCTTTTAGCTTCTATTCACAGAAAAGGTCTCCTTTCCCTCTAGGGGAGGGAGCTTCCTGAGGTTTCTGATCATTCTTTCCACTGCTTCCAAGTTGTTTCTCCCAGAACTTCTACAGTGCCAGGCTTTGGAGAAAAAGCTGCTCCATTTATTGTCTCTCTTAGTCCTGTTGTGTAGATGTCTGAGGATCTCGGTCAGCAGGTTCTAGTTGTTAAGGGGGGAATGCATTTCACTCTAGCAGGAAATAATAAGGTCACTCTCCCAACCAGATTTTGCCTCTGCAACACTCACCCTCCATCCTGACTACTTGGCAGGAAATTGGAGCCATCATAATTGCAGCCCCCAGACACCTTCAGGATCAACAGCCTTTGGGGATTAGCCAGCAGGAAAACCTCTACCCCTCATCAGCATTTAAGACTTGAATGGAGCTTGTAAAACGGAGCTCCCATCCCCACCAAGATAAAAGTGTCTCACTTCGGTCACCGCACACCCCCTAGCCAGCACATTCAATAATCTGATTGGCCCTTGTCCTAACTGGCCTGTCGGCCTAAGTACCCCAAGGTGCTGGCTGTCTCCCCACCTCTCTGACCAGTTAGCAGCATGGAGGCAGACACCACTTAAATGTTGCTATCCCCACGGCTCTGTCTCTCCCAGAACACTCCAGAGCCCCTGGGGTGACCTCTGCACAGGCCTCTTCTGTGAGTTGTGTCTTCAACCCCCGACACCGTCCTTCCTGAGTCTGGGCCCCAATCTCTACTTAGATGTCCTGAACCTCTTGTGTCCCTGTGCCTGATCCCCACCCCCTGCATCCACCAAGGCATCCACTCCAACACTGTTGGGTCACTCAGAGCCTGTCCTCCCTCAGTCCGCATTTTCCCTGAATTTCATCACCTCCGCAAGGGTCATCTGGACCCTCATTGCCCCTCACTAGGACTCCTGCCCAGACTCCCTACATGATCCTCAGTGCTGCTGGGGTGCCAGAAACACCTTTGACACAGCCACTGTCCTGTGGGCACTCCGTGGCATCTTCCTGTCCCTTCCGTCTGCAGAGTTTGGCTCGCTCCCTTTCCTCACTCCCCATCCCACCCCTTATCCCTGCACAACCATAGCCTGTGCTCCAGCCTCACTGAAGTTCCTGCTTCTGTAATTTTCGTGGCCTTTTCCTGTCTCCAGCACTTGCACCTGGAATACTGCCCTCCCTCTCTCGCTTTCTCTTCCAGGACTTCTGGAATCCCAGATTGGGGAGACTCTCTCCCTCGCAGACTTGACCTCTTTGGGAAGACCCCTTCTCTGGCACTGTGCATTGTGGAAGGGTGATCCAGCTGCGGCCCCATCTCCTTCCCTGTCCTGGGGCCTCCCAGGCATGCAGGCTGCTTTGTTGACTAATGTCTCCCCGGCTCCCCAGTGAACACTGGATGATGCCCCTGCCAAAGCCCACCTTCACCTCTGGTGCCTCAAGCCTGGAGGTTGCAGGAGGTTGTAGCTGGTCCTCTGCCCCCAGTTCTTACCACCGCATCCAGCCTGATCATGGCCATTAGATGGCCTGCCTAAATCACCTCTTGGGAGCACTTTCTTGCTCAAATATTTTCAGAATGAAATTCTAGTCCCTTTGGGTGACTTACCGCCTTCCAAAATCTGCCCTCAAGCCTACGTTGCCTTTTACTCCAACCACTATAAAACTTTAACTCTGAGAAGTACTTGTTGATCTTTTGCCCAGTGAATGAATGAAGAATATATGAATGCATGCCTTGGGCATAGTAGTGATTTCTAGAAATGGAATCTATTGCCAGGGGACGCTGGGGGTGGGGTCTTATAGAAGTCTGTTAACGTGGGAGCAAGTGTTTTTGGTAGATACCATCCTGAGTCGAAAACCAAGCTCAGTGAACTGGACCAGGGACAAAGCCTTGCCCAGGGGGAGAGATTTTAAGTACAAAATCAAGGCTCTCATGTCTGCCCAGTCTGGCCTTTAGGCACATATTTTTCACGGCTCCCAGGCGAGACAGGGCTGTAAGTAGGAGCCGAAGAGCTGTTTACCTATGAAGCTCTAAACTTTGGGCGCAGAAGCTAGCTTCTTGCGACCTCAACGTGGACTGGCTCAGGCTCCTCCAGGGCCCCAGGGCCAGTAGCTGGACCAGGTCAGACGAGGCAGTGGCAGCCCCACAGCACAGGACCCAGGAGCTCGTTGAGTGATGGACACGCGTAAGACATTCACCGGTGGGGGCAGGGTAAGAATGAGCAATCTGATTTCTGACAGCCTCTTTCTGGCAGGAGAGGCCTGAGGAATCTTGGTGAAATAAATCTGAGAGTGCCAATTAGAGGCTGAGCCTGCCAGTGTCCTCAGACCCCACTACTCTCCCTCCCTTTTTCACAGGCTCATTGCTATGGCCCAGGTCAAAGGCTTCCTCCTTTGGGGTGCTTTCCCTGAACTCCCAGGTTGCAAGTAGCCCGTTTTCTCTTCCCTGCAATTCTACACCTGCATCCTGGAGCAGTGGTAGGGAACTCAGGCCTCATGGCCTTGTGGCTGGCATTCAGTAGTTCATTTCCCTGCGTGTCTGTAGGTGAAAGTCCTTCCCATCCTCCTGAGCAAGCAGTGCTCTGGGAAGAGCCAGGAGCTTAAAGATGTTTCTTTCTTTTTGAGAGAGAGAGAGAGAGAGAGAAAGTGAGCAGGGGAGGCAGAGAGAGAGGGAAAGAGAGAATCCCAAGCAGACTCCACACTCAGTGCAGAACCCGACTCAGGGCTCAATCTCATGACCATGAGATCATGACCTCAGCCAAAATTGAGTCAGGCACTCAACCCCTTTAAAGATATTTCTTGACTGAATGGTAGTTCAGTGACTTTTAATGATCTTCAAGAGTTCTGCACTGTACATAAAAGGATACGATTAACAAAGTGAAAAGCCATCTATAGAATGGGAGAAAATATTGCCAATTATATAACTGACAAGGGGTTCGTATTCAGAAAATATAAAGAACTCCTACAACTTAACAATGAATTAAAAAAAAAAAACCCAATGGAAAAAATGAGCAAAAGGCTTGAATAAGCATTTCTCCAAAGAATACATACAAACGGCCAAAAAGCACAGGAAAAGATGCTCAACATCATTAATCATTAGGGAAGTGGACATTAAAACTGCAATGAGATGCCACTTCACACCCAGTAGAATGCCTACTATAACAACAGCAACAACAACAACAACAAGAACAACAACAGGAAACAAACGTTGGTGAGAATGAGGAGCAACAGGAACCCTCGTGCACTGTAGGAATGTAAAATGGTGCAGCTAATGGAAAACAGTATGGCGGCTCCTTGAAAATTAAAACTACAACTGCCACATGATCCAGCAATCCTACTTCTGGTTATAGACCCAAAAGTAGAGTCTCAAAAGAAGTATGTGTATATCCATGTTAAGAGCAGCATTATTCACCATAGCCAAGAAGTGGGAGTAATCCAAGTGTCCATCCATGGATGCACGGATAAAGAAAACGTGATATATACACACGATGGCATATTATTCCGTCTTAAAAAGGAAAGCAATCCTGAAACACACCACAACCTGTATGAATCTTGAGGACATTATGTAATTGAAATAAGCCAGTCACAAAAAGACAAATATTGTATGATTCCACTAATATGAGGTACTTAGAATCGCCAAATTCAAAGAGACCGAAAAGAATGGTGATTGCCGGGGGCCAGGGGAGGGGGGAAATGGGGAGTTTTTTTTAATGGAGACAGACTTTCAGTTTTTGCAAGATGGAAAAAGTTCTGGAGATTGGTTGCACATAATGTGAATATACTCAACACTACTGAACAAGTACACTGCAAAATGGCTAAGTCGGTAAATTTTTGTTATATATATTTTACTACAATTAAAAATTAAAAAAAAAAAAAAAGAGTTCTGCATTGAGTTGGCCCATTCAGATTATTCACTAGGCAGGCTTGCCCGAAAGCAGCACCCTAGTGGATTTGCGATTTCTTACTTGGCCACAGAACACCGCGAGGAGAGAGGTAGGTACTCTTTACATTCCCAGGGAAATAAGGAAGGCCTTCGCTCCTCAGGGTGCAGTTCATGGACCGACTAACAACATCACCCAGGTTCCTTACAAACAAAGAAGTTCAGGCCCCAACTTAAACTTGAAGAATCGGAATCTGCATTTTGATAAAAGGCTTCCAGGCCACTCACGTAAGTTAATGCCTGACAAACGTGGCCTGGAGGAGATCCTCCCTGGGAAGTAGGGCAGTAAAGGAGGGGTGAGTGGCACACACACCATACGGTGTCTGGGACGACCAGCTCCCACCACCCTCCCAACTTAGATGTGGGGAGACTGAGACCCTGAGGACCAGAGAGGCTGCTGAACACATTTCACTGGTTGGGCTCTGGAGACTGACTTTACAGGTGCTGGCTTGTCCATTCTCTTCCAGTTGTGTGCTCTTGAGCAAGTTACTCTATGTCTTTGTGACTTAGCGTCTCCACCTGTAAGAGTCACCTCATCGACGTGCTGATTTAATTGTGGACCAATTAGTACAGGTCAAAGTGTACAGGTGCCCAGGGCAGTACCTGCTCGTATCATTGTTGCCAGAAGTCACGTTGCAGGAAGGAGTGCTGTGGAGAGGGGTCAAGATGGCACCGGAGCCCAAAGTTCCAGGTACAAGTGTGGTCAGAAGGTATTCAGAAGAGGATGGGGGTGGAGTCAGTGAAGCCAATGAGCAAATTCGGGCATTCGTTCATGAATATGTTCAGTCCTTCCAGAACAAGTATGAATGCTTGTCCAGTAAGAACCTGGAGATCTGGCAGACAGGAGGATGAGGCTACCTAAGCAGGGGGAACCCCAGGACTGGCTCTTATGGACGGGGAACCTCTGGCCAGGGCCATATAGACCCTCCACCCCCCGGTGCAACCTGGTATTGGGGGGCTGGGCTAGGAGGGGCAGGACTGTGCATGGCCTTCTGGCAGCTCTCTCAAGCTGGGCCCATCCACAGCCCTTGGGATGCTTTTCATACAGGCAGAGGTTGGGCCCAGGAGTCTGCAGTGCACATCATCAGGCATCCTAAGGCCCCGGAGACCCACGCACTGGGTGACAGTGGGCCTGGCTGTGGTGAACTTGTGTCATGGGCACCCTTTCCACCTCCTCCCACCATGGTATGCTTCGAAAGCCAGTGGTCCACCCCACCTTGGGCCGGTGGCCCCACTGGGCCCGCACCTGAGTCCCTTCACCTGGGTTGCCAGCACGTTGTCCCCCCTTCCACAGCAGGTTCTGCACTAAGCGCCCCAACTTGGTTCCACACCAGGCACCTCGCCCAGGCCCCCCGTTACTTGGTCACCTTTCACTCCATGCTCCAAAGCGGCCCCGACCCTGAGTTCTCTGTCGAGGGAGAGCGGGCCTCGATCCACCTGAGTTCTCCCTGTCGCGCACCTGGGCCCCATGTTGTGCACCTGTCCACTCGCCCTTACACCGGCTCTACACTTCCGACGCATGGGTTTGGCCTGCCGCTCAGTACTGAGACAATGGAGGCCTGAGACAGAGCAGCTCTGATGCCGGCACCCCGGATGCAGGCCCAAGGGCGGAGCGCCTCCGGCGCTAAGGCCCGAGTCGCATCTGAGCTACTGTTTTCGAACTTGCGCAGCCACGGAGACCAAATTAGCCAACCAACCTCCTGGATCCCCAATCTTTTTCGTCTTCCACCCTGTGCTCAGCCGCATTCTCAGACACACCGAGCACACAACCCAGTGGGGAGCAGCAAGGAGAACTCTCCTTGCAAACACCCCACAAGAGTCCTCCCCCGCCCCCCGCCACGGGGAGTGAGGGTCCCGGGTGCTATGCCGGGGTCAGGACCGGTAGAGTCAGGCGGGAGGATGCCCAGGTTTCAGGATGCCGAGCAGGAGAAAGCAATGCGTTACTTCTGCCACTAGCCTTTTCGTGGGACCGTAGATAAACGAGAGTTTCGTGTTCCAAGGGTCTTTGGGGGCATCTCCCTGGGCTCCCCTGGGAAGCTGTTTAAAGAGACAATGAAAGCGGGCACTTCCTTACCCCGCCCCAGGTGGGAAAAGGGCCGGAAAGAACTGCAACCCTGTGAGTCAGCTTCCCTGGGAGGCCGGGCCGCCGGGAGAGGCGCCACCCTGGGCAGCGGACCAGGTGCCCCTGGAGGGCGGGGAGGCGCGGCCGGGGCGCGGCGGGGGCGGAGTCGGGCGGGCCGGCCGCGGCATTTCCCCCCGGCCCGGCGGCCGCTAAGGCACGGGCTGGCGGGCCTGGGTCATGGCCGGCGGGGCGGCGCCGCGGGGGGCCGAGCTGCTGGCCTTCGCGCGGTTCCGGGACTCGAGCCCGCAGCCGCTCGCCTACGGCTATGGGCCGCGCAGCCTGCGGGACATGCGCGAGCGCGAATTCGGCCGCCTGGCAGGTGAGGCCAGCCGGGACACCTGTGCGGGGTGAGCAGGGAGGCCGTGGCGGGCACGCGTTTTCTGGCACTGGCGTGCAAGGCGCTTTTGCTTTAGGTGGGAGCAGCGTCACCTCATTTGGGATGTGTTTTGGATCGAAAGACCCGGAGGGATACGTCCGCGCGTCCCTGAGGTCCCACCTGCAGCCCAAGGCTTCTTGCTACCCTAGCTCCTTAGACTTCCCCGTGGTGCAGGACTAGCCTACTCCTTTCTCACCTGTGCTCCCTCTCCGCGGACCACGCTTAGGAGTTCTTTTGCCCTCGCCCGCCGCGACACTCCCGGCTCTCCCGGCTCTAAAGGTCCAGCTGGAGCCAGCGTTGCAAAATGCAGGAATGTGCAGCGGCCATGACTGTTCAGGTGCTCGCCTGCGGACAGGTGCAGTGCGTGGGCGGCGGGCGGCCAGTGCTCTGGCTGGGGACCGCGAGTCTGGGGGCGTGCGCGCTTGGGGCCGAGAGGCTACGGACACTAAGCTCATAAGCAGCTTTATTTTCGAAGCCCATTTTTCTCATTCGTGCCATCAGAACAATGCCTTCGAACTCTAGCTCGCTGGGCGTCTGGAATTAGCAAACCGTGAAGTTTGAGCTTTAAGTACATACAGGGCGAGCCTGTAACACGAGTATCGTGCCTGTAACACGAGCCAGGACACGAGTATCGATCGCGATCACATCATCCGTTTGATACCCGCAAGGCGGAACAGGCTGGTTAACTTTTAAACGAGCTCTATGTGGCCCTGTGGCCTTGCCAAGACGTCACAGCCGGGCGGGAGGGCTCCCGCACCGGGTCGGGAACCTTGCGTGAAGGTCTTCCTCGAGCCTTAGGACCGCGTGCCGGTTGAGCAGGGAGGGACCGCAGGTTAAGTGGGCATGGTCGTGGCGCCAGGATTTGAGGTGTATTCTGTCGCAATTAGCAACTGGTGACTGGTCCCTTGCTTGCGGCACAACAGCGGCCGCTGTGACTTAACGTTTCAGTAATAGGGTAGCTGATCGCAGCTCTTTTGAGTTATTTCCTCATGTTTGGGATAGTGACACTGTTTTCTGTTTGGGAGCTTTGAGGGCTGTGGCCTCCTCCTTGTGTGTCCCCTGTCTGTACTTCAGTAGGGAAGCCCGGGCGGGAGACGGGGGACCTTCTGGTGGCCTCTCTACTACCTCGCCATTCTTGCCAGTGACACATTCACCTGGAGGAGACAGCATCTCACCCTTCTGTTTCCACTTGCTGTCTCTGAAACGTTTTACTGTGTAAATTTCTACCCGTAGAAATAGACTGATACAACAAACACCCACAGGTGTGGAGGGAGAGAAGGAGGCTCCCCATTCTTTTGAAGTAAATCTCAGAGGCTGTTTTCTCGCAGTCCATAATTATTTCAGCACCACACCTGCTTAATCCCCTAATCCCTCCAGCTCTGATCCCTCACACCCATCACTGGCTGACCTCTCCCCTCAACGCTACCTTGGGAAAGCAGAGGTATGTTCTGGGCTCCCACTTGTTTTCCTTGTGTCCTTCAGAGAACGTTTACTTAAATGTAAAATTTAAATGTGGTAGCCAGATCCCAGGCTGCGCCTCAGAGCCCCTATAACATCTATCTTATCGTATTCTTTCTTTCTCTACCGGCTATCTAGTGCAAGTTCCTAGCATTTCCTCTACACTATAGGGTTGAAGTAGACTTTTGTGGATTAAACCCATCCCTCCCACCGTTGGAAGTCTTAGAACAACATATCCACTTGCTTTCTCTCCTAGGGCAGGGAAAAACAAACAAAACAAAGCAAAATAATGTACTTTCACCTCCTGTTCTTTTCCCCTTCCTCCTTCCCCTCAGAGTTTTTGGGCAGGCTTGAGAGTTTATCTGGTTAAGTGGTAGCTCTAGATAATTACATGCTTAATCTTTAAGTGCTGAAATATTTTGCCTAACCAGTTGGAGGGGGATTCCCTTGTCTTGGTGAAGGGAGAGTATTGGGTTTTCAGATGTGGTTCAAGTGGTTCTTGAAGCCTTAGGGTGCTGCTGCATGGCCACTCACCCTGTGTGGAACTGAGAACTTAAAGAGCATGATCTAGAAGAGACCCTGGAATTTCCTTTCTTGAAGACCCAATACCAATGGGTTTTGGGGTCATTTGCCTCCTTCTAATAATAGCCAAGTCTTAGAGCGTCACTGTGTGCCAGGCACTAAACTGGGCTCTGTTATACCCACTCATTTAACCCTCATCCCATTTGCAGATGAAGGAACAGGGGCCCAGAATGGCTAGTGGTGGAGGAGGATTCAGTCAGGTTGGTTGACTTGAATTCTGCACTGTTAACCACTGTGCTGGCCGATTGCATCTAAGATCTGATCTCTAGCTAATCTAACATGGCTGCCTTGTTTTGCAAAATTAACTACTGGACCAAAGGCCAAAGCAGCCTTCTCCCAAATGGCTTCCTGGCCCTGCAGAAGGCTGTGGGTAAGGCATGTGGTGCTCCCTGGGAGCCCCTCAGGTTTCACATGTGTACTGTGGCTTCACATGAGCATGTCCCTGATGGCTGGGCGGACCAAGGCCTTTCTTTTAGTGTGGTGCATTTGTATTTCTGAATTTTTGGTTAAAGAGAGCATTATTCTAACACTAAATTTTTGGACTAGGTAGTACATTTACACAGCACTCAGAAGGTGCCAAAGGAGGGTAAAGAATGCCCAGGGAGTCCCGCTCACTCCAGCTGTGGCCATGGTGACGGCCCCAGGGTCAGCTCCTGCTACTCGTGTCTGGTGTGCCTTTTGACTTGTGGTCTATATTTTTGTAAGTGTGTACTTTTTTTTTAATTACACAGTTGAGCTGTAACATTCATTATCTGACATAGTTTACATTTGTTTGTCTTTCTCTGTCACTATCATACCAGCTTCTCTCTTTTGTCTACTTTTGTGTCTCTTCCACTTAGAACAGTGCCTGGCACATGGTCAGTACTCAATAAACATATCTTGAACATCAAAATACAATAAACTAGGAAATCAAATGACCTCATAAAGGCTGGGTACAAAAAACCCACAGCTAATATCATACTTAATAGTAAAACACTGACAGCTTTACCCCTAAGAGCAGGAATAAGACAAGGATGTATGGACTCACCATTTCTACTCAACATTGTCATCAAGGTTCTAACCAGGACAGTTAGGCAAGAAAATGAAATAAAAGGCATCCAGATTGCAAGGGAAGAAGTGAAACATCTCCATTGGCTGATGACACAATCTTGTATATGGAAAAACCTAAAGAATCCATATATAAAACTGTTAGAACTAAAAAACAAGTTCAGCAAGGTTATAGGATACAAGCTCAATACACAAACATCAACTTGATATCCAGATGCTAGCAAGAAAAGCTGTGAAAATGAAATAAAGGAAAGCATCAAAAAGAACAAAATACATAAGGAATAAACTTATGAAAGGAAGTAGAAGATTTATATACTGAAAACTACAAAATGTCATCCAAGGAAATAAAGGAAGACCTAAATAAATGGAAAGGCATCCTGTATTCATGAATTTGAAGACTAAATATTGTTACGATGACAATATTCCCCAAACTGACCTATAGACTGATTGACATTCTGATCAAAGTCCCAGGTACTTTTTTGCAGCAATTGATAAATTGATTCTAAAATTCTTACAGAAATGCAAGGGACCCAGAATAGCCAAACCGACCTTGAAAGAGAACAAAGTTGAAGGACTCACATTTCCCATAAAAGTAAAATAAGTAAAATGTATATAAAGTTACAATAATCAAAACAATGTGGTACAACTTTGGTGGTACCATTTCGTACAACTGGTACAAAAATAGATGTGTGGACTGATGAAGTAGAATTGTGAGTCCAGAAATAAACCCATATGTCTATGGTCAGTTGCTTTTTAACAGAAGGCCAGGACTATTCAGTAGAGGAAAGAGTAGTCTCTTCAACAAATAGTGTTGGGGTAGCTGGCATGCAAAAGAATGAAGGCGGACCCCTACTTCACACTGTATTAAAAAATGAACTAAAAATGGACGAAAGAGCTAAAAATATAAAACTCTTCGAAGAAAGCATAAGCAAAAATCATCAGGACCTTGGATTAGGCAATGGTTTCTTACGACACTAAAATCACAAGCAACAATAACAACAAAAATAGACAAATTGGACTTCATCAAAATTAAATACTTTTATGCTTCCATGGATACCAATAAGAAAGAATAACCCACCAAATGGGAGAAAAGAGATGTCCCCAAAAATCTTGCACATAGTCATGGTAGCATCGTTTATAACAGTCAAACAATGGAAGCAGCCCACATGTTTATCATTGGATGAATGGATAAACAAAAGTGGTACATCCATACAATGGAATACTATTCAGTCCTAAAAAGGAATGCAATGAGTATATCATGTACCTTGAAAATACAGATGCATCTAAAAGTATTATGCTAAATGAAAGAAGCTAGACACAAAAGGCCACTTTTGCATGCTTCCATTTATATCAAATGCCCAGAATAGACAAATCTGTAGAGACAGAGGTTCAATTAGCGGTTGCCAGGGGCTAGGGCTGAGTGGACTGGGGAGTGATTGGTAATGAGTATGTGCTCTCTTTTTGGGATGAATGAAAATGTTCTAAAATTAGATAGTGGTGATGGTTTATGAATCTGCTAAGTGTACCATTAAAAGGGTAAATTTTATGGTATGGGAATTATATCTCAAAAAAGATGTTATAAAAGAAACCAAAAAGGGGCACCTGGCTGGCTTACTCTGTTAAGTATCTGACTTCTGCTCGGGTCATGATCTCACAGTTCATGAGTTTGAGCCCCACTCTGTGGGCTCTTTGTTGACAGTGTGGAGCCTTCTTCAGATCCTCTGTCTTCCTCTCTCCCTGCCCTTCCCCCACCCCCTGCACTCTCTCTTTCTCTCTCAAAAGTAAATAAACATTAAAAAAAGAAGAAACCAAAAAATCTATTTTGCATAAAACAACAACAAAACCCATTTAAGTGAATGAAAGAAGGAATGAATCTATTCACATTGTATATTCTTGAAAAATGCATCTCAGAGTTTGCTCCATGTCTACTTATAAAGTACCAGTTGGAGGTGTAAGAATTCTTTATTTTAAACACATGTTCATGGACATTTAAGTCATTTCCAATCTCTTGCTATTGCAGACAATGCTGCACTAAATGTCCTCGTGTGCAGGCCAGTTCACAAATCATAGGTATTTTCCTAAAAGAGGAGTTGCTAGGTCAAAGAGGGTTTGCATTTTAAAGTGTGGACGATATTGCCAAATTGCTGTGCCTTAAGAAGTTGTATCACTGGAGCCTCCTATCCAGAGCCATGTACCAGCTGGCCCATGTTCCAGTACCCTTGCACACATGGTGAGTTATCCAGCCATCTGGTCTCCCTCATCTGATGGGAAAACCTTCGTAGCTCACTCTCATCTAAATTTGCCTGTCTCTGTTTATGAGAGAAGCTAGAAAGCACATTTACATTCCTGGTCATCTCCAAAGCTCTCCAAGCTGTTCTAGGGTTGAGGGCTATAGAATTCACTGTGGGAAAGCATAATCAGGGCTCGCCCACCAGGGAAGAGGCAAGGAAATCCCAGATAGGAAGTGAGTCATAATGTGAAATTGCTTTACTGTCATTAATCACAAGTGTCTGTTGGGCTCCTCCCTTGTGTGGGATGCTGTTCCAGGTTCATAAAAGAGCTGGTTAATCAGGACGGCTTGCTTGGGGCTCTAAAGGTCATTCAGTATTGAAAGTGCAATCTTGCGTTGCCCATGCCTTGGATTAAGAAGCTCGTATCAAGAGGCTTGGAGAAAGCAGTGGCCTGGTGGTGCCCACTGCTCAAGCTCACACAAATCACATCTAGGTAAAATGAGTGTAATATCTCTGGAAAATAACCCCAGCTCGATTCTGTGTTTTCTTTCAGGAACCGTCTACCTTGACCATGCAGGAGCCACATTGTTCCCCCAGAGTCAGCTCACAAGCTTCACTAATGATCTCATGGAAAATGTTTATGGTAAAGAAAAACACACCCAAACCGACTTTTATATGAATGGTAGCCAACAACATTCAGCTGATCTATCTCTGCTTAATAAATATCAGATTTATTTAGGACAGTGCTGAATAGACCCCACGGGAGAAGGGTGTCAAGCAAGCACTCAGGTCCGTCCCTATGATACATGTGCGGCCGGGATAGGAAGGATTGGCTCAGGGACACAAGGTTTACTTCCAGAAGAAGGGGTCAGTGTCAGAAGGGCACAGAAATACAAAGCTGCTGTGTTTGACAGAATGACTCTGTGCAGAGGGTGGGGTGGTGGGAAGGACATTCATTTATTCTTTCACTCCAGAAATGTGTGTTGAGCCACTTTGCTGTGGGGGGCACGGTGCGACAATGAAAACAGAGGAAGCACAGGCCCTGCCTTCGTGGACTGTGATCTGGTCAAGACAGGACCTTAATCAAGTGAGCTCCAAATAAATGTAAATGACCAACTATCTGAAGGGCTGTGAACAAAAGGCCCATGATACCATGGGGTCTGTGGTTGCAGAGTGACAGGGCTGGCAGTGTGAGTGTCAGAGAAAGCTGCCTTAGGAGAGGGGTGACTGGAGGATGAGCAGGGATTCACTTGGGCACGAGGAGAAGGGTATTCCAGACAGAGGTAGTAGCATGAACCAAGATCCTTTAGTGGTTTCAGGAATTAGCCCCGGAGCACAGAGGAGGGGAGGAGGGTGGGGGAGACCTGAATGGAGAGGTAGGTAGGGGCATTGTAGGTACTCTGCAGAGTTTGATGTTTATTCTAGAAACAATGGGCAGTCCTGGAGGACATTAATCAGCAGCACCGTGTGATGAGGAGATAAGCGTGGAAAGGGAGCTTGAACTAAAAACAGCTCTGGCTGTTAATGGTAATAGCAGCGAGCACCCTCTCCTGAACCCTCACTATACACTTCAGGCACTGTTCCAAATGCTTGATCTCTTCTCTCTCCTTCCATTCTCCAGCCAAACGAGGGTACAGGTTCTGTTATCAAACAAGCTAAGGTACAGGTTCTGTCATCACTCCTGTTTTACAGGTGAGGGCCCAGGGAAGGGAGGCAGCTAACCAGAGGCCATACAGTCAGAAAGCGCTGGAGCTGGGAGAGTGGCTCTCCAGGCCAATGGGCTCCAGAGCACAAGCCCTTATCCCTTAGCAGACTGCCTCAGTTCATGACAATCCTATCATGCCACACTAAGGTCCTGGGCAGTCAGCAGATATTTAAATCTGGGGAGTCGTTTGTAGGGGAGATGTCACTGAGGGACCTTATCTTGATTTTACTCCATGATTTGCAAAGAGACCCACAAGTCTTCTTTAACTTTTGCAATTGTCCTAGCTGTGGGAAAGGTGCCGAGAGGTGACGATCTGTAGACTGTAGGTAGTGCTGATGGTGCTAAGCTAAAAACCAGGGTGGCGAGAGGAAGCAAGGGTAAGTACCACGTCCCTGGGTTACTAGTGCCTATGGAAAAGGAGCATTGGTGGCTTCAATGACCAGAAATCCAGTGTGACCAGACAGTATATATGAGAAAACAAACAAACGAACCCTAAAACAAAAAAGGTCAAGACTGTGTTAATGTGGTCTTGTGGTCCTGCTCCTGAGAAATGCTTGTGCCTCACCCCTGCACATCCGGCCCCTTGAGAGGTCTGTGTCCTCGTCTGGGGGCCATGTTTTGAGGAGGTAATGATACTATGGGTCACACTCATGGGGCATCCAAGGAGGGGAGGAGAACTAGAAATTGACAAGTGAAATTAGGAGACTTGGGGCGCCTGGGTGGCTCAGTCGTTTAAGCATCCAACTCTTGATTTCAGCTCAGGTCATGATCTCATGGTTCATGAGATCAAGTCCCGTGTGGGACTCTGCACTGTCAGCATGACACCTGCTTGGGATTCTCTCTCTCTCTCTCTCTCTGTCTCTCCCTCTCTCCCTCTCTCCCTCTCTCCCTCTCTCCCTCTCTCCCTCTCCTGCTTGCTCTCTCTCTGTCTCTCAAAATAAATTAAACATTTAAGCAAATCTTTAAAAAAAGAAATTAGGAGAGACTCTAGCCTTGAGAATGGGCTAAGGGGAGATGTGATGGTCCCTTTCATATATTTGGAGGAGATAGATGTGTTTCTGCGGGAATGATGCCGGTAGCAGGGGTGTGAATGCAGGGCAACAGATGGGGACTTAGATTAAGTGGCATTCATGGCCCTGTCTCATGGTTGGGGGCAGGGCAGGCAGCAGGGGGCGGGGAGAAAGGGCAGCCTCCTGAGGTTGTGTACTTGGTTCCCTGGAGTTAATTATCAGAACCACCTGTCAGGGAACTTGTAGAAAAGGTTCTTGCATTGGTCTGGCTGCCTGAGAGCTGACTTCCAGCTCCAGAATGTTCTTCCCCGATCCCATCTTGCTTTACTAGTTGGGGGCGGAGGTTGGTTGGTTGGTTTAAAAAAATTGAATTATATTTTACATATCATAAAATTCATCTATTTCAAATGTACCATTTAGTGATTTTTAGTAACTTTACCAAGTGGTGCAACTATCATTATAAATCACTTAGAACATTTTCATTCCCCCACTAAGATCTCTGATGCCTATTTATAGTTAATCCCTGTTGCCCCCTCAGTCCCAGGCAACCACTAAATCCATTACTTTCTGAATCTCTCTCTGTACAGTTGCCTTTGCTGGACATTTCATATAAATGGAATTGTATACTGTGTGACGCCTTGTGTCTGGTATCTTTCAGTGAACATGTTTTTGTGGTTCATTCATGACCTAGCCAGCGGGTTCCTTTTTATTGTGACTACTTTCCCATTGTGTGGATACATCACATTTTGCCCATCTGCTCATCAGCTATCTGCTGTCTGCTCACGATGGACATTCATGTTGTCCCCAGGATTTGGCTTTACCAACAAACCTGCCTGTGAGCATTTCTGTGCATGACTCTTCGTGTGGATGTATGTTTTCACCTCCCTTGAGTGTATGGGAGGGGCATCGCTGGGTCAGACAGTGGTTGTATGCTTAACTCTTTGAGAAACTGAGGGAGAGGATTGGGAGGAACACAAGAAGAGAGACACAAGTAGTGGCCTGATGGCCTTTCTCTGTAACCTGCCAGGTAACCCTCACAGCCAGAACATCAGCAGCAAGCTCACCCATGACACCGTGGAGCACGTGCGCTACAGGTGAGTGGCAAAGGTGCTAGCCCGAGCGGGCGCCCCCAGGTGGCTGGGCTGCTTTCCTACCACTTACCGCCTCCCACAAAGGTTCTGAGCTGGTTTCGGGAAGATCACGGTCAGCTAAATGGTCAAGTGCACAATGATGAACATCAGGGGCAGAGGATGGGAAGGTGAGAGACAGTGGGTGCGGAGCAAGGTGGAGCCGAAGCGCAGGTGGGTGGCCCTGAGGTGCTCATGGCCGTCTCAGGTGGCTTCGGGCCGGTGCCAGGGTGCCCGGGGGCCAGAGCGACAAGGAGCGACCACTTCCCAAGTCTCACCTTCAGAGAGAAGAAAAACATTCAGTCTGGGCTTTCCTTTCGCATTTCATTAGGCGCCTTGTTTTACTCATCCCCAGCCCACCCAACCTTTTTACGAGTATGCGCGCCTCGGACAGCTCTTTATGTTTTTCCACAGGTGAATAATTAGTTTTCATAAGTAATTTCCGGGGGGTGCCTAACGTTCCTTCAATTCCTGTAATTTCAAGTCATTTCCAACTGGAAAGTGGTGCTGGGCTGCCACGTATGAAAAGTGCTGCGAAACAAGTTGGTGACCTACCACTTGCCGTGGCGGGGACAGAGAGCTGACTGGGGAGAGAGTGTGTCCTGGGATTACGATCATCGTGGGTTTTTGCCTTGTCCTAGGAGGGTGCGGACTTGGGAGGCGGGAGGTGCTTTTGCCAGTTTGAACCTGCTCGTCAGCTCTTCCTGTGGCCCGCTTGGCCCCTGCCCTAACTCCGCGAGGGTGGCCAAGCCGGTGTGGGTCTTCTAGATGTGAAGGTAGAGAGATGTCACATTCAGTAGAAACGCAGCTACCACTGGATGTTTAACACTAGTGAGACCAAGGAGTTGGCATGATACTGTGCTTCTTCCAGGATTTTGGAGCACTTCCACACCTCCACAGAGGACTACAGCGTGATTTTCACAGCAGGGAGCACGGCTGCTCTTAAACTGGTGGCAGAGGCCTTCCCGTGGGTGTCCCCGGGCCCGGAGAGCAACGGGAGTCGGTTCTGTTACCTCACCGACAGCCACACATCCGTGGTGGGCATGAGGAAGGTCACCACGGCCATGAACGTCACTTCCATCCCAGTCAGGCCGGAGGACGTGTGCGCGGCGGAGACACGGGGCACTGCTGCCAGTGACCCTGACTGCCAGCTCCCGCACCTCTTTTGTTACCCTGCTCAGAGTAACTTTTCCGGAACCAGATACCCCCTGTCCTGGATAGGAGAGGTCAAGGCCGGGCGGATGTGCCCCATAAGCGTGCCTGGGAAGTGGTTCGTGTTGCTTGACGCGGCCTCCTACGTGAGCACCTCACCTTTGGACCTGTCGGTTCACCAGGCCGACTTTGTCCCCCTCTCCTTCTATAAGATCTTTGGATTCCCCACTGGCCTGGGCGCTCTGCTGGTGAATAATCGTGTGGCTCCTCTGCTGAGGAAAACCTACTTTGGAGGAGGCACGGCCGCTGCGTACCTTGCAGGAGAAGACTTCTATATCCCAAGACAGTCGGTGGCTGAAAGGTAACTCGCCACGGGGATGGCTGGCTGGAGTTCAGCCAGGCAGGGGTCCGGCATGTGTCCCCTATTAGGATCATGCAAGGGACTGGGCTCGGCCACCAGGTTAGGGGGTTTGGAGGCAGGAACGGAGGCAGAGGTCGGCTGGAGGGTGCCCCAGGCAGCTCAGTGAACTGGGCCCCCGTGTGCGGGCTTGTCCAGAGCTGTGAGAGGACAAGGGCTGCAAGCGGAGGCCGTGAAGGGCTCTCAGGAGGGTAAGGAGGGTCGGCCACCGGGCCTTTCCCCAGAGCACAGGCAAGAGGTGCCGCAGTTTATCAAAGCGGTCTTTTAAAAAGATGACATCTTCTGGAACAAGTGTGCATGCATGTTGACGGCACAGCTGGTTTTCAGCAGCTGGAATCTGCTCAGCTTGGTGGCTGGTTGGCAAGAAGAATTAGTTCATTCAGAAGCCACCAGATATGTGGGGTGCTGTGAGCAGGCTCTGTGAGCCCTGTGAGTGACAAAGGGAAGTTTGGGGGCAGGGAGCTACTTGCCTGCAAGTGGCAGAGGCCTCTGTCCGGGTTTGCTGGTGTATGCATCTTCCTCAGGCTGCGGGGCACGGGGTGCGGGGCAGGCCGAGGAGCTCTCCCACAGGGTGATGGCTGGGACCCATGAGGTCGAATGCGTGAGAGGATGAAAGTGACAGCTGACCCAGGGTTCTGCTGGGTCCAACAGCGGGTAATACCATGGGATTGGGCCAGGGGGCTAGTGACCCTGCTGGTGCCTGAGAAGACCCGGAGCCTGGATGGGAAGGAGGTCAGATCCCCCATAGACCCAGGTGGAGACTCAGGGTTCTGCGGATGGGGCTTGTCCCTACCGGTAGAGTCACGGGTCAGATCTGTGGGCCCCAGAGCTGGATTGCTGGCGAGTGAATCCCGGCTTCACCACGCATCAGCAGCAGTGGGGACAGGGGTGTATGACTTGATCTCTGCACCTAGTTTTCCCTATAAAGTGGGTTTCTGAAAGCCTACGATTATTGAGAGCTCATACAGGTGAAGTGCCCAGATAGAGTTGGCGTCAGTGGGGCTATTTGGTGTCTCTTTTATTTCGGACTTCTCCATAGCTGGGGGATTCTGGAACAGGAACTCTGCTGTAAGACATTTTGTATCCGGGTGTGATAACGTAGTGAGTAGTATAACCAAGCGGGAAGAGAATGACAGGCACAGCATCACATAAATTAAAGGCAGATCACAATGACAACTCAAACTTTATGGAGCCAATAGGAATGTGTGGAGGCCAGAAGTGGGGCAGTGCCTACCAGGCAGGATGGGGGCAGGCTGAGCTGGACCAGACCTCTGGCCTTCGAATGGGCGGGTTGCCTCACGGCAGGTGCTGCACCAAGATTCCTAGAAAGCGGAATGGTTATTCACCACTAGAAGTCTCATTTTTTTCTAGTGGACTTAGGACTAGAACTCAAGAGATTTAATACCCAAACCAAATATGTTTTGAACATGTACCCCGACCATGTTCTTAATTGTTTGCTAACCCAAGAATGTACAACCTTTGATGGAAACAAACAGACAAACAAACCCTTCCTTTTTTCCAAGAGTCTATTGATTATTGGTTAATGAATAATTATTTACTATATATCGATAACTTAATTCATTATTGGCTAACAATGTTTAATTTATTAGAGATTATTATTAATTCACTGGTGATTAATCAGTTAGTAATTGATTCATTATTGACTAATTCATTATCATTATTATTTTTTAAAGTTTTTAATATTTATTTTGAGAGACAAAGAGTGCAAGCAGGGGAGGGGTGGAGGGAGAGAGAGAACAGAGAGAGAGAGAGAGAGAGAGAGAGAATCTCAAGCAGCCTCTGCACTGTCAACACAGAGCCTGATGTGGGGCTTGAACTCACGACTGTGAGATCATGATCTGAGCTGAAATCAAGAGTTAGACGCTGAACTGACTGAGTCACCCAGGCACCTCTTATTATCATTATTAATTCATAGTTAATTCATTAATTGTTGAGTCATATAGCTAATTCATAATACATTAGTTTTATAAGGAAATTAAGATTGCAGTAACAGGGTTCTGAGCAAATCCTCTCCCTAGAATATTAAACTACAAAGCACAATATTTCCTTCCATTGAAAGCTTCGGCTTGCTTTGTTCACTGTTACAGGTTTGAAGATGGCACCATCTCGTTCCTTGACGTGATAGCACTAAAACACGGGTTTGATGCCCTAGAGCGCCTCACAGGTCAGTGGATCCTTTTATCCAGTTGCTCCCGTTGCCTGTGTCCTTGAGGGTGCCTGTGTCCTTGAGGGTGTCCTGGCACGGGTGTGATTTAGATAAGGACCCAGGGGCTGTGCGAGGGGCTGGCACAGGGCAGCTGTACAGCGAATGCAGTTGAAGCTAATTCTGAAGAATTTCGGAATGACTTCCGAGGCAAGAGCAAGAGACTGCACCACATTTTTTTTTTTTTTTAATTTTTGTCAGTTAAAAGAACATTTTAACCAGAAAGAGACGTTCCAAATCAGGAGATTAGTTGCTTCACAGAAGCAGAAGACCCACCCTTGGTCCCTGGTCTGGGAATGGTTACAGATCCTGAGACCTTATTCTGCTGTTACCTTGCTGGGTCCTCCCTCCTGTCTCAGGGGGCGGGGGGGACCGTGTGATGAAGAGCTAACACTCAGAGAAGTTAAGTGCCTTCTCCAGGGCCAGGGACCTCGTAGCTGGGAGGGTTGGCCTAGGCCGTAATAATGCCTAACCCCGAGCCCCTGTCTCTGCTGCTGGGCTTTGTAGTGATGCACGTTGTCTGTCCTGGCAAATATTTGGGGTGTTGGGCAGGTGGGGGACACTCACTGTGGGCTGACACACACACAGATGCCACCCCCCATCGTGTGGGGCCTGACACAAACACATAGGACTAGAAGAGCCTATGCCTCATGAGGCAGGCACCCGCCCTCCGTCATGCTCCTGGGCACTCCTCCAGAGGCTGAGCTTCTAGAGCTGGGTGGTGCTGCTTGCACCCTCCATATGGAGGTGGGGTGGTGGTGAGCCAGGGGTGTGGCTTAAAGATTAGGCAGTCCTTCCTTTCTCTCCTTTGTCACAGTAACAGGACCTTGCAGGTTCTCAGCCTGAGCCCAATACGGGGCGGGCGCAGAGGGAATGGACAGGCTTCACGGGAGAGGAGGGTGGCACTGATGGTAATACAGGGAAGTGAACAGACAGCATCCAGGACAAAGAGGAGATAATAAAAACAAGCACTGAGAAATGAGCACTATCCCCAGAAAGATATTAATAGATGGCCGAACAGCAAGATACAGGTCTGATAGCTCCAGGGGTGCCTCGGAAAGCAGACTGACAATACCTGGTCCGTAATAAGGCAAACCCCTGATTGTTCCTACCTCATTGCTCCTTTGAAAAAATGTGTAGTGAAGTACACATAACATAAAATGAATCACCGTAGAAAATTTAGTGTGCATTTCCGTGGCATTAAGCACGTTTACATTGTTATGCAGCCATCTACCACTGACCATCCTTGGGACTTTTACATCATCCCAAACTGAAACCCACTACACAGTAACTCCCCACTTCCCCTCCCTCCCAGACCCAAGTAATCTCCATTCTTTCTGTCTCTATGAATTTGCCTCTTTTAGGCACTTAGATAAGAGGCATAATACAATATTTGTCCTATTGTGTCTGGCTTCTTTTACATAATGTTTTCAAGGTTCACCGATGTTGTAACATGTATCCTTAATTGATCTGGATCCTATTAAAATGATTTACACATTGAGGGTGCCTGGGTGGTTCAGTTGGTTGAGCATCTGACTCTTGATTTTGGCCAAGGTCATGATCTCAGGGTCGTGGGTTTGAAATACGTGCTGGGCTCTGTGCTGAGGGTGGAGCCTGCTTGAGATTCTCTCTCTCTCCCTCTACCCCTCTCCCGTTTGAGCTCTCTCTCTCTCTCTCTCTCTCAAAAAATGATTCAAATGTTAAAGATACAGCAAAAAAAGAGATACTTTTAAAGATAAGGTGGTGCTTTTTTGCCATTTGTAACCCAAGGGTCTAAATTCTCCGAATGCTTAAGTGGCATTATTAAAGAAAGAAAACAAAGAGGATGACAGGAATTCCTATGGAAGATTCCACGGAAACAGCAACAGTAAGGTGTTGTTCAGTCCCCCAGACCTACACATTAACCATATGGACACTACCACACCATATTTACCCATACTTACAATTGTTAATCTGAGGTCCAGCTTTGCCGGTTAGAATGATCTTGTGTTCTTAAAAATGACTGAGTGGGGGCGCCTGGGTGGCGCAGTCGGTTAGGCGTCCGACTTCAGCCAGGTTGCGATCTCGCGGTCCGTGAGTTCGAGCCCCGCGTCGGGCTCTGGGCTGATGGCTCAGAGCCTGGAGCCTGTTTCAGATTCTGTGTTTCCCTCTCTCTGCCCCTCCCCCGTTCATGCTCTGTCTCTCTCTGTCCCAAAAATAAATAAACGTTGAAAAAAAAAAAATGACTGAGTGAATTACGTGGAAAGTTCATGATTCTGTCTGACATTTCACAATCACTTTCGAGGTGGAATGGAGAATATAAAGCAGCACACCTTTACCTTGGCTCAGTACACCTACACTGCCCTGTGTGCTCTCCGGTACCCCAATGGAGCCCCTGTGGTGCGGATTTACAGTGACTCTGAATTCAGCAGTCCAGAGGTGCAGGGTCCTGTCATCAATTTTAATGTTCTCGACCACAGTGGGAACATTATTGGTTATTCCCAGGTGGGTTTTTCTCCTTCCCTTCCCTTCCCTTCCCTTCCCTTCCCTTCCCTTCCCTTCCCTTCCCTTCCCTTCATAATGTATTGACAAGTTAGCTAACCTACAGTGTATATAGTGTAATCTTGGCTTCGGGAGTAGATTCCTGTGTTTCATCACTTACATACAACACCCAGTGCTCATCCCAACAAGTGCCCTCCTCAATGTCCATCTCCCATTTCCCCTGACCCCTCAACCCCCCATGCCCATCAACCTTCAGTTCTCTGTATTTAAGAGTCTCTTATGGTTTGCCTCCTCTGTAACTTATTTTTCCTTCCCTTCTCCTATGGTCTTCTGTTAAGTTTCTCAAATTCTACGTATGAGTGAAAACACATGATATCTGTCTTTTTCTGATTGATTTATTTCACTTAGCATAATACCCTCCAGTTCCATCCATGTAGTTGCAAATGGCAAGATTTTGTTCCTTTTCATCGCTGAGTAGTGTTCCATTGTATGTATATCCAGGTGGGTTTTCTTGTCACCTTGAGCACCTGTTCACAACAGAATTTCTCTCCCCTGGAACTCTGCAGCCTTTTGGAGCCCTGACATTTGCAGTCCAGGTCTGTGAGTCCTTGCAGTAGTTGTGAGAAAGGCAGCCCGTGCATGATTGGAGAGGCCCAGCCCTTCCTTAGAGGCTCTATACTCTCATAGGCACTCCGTTCTAAGAGGTGTGGCTATTTAGTTTACCAGCTCTCCTTTTTTCAGCCAGAAATGGTCATTTTCAGGCGTGGAGAGAGAAGGTCCGAGTCCTTGATAGCACTGGAAGGTGACAGCTGACCGCTTGCCAGCAAGGGAAGACACCCTAAAACAATGTAGACAGAAAAGCAGTGTAGACAGAATACCACGTCCGAGGTCATTTCATGTATATTCAGCATGGTAGTCCCAGGGATACATCAGATGGTACCATGGCATTACACAATATGGGCCTGCTACCACCAGGTCTTTGAATTCAGAACTCTGAATTCAAACCTGGAATTCAGAACTCTTTCTTTATGGTAAGCAGAAGTGCTGTCCTTAGTACCACAAAAGCCCTTGTTTCTGCCATAGTTCGTGCATATTATGAGTTGGAAAGATTTAGTAGTTCGGTTATAACATAGTTTGTGCAGAATACCCTTTGTATCTATTTTTCCCATGAAAACAGTGCAAATAGTGGTTTGTGTTTTGGGAACTGCTTGGGTCCTTGCCATATCTGGGTAAGCTGGTCACTGCTCAGTCCATCAAAATGTCCAGAGGCATACCAAGCACTCTGCCATGGCGATAGATGGTCACCAGATGCGTTGTCACAGACTGGCGGGGATGGGGAGCGCAAGGCCCTTCCCAGAGCCTGGGTTCCCAGAGCAGCTCTGTGAGGAGCAGGTTCGATGGTCAGATAAGTTTGGAAGAAGGTGTTCATCTTCCCCTGAAAGCCATACTCCCTATCTCCTTTGTTAAATGCAGAATTTCTCAAGGAATCATTCCTCCACCCCTTCTCAATAGCCATAAACTATCTGAGGAACACACTTGAGAAATATTCTTCTGGGGACGTGTTAATTCTTACTCGTATCTGGGAATGGACCCTCTACAACCACAGGTTGTCTCTTGGGTGGGTTTACAGTGCAGACACCCCTTAGTTATATGCTGGCAGCCTGACGCCAATAAGAAACAGGCAATTTTGAATGCTTTTGGTGGTGGTGGGCGGGGGGCGGGTGGAAAATGGAAAATGCATCAAGAGTAAAAGTTTTGCCTTCTTAAATGTGTTATTCTGGGTGATGGGTAAAGTAAGTTTCATTCTTGGACCCAAATAAGTTGTACTTCCCTTGAGGTGTGGAGGAGGGCAGGGGGGTGACCATGACATGTGCGGTAGCAGGCAGAGCAGGGAAAGAATTCCTCATTGTCCCAGAGACTTCTTGAAGAGAAGGAAGAGCCTAGGCGGGGAGAGCTTCCTGTCTGGGTGCCCCGCTGACTTCACCAGGATTCTGGTTCCCCGAGGTCACACACGGGATGTGTTTCTCCCTCTGTGCGTTTGTAGAGGAGGCTCGTATCATGAATGGATTCCGTGGCTGAGGTGTGACCAACTGTGCCGGCTCAGGAAAGCCCAGCATGGTTTTCCTGGGCCACTTCACCATGTGGAAATTCCACAGGGACTTTGGTGGCCTTTAGAAAGATCAAACGTGTCATGGTGGGGTTTGGCTCTCTTTTCACGGGATGGGTAAAATAATTGAGCTTTCTTTCTTTTTTTTTTTTTTAATTTTTTAATGTTTATTTTTGAGAGAGAGAGAGAGACAGACAGAGCACAAGCAGGGGAGGGGCAGAGAGAGAATGAGACACAAAATCTGAAGCAGGCTCCAGGCTCTGAGCTGTTAGCACAGAGCCTGATGCAGGGCTCGAACTCACAAGCTGTGAGATCGTGACCTGAGCCGAAGTCAGACGCTTAACTGACTGAGCCACCCAGGTGTTCCAAGGGTCTTGTTTTTGATAGCCAGGGCTCCTAATTTCATTCTCCCCACTGTGGAAGTCACTGTATACAGTGGTTAAGAATGTGGGTCCAGATTCTGACTGCCTTTTGCTTGGCTCTCTGAGCTTGGGCAAGTTAATGTAAGCTCTCCAAGTCTCCATGAAATGGGGATAACTAAGTACCCTGCTGATAGTGTTGCTGATGAGGATTAAATGAGATATAGTGTATACTGCCTGAGCAAGGAGCCCTGGTATGAAGCAAGTGCTCAATAAACAGTGAGCATAGAGGCTCCTGGGCGGGGAGGCTCCAGTGTGCACTGTGGTCAGGCTGGTTCCTTGCCTTCCAGGATGCAGTGCTCATCCTGCCACAGAAACCAACTCTTTCACCTGGCTGGGCACAGGCTGGGATCCCATAGGGCTCAAGGTGAGAGGGTACTGCCTCATGATGGGGAATTAGGAGGAAGCGTAGGTGTGGCCCAGAGAGCCTCTTGCACCCACATCCTCTTCTTGATGGGGGCCTTTTCTCTTCTTGAATCTCAATGGGTTTGTGACTCTCTCATAACCAGTAAAGTGCCACAGAAGGTGACGCTGTGTGGTGGAAAAAGCAATGCCACATCAGCATTATTCCTCCGGACATCCACTTTTGGGCCCCAAGTTACCATGTAAGAAGTTCTACCCTGAGGCTGCCATGTTGTGAGGAAGCCATGCCATGTGGAGAGGCCAAGCACAGACATGATGGTGGCAGTCCTGCTTTGAGCCTTCCTGGCTGGGGGACCAGACACACACATGCATAAGTAAGTCTCCAGATGATCCCAACCCCCAGACACAATGTCACTCCCAGCCTCAGAGACTTCCCAGCTGGGACTTGAGAAATCATGGAGCAGAGTCAAGTGACTCCTCTGTGCTCTTTCTGAATTCTTGACCTACTGTAGCTGTGAGCACAGTAAAATGGCTGCTACTTTATCCCCCCACGTTTGGTGGCTTGTGTCACGGCGTGGTAACTGGAACAGTGAATGTGGGTTGGGGGTGGCATGGCCACTGGAGCCTTCTAATTCTGTTTGGCAGGAGTTGGGGTGGGGCAATGAGGGGACTTCCCTAGCAGCTGCCCGTTGAATGGAGACCACCTGACTCTGGAGATGGAGTGGGCCAGACCCAGTGGTGCTGCTAGGTCTCAGCTCAGAGAGCCGGGGAACACCTGGATTTCATTAGCAGGCCTCCACGTCACTGAGCTACTTGCCCAGAGTAAAGGAGCAGAGTTGTTTTCCTGAGTCCCCCTCAGTTCAACCCAGACAATGGCTTCTTCTCTGGCAGTCCAGGGAAGACAGCTAAAATGAAGACAGCCATGGTCTCAACAGGGTGGGAGGCACCATTGCTGTGCACAGCCTGGCTGGGAGCATGTGCTGGTCATGTGGTGGCCTGTGGTCTGTGGAGAGCACCGTACTGCTCCTGGCTGCCTCTGGCCACCCTACACTGTGAATTCCCAGGGAGAAAAGTTTCAAAGGTTTTCCCAGCTGGGCACGACATGTTTGTTTTCCCAAATGCAGTTAGGTGACTCCCCTGAGTTTAACCTAAGTCACCCAGGCTGAGGACTCTCATCAGGCTCCTAGACCCTTGGGAGAAAGGATCCCTCGACTCATAGCCAGAGGAACCCGGCAACTATCCCTCATGCTAGCCCTGCCTTTGAGCCTTGAGTGAAAGCAGATCACCTCCCAGAGTCTTCAGGAGATAAGAAAGAGCCTTGGAACTTATAGATTGAACAGCAATTCTGTGATTCAACCCCGAGTAAGGGACTCGATGGAGAGCAAATTGATAATGCACAGTGTCAACATAGTAATGTGTGTAGGCCAGGCTGGGCACCCCGACAAGGCTGCTCCAGGGGTAGCTCAGCTGGGGACTGCTCTGTGATCAACCCTGTGCAGAGGATGCCAAGGAGCCACTCCACATCCAGGCTGCGAATCTCACGGGAGCATGTGGGCCCTGTTTAAGAAAATTAAGTTATAATTTTAAAAAATTGAGATAAAATTAGGGCACCTGCGTGGCTCAGTCGGTTGAATGTGTGACTCTTGATTTTGGCTCAGGTCACGATCCCAGGGTCGTGGGATCGAGCCTCACATCGGAGGCTCCCATGCTGGGCAGGGAACCTGCTTGGGATTCTCTCTTTCTCCCTCTGCCCCTCCTCTGCTTGCATGCACACTGGCACTGTCTCTGTCAAACTGAAACAAAATTGAGATAAAATTGACGTATAATATTGTATTGCTTTTAGGTGCACAACATAATCATTTGATATATGTATACAATGTAAAATGATGACTATAGTACGACCAGTTAACATCCATCACCATACATAGTTACACATTTTTTTTCTTGTGATGACAACTTTTAAGATTTACTCTCTTAGCAACTTTCAAACACACATTATAACAGTATCGTCAATTATAGTCACTATGCTGTACATTACATCCCTAGGACTTATTTATCTTGTAACTAGAAGTTTAGAAGTTTGTATCTTTTGACCACCTTTACTCATTTTGCCCACCCACACCTCTGACAGCCACCAGTCTGTTCTCCATATCGATGAGTTTGATTTTTTTTTTTTTTTGGTTCCACCTATAAGTGATATCATACAGTATTTGTCTTTGCCTTTTTTTTAAAGTTGTGTCTGATTTTTAAAAAATTTAAATCCAAGTTAGTTAACATATATTATAATAATGGTTTCAGAAGTACAATTTAGTGATTCATCACTTACCTATAATGCCTGGTGCTCATCATATGTGCCCTCCTTAATGCCTATCACCCACTTAGCCCATCCCCCACTCATGTCCCTGTCTATGTCTGACTTATTTCTCTTAGCATCACGTCCTCAAGGTCCATCCATGTTGTCACAAATGAAAGATTTCCTTGTTTTCTTTTTTTATGACTGAAAAATAGTCCATTGTAACTGTATACCAATTTTCTTTATTCATTCATCCTTTGATAGATACTTAAGTTGTTTTCATGTCTTAGATGTTGTAAGTAATGCTGCGAGGAACATGGGGTGCACGTATATTTTCAAGATAATATTTTCATTTTCTTCAGATAACTACTCACAAGGGATTGCTAGATCACAGGGTAGTTCTACTTTCAATTTTGAGGAGCCTTTATACTGTTTTCCACAGAGGCTGTGGCAATTTACATTCTCACCAACAGAGCATGAGGGTTCCCTTTCTCTACATTGTTTCTAACACTTGTTATTTCTGTTTTCTTTGTAATAGGTGTGCAGTGGTATCTCATTGTTCCTTTGACTTGCATTTGCTGGATAACTAGTGATATTAAACATCTTTTCATGTACCTCTTGGCCATTCTTATGTCCTCTTTGGAAAAATGTTTATTCGAATCTTCTGTTCATTTTTAATGGTACTATTTGTTGAAACATAAGCTCCTAACTTAGGAGTTTGGCCTGAATTTTGTATTTTCAGTTTTCTCAAGCATACATTATAATCCATCTGGATAAACTGTAATTATCAGTGACATTTTAGTAAACCCATGACAGATCATGGCACTTGGGAGCAAAATTCCAAGCTCATATTTTCATTTTATTGTTAGGAAAGAGGTCCAGATACTGATGCAGGTGATCAGAATAAAACGACATCCTTAACACTGGTTTCGCGTCATATTGACCCCACAGGTGGATAAGATGGCCAGTCTTTACAACATCCATGTGCGAACTGGCTGCTTCTGTAACACTGGGGCCTGCCAGAGGCACCTGGGGATAAGCAACGAGATGGTCAGGAAGCATCTTGAGGTTGGTAATGGTGGTCAGCAAGACCCAGGTGGCATCTTCAGCCACCCTGGAGGCTGGTCTCATGGCTGGGGTGAGGGCTGGTTCTGTGGGCTGGGCTCATTTCTCCGAGCCCACCCTGTGGATCTGCGAAGAAAAAGGGGTCAACAAAAAAAGAAAACATAGCACTGCTGTAGCATTCATATTTTGCTTTGAGGGCAAAAATTTAAAGGCAGAATATGGGTCTTAACAGGGGGCAAGCATACGCAAGAATGTGCTTCTATGTGCAGAGGGCCCTTACCTAGTTCAGTCCTACCAGAACATCTCCACACTAGAGTTAGCTCATCGCTGGGCAAGGGGACAAACTCTTCCAGGGGCCAGTCTGCATCTCCCAGAATCCTCTCATCCCTGCCTCTACTCCTGGCTGAGGTTTTTCACTTCAGGGTACAGCTAATATTTTGAACCATTTCATAAGAATAGTTCAAGTGGCAAAGATAAGAATTGTTCAAGTGACAAAGAACTCTTATTTAGTTTGGAGTAGTTTCTAACTTGAGTTTCTTTTGCTGTCATTAAATATTGTATATACTAGATCCCAACCAACCACGAACTGGATTTTATTTCAAAAAAGAGAGGAAGTCCCGGAATACAAACAAATGCAGTTCCAGATATAATATTTGATCCTGCAGAGTACTGTGGCCCCAGCTCTTGGGTGGCTGGCCTGGGTTCAGTACTGAGGGAGGTGGGTGGGCAGAGCAATGACCGACCCTGGGCAGCCCAGCTTGGAGAGGCTTGGAGACTTCTTGCCTTTTCTCTCCACCTCCCCAGTAGGAGCACCCAGCCTGCCTTTGGCTTTGGATAGGCCTCGTCTGGTCACTCCCAGAGGGAGCATGTCTGTCTGGCCTTGTTGTCAAGGGCAGCTATCAGGGACACGACCCTCCCTTTGGTTCTGAGGGAGGCTCCAGGGAGCAGCCAGAAGGTGTTTCTCCTGCCACAGCCCTGGGTAGACCAAGAAGCTGACCCATAGTGCTTCTGAAACTTTGGTCCATCTTTTTAGGGATCTGTGGGTTGGCATTGTGTGTGGTTCTGGGTAAATGCCTTCCCTGACGTATTTCTTTTAAACTTTATAATGATCCCTTGAGATTGGTATTGACCCCAATTTATACTTGAGCAAAGTGAGACTCTAGAAAGGGAGTCCTGGTGCTCAGGAAACCCTGCTTCAGGCACACAGCACATATTAGTGTTGGCCATTTTGTTTTCCTGGGTTAGTTTTCTTCTACAAAACCATTTCTGATTTATCCCTGAGGAATGAGTCACTCTGAATGACTTATTTCCCTTTTATTCTAGGCTGGTCACGTCTGTGGAGATGATGTGGACCTCATAGATGGGCATCCTACAGGATCTGTGAGGATTTCTTTTGGATATATGTCTACACTTGAGGATGCTCAGGCCTTTCTCAGGTTCATCATAGCAATGCAACTGCACCAGTGTGATGGCCAGCCTCTTCCTCAGACCACCCCTGGGGAGGTGGGATCCCTATCAGAGAGCGAGGCTCAGGACGCCGTGCCTGCCACTGTGGACAGATGTAGTTCCTCACCTTGGGAAGATGCTCCCACAGACTCTGGGGTTTCCAACGACTTGCCTACCACTGTGGCTGCAGTGGGTTTGCGCCCACCTCTGCCGATGGCCACCAGAACCCAGCAGACCCCTTCAGAGAAAGCAGCAGGAGTCCTGGATGGGGGCCTTGGGCCACGTGTCATCACCAACCTTTACCTCTACCCGATTAAATCCTGTGCTGCATTTGAGGTAAGGGTTTTAATGGCAGCACAGAGACTGCTTTTTTGTTTGTTTGTTTGTTTACTTTATGACATTGTTTTGATAAAGTGAAGAAAAAAGTACAGAAAGCAAAGCATGCAGAAAATCAAAATAATATTCAGCGTATGGTGACATATGAAGAGTAGTTCTCCTGCCTCTCTTGGTTTGGGCTGACTTTTGAACATGGCTCTGCTTAGGACTCCTGAGAGGCCCTGTTTCTGAATGGTGGATACCTAGTTACTCGGCATAATTATGGACGTAAGTTTCACTGAGTGTATGTGCTGGTTCCCTGCGGAAGCATTTTACCTGCTTTGTTTGGTTCCATCTTTGAAACAATAATATGTGGGGCGTCTGAGTGCCTCAGTCGCTGGAGCGTCTGACTTCGGCTCAGGTCATGATCTCACGGTTCGTAGGTTCGAGCCCCGTGCCAGGCTCTGTGCTGATGGCTCAGAGCCTGGAGCCTGCCTCAGATTCTGTGTGTGTGTGTGTGTGTGTGTGTGTGTGTGTGTGTCCCTCCTCTGTTCATGTTCTGTCTCTCTCTGAAAACAAATAAAATATTTTTTAAAAAGTGAAAAAAATAAAACAACAATTTGCAGTGCGTGGTAATGTCATCCCCATTTTATAGATATGGAGCCTGAGGGCTATTGAGGTTAGGTACTTTGCCTAGTAATCAATGATAGAGTAAAGATTTTAGCCCAGGTCTGCTGATTCCTTGGGTCAATGCTTTTATGTGACTTGTTCTGCTCAACCCTCCCTGTGGATATGAACTACATTATGTCTTGAGACTGACCAGTCAGTCCTGATACCCCCCTATGGCCAAACCGAGGCTATCTTCCTATAATCTGAGTGTGTCCCAAGTCCCAGGCAAAGGTCTCAGACTCCTGAGGCTCTGGGATAACAAGCTTGCTGGTTCCTAGTCAGAGATATCATGGTCATGGCTGTTTGTGGCCTGCCTTTCAGGGTGGCCCCATGGGAGCCTGTCCTCTAAGGAGACCATAAACAGGCAAGTTCACCTTCACTCTAATGGAGGAGGATGTGGAGTCCATGTTTCCCTTGTGTGTCAGCACTCTTATTTTCACGGACAGGTCATGTTCCATAGGACGGCCACAGAGGGGAGATACTCTGGGTGGGAATTAGTGTCCCATTTTACAGATGGGGACACTGATACTCAACAAGGTTTGCTAAAGGTCTTCTATCCATCTGCTCATTCAACAACTGCATACCAAGCACCTGCTACCTGCCAGGCCTTGGGCCAGCACCATTTTGATGAGCAAATGGAAATTGTTCTTCCCTCAGAGAGTGCAACATCTCAGAAGGGAAACAGACACAGGACCAAACACCACCTATGAATAGAATCACACTGGTGATAAGGGCCAACAAGGCAAGAAGTGGGGTGTATGAGAGAGTTCTGGTGGATGGATATCTTAGTCCATTCAGGCTGCTCTAGCAAAGTACCATCAACTGTGTGGCTTGTAAACAACAAATATTCATTTCTCATGGTTCTGGAGGCTGAAAATCTAAGATCTAGGTGCTGGCAGTTTTGATGTCCAATGGGGGCTCACCTCTCATTCATAGAGTTTTCTTTTCTTTTTCTTTTTTTTTTTTTAATGTTTATTTATCTTTGAGAGATAGAGAGACAGAGTACAAGTCGGGGAGAGGCAGAGAGAGAGAGACGGACACAGTATCTGAAGGAGGCTCCAGGCTTTCAGCTGTCAGCACAGAGGCCGATGCAAGGCTCGAACTCACAAACCGTGAGATCATGACCTGCACTGAATTCAGACACTTAACCGACTGAGCCATCCAGGCGCCCCTCATAGAGTTTTCTCACTGTGTCTTCATGTGGCAGAGCTCTCTGGGGCCTCTTTTATAAGACCTTTAATCACATGACAGCTCCACCCTCATGACCTCGTCACCTCCCAAGTCCTCCTAACCACCCATGTGATGGTATTATCTGAGGTTTCCTTATGATTTCTGTATTTTGGGCAGAAATTCTGTAAGAGTCATACTATGCTTTCTCAGTGCATCCCAGAAGGAGACATACTGTTGATTTGTTCCAATGCTGGTGACTTAACTTTTATCACTTGCTTAACATGGGGTCTGCCAGGTTTCTCTACTATTAAGTTTATTAATAAATAATTAACCAATGTTTGTGGAGGGATAGTTTGAGAGCATGTAAATACCCTATTCCTTGTCAAACTTTTATTCACTAGATTTAGCATCTATTGGTGGGCAACCTACATCAGTGCCTAAATCAGTCATTGGTATGATGACTGCAAAATGGTAATTTAAGAAATTCTATCATTCCTTCTAGATTTATCAGTAGGTATTCTATTATAGGATAGACCTTTCTTTCTTCCATATTTATTTCATCATTAATTCTTCTGTCTCTCTTTTTGTATCTGCATTAACTCATGTATTCTTATTTTGCTCAAAAAGTTACAACTCATCATTATCAGTACTTATTTTTTAATTTACTTTAAAAAATGTTTATTTATTTATTTTGAGAGAGAGAGAGAGAGAGAGCATGTGCACATGAGCAGGGGAGAGGCAGAGAGAGAGAGAATCCCAATCAGGCATCACATTCAGCACAGAGCCAGACACAGGACTCAATCATGTCCCGTGAGATCATGACCTGAGCTGAAATCAAGTGTTGGATGCCTGAGCCACCCAGGTGCTCATCAATATTTATTGTGATGCTTAAATTGCCACAGACTTGGCCACTAGCAGCTCCTTCAAGTCAGCTCCTGTGTCCTTTTGATATGTCCCCATCATTCTTCAAGCATTCCCTTACTTTCTGGTGCAACAATAGCTTCTAGACTCACTCTGTATTTCCCCTGCCTGAGAAATGGAGTTGACAATTTCATCAAGGCACTTCACTTCTTACATTAGATAATAAATGATGCTGAGAAACATATATTTGGTTGCTAGGTCTGATTCTTGCTTCTGGGATGTTATTACTCCCAAGCCCTCTCAGTGTACAGAGCTTAGAAATATTTGCTGCTGTGACAAATTATCGTAAACTTTTAACAGGACTTATCTGATGAGATTGGGCCCACCTGGATAATCCAGGAAGCTCTCCCCATCTCAGGGTCCTCAGCTTTAATCATGCCTGCAAGTCCCTTTTGCCTAATTCCAGGAATTAGGATGTGAACATGTTTGGGGGTACCATTATTCTGTCTACCACATATATGTATGTGTTAAGACTTTTGGAATACTCTGCATACTTGTGTGTACACACACATCTGTATCTATCTATCTCTCCGTCTATCATCTATGTCAGCTAACCATGCTCCTGATTTCCCACTAACACCTCCACTTTCACTCCAACACCACAGAGTTTATTCTATCTATCCCCCTTTCCATACTTGCAACCCCTGTGAGAAACCTGGCTTCCATATCTTCAACAGATGTTTATTTGCTCAACTCCACCTTATGTAACCAAACCCCACCTTACTGGGGTTCCCCTCTCCTTTAGCACGTGCACACTGGCTGAAAGCTTGGCTCAGATGAAGAGGAAGAAGAAAGGAAGAAGGGGGAAGCCAACACATTAAATTTTAAGATGACAAAATAAAGGATAGAAAATTATAGACCTACTTGAACAAATAGTTGTTAAGAACTGTGAAGAGTCTGAAGTTTACCCTCCTTGTAAACTAACAAGATAGCCTACCACAGTGTCCTCAATGCTGGCAAAAGGCATGAGACTCCTGGTTCAGAGATAAAGGGCTTTATTACTCACAGAACAGCAGGTAGCATGAGCTTCGTGTTCGGGTTCCTTCTCTGTGACCCCCAAGTCCCAACAGGGGATACAGAGGGGCCCAGGTGGATGCTGTGCACATGGCCGAGGAACCCCTCACTCAGGGAACCTGACTTGTTTTCATAATGGGATGCGAATAAACCTGCCTGGCTGTTGCTCTGGAGGAAGACATTATTATACTGGACTATGAGCAAACTTGTTCTCCTCCCCAGAGGTTATACAAACATCTTCAAAAAGGTAGTCTGGAACAAAAGGGAAATGAGCGTTTCTGCTTGTTACAGCAGACACACAGCAGAAACGAGAGACCATGGAGAATTGTCTCCAGTAATACATTGTCTTCTAAAAAGCGATTTGTAATTCAAAACATGTTTTCCTATAGAAATAATGATTTAATGATGGTTTCTGGGCTCACCCATAAAGGCTTAAATAGACCATAATATTGCTGAGCTCGGGTGTTGTACTAACAGAAGCAGCTACAGTTTATGGACAGAGTATTTGATACACAAGAAAAATTGATGGGAGAGGTAAAGAGATTAACATCTATCGATTATCTGATATATTTTAGCTGCTTTACATTTTATATTTAATTTTAGTTTTTAGCCAATACTATGAGAAATTAGAATGATGTCCATCTTGCCTATGACAAAGCCAAGACTCAGGAAGGTTTGGAAGTTGTTCAAAGTTAATAATGGTTGAGGTGGGATTTAAACCCAGGTCTCAGTCTCCAGAGTACCCCCACCCCCCATTACATGACATTTTCATTTCCTGTATTCTTCCTCCTTGAGTTCTGCACCCTCCCCCTGTGCCAGGCAGCTCTTCTCCTTTACTTTCTGTGGTGCCTTGGTCTTCCCTGATGTCCTCTACTGGAAGACCGACTCCCCAGAATGCTCCTTCATTAAAAATTGCTTCCCTTTCTTCATTACCTGCAAATGAAGTCTTCAGGTTCTTTTGGGTAGCTGAATCTAGTGCTCAGAGGAAAACAATTGCATGAAATTGATTCACAACTGGTTCAAGAATGATTGTCTCTTAACTATTTCACAAGCGTTTTTTTCTACCTTCGCCTGTGCTTCTCTTCAGTGGAGAGCTTGCTCCAGAAGAGCCCTCACTTATGGGGCTACTGTGCATGTGCTGTCACATGAGTGCTGTTAGCAACTAAGCTGTGGATAAAGCTACTATGAAGACCTGGTCATACTTCAATTAAATGTCGTGATTTTTCCCCTAATGCCCTTTTTCTGTTCCAGGATCTCATCCAGAATGTCATAGTATATTTAGCGGTCATGTCTCCTTAGGCTTGTATGGGCTGTACCAGTTTCTCAGACTTTCCTTATTCTTGATGACCTTGACAGTTTTGAGAAGTACTGGTCAGGTATTTTTTTAGCATGTCCCTCAGTTTGGGTTTGTCTGATGTCTTTCTCATGATTAGACAGGGGTTATGGGCTTTTTTTGGGGAGGAAGACCACAGAGGTAAAGTGTTATTCTCATCATATCATATATATCATATATCATATCATATCATATCATATCATATCATATCATATCATAACAAAACATATCATTAGTACATACTATCAACATGACATCACTATTGATGTGAACCCTCATCATCCAGGTTGAGATGATGTTTGCCAAGTTTGTTCACTGTAAAGTTTCTCCTCTACCCCCTTTCCATACTGAACTCTTTGGAAGCAAGTCAGTAAGTATAGCCCACATGTAAGGAGTGGGGAGTTAGGCTCCACCTTCTTGAGCAGGGAGCATCTACATCGATTCTTTGAGGTTCTTCTGTATAGGAGATTTAACTTTTCTTATTTACGTATTTGTGTATTTATTATTTATTCAAGCATTTATTTATTTTGGTATTGACTCATGAATATTTATTTTATATGTTGGGTTATAATCCAATACTACATCATTATTCTTATTTTTGCTCAAATTGTTTTGAGCAGTCTTGGCCAGAGGCATGCTTTCAGTTGACTCCTGCATCCCTTTGCCATACTCCCATCATTCTGCTTTTTGAATACTTCCTTACCTTTCTACCACCACCAGATTCTCCTGATCCAGTCCTAGAATCAACCATTTCTCCAAGGAATCCCAGTTCTTTTATATTGGAGAGTGGTATTAGATTGCAAGATCTATATAGGCAGTGGGTGTAATTTACATTTTAATTTTGTAGAAATATAAAGAATTCGGGAAAACTTATACACTTAAAGTGGATCAACTCAGTGACCACTCCAGTGTAGCCATAATTTGTGCAAGAAATATGTCTGCAGTATCAGGGTATGCCTGTACAGGAATTCACCACGGTGGAAGGATATACAGAAGGCAGGAGTGATGGAGGCTTATGGGAAGGGGAGCTTGGGGACTGGGTGGGGTGGAGACGTATTTTCCATGCACACTTTTGTTCTCTCTGAATGTTGCTCCATGCACACACATTATCCATGTAAAAGACAGCTTGATGGGAATGCAAGCTGGTGCAGCCACTTTGGAAAACAGTATGGAGATTCCTCAAAAAACTAAAAATAGAACTACCCTACGACCCAGCAATTGCACTACTAGGCATTTATCCACAGGATACAGGTGTGCTGTTTTGAAGGGACACATGCACCCCCATGTTTATAGCAGCACTATCAACAATAACCAAAGTATGGAAAGAGCCCAGATGGCCATCAATGGATGAATGAATAAAGAAAATGTGGTATATATATACAATGGAGGATTACTCGGCAATCAAAAGGAATGAATCTTGCCATTTGCAACTATGTGGATGGAACAAGAGGGTATTATGCTAAGCGAAATTAGAGAAAGACAAAAATCATATGACTTCACTCATATGAGGACTTTAAGACACAGAACAGATGAACACAAGGGAAGGGAAGCAAAAATAATATAAAAACAGGGAGGGGGACAAAACAGAAGAGACTCATAAATACGGAGAACAAACTGAGGGTTACTGGAGGGGTTGTGGGAGGGGGGATGAGCTAAATGGATAAGGGGCACTAAGGAATCTACTCCCGAAATCTTTGTTTCACTATATGCTAATTTGAATGTAAATTTTAAAAAATAAAAAAAAAAAAACAAGTTAAAAAAAAAAAGAGCTCGAAGAGGAGAAAGGTAAGAAGTGGATCTGGAGGGTGAATGGAAGGTATCTAACTCTCTCACGGTCTCTTTTGCATTGTCTGCTTTGCTTTACTTTCTTTTTTTCCTTCATTTCCTCCTCCAAGAGTATGTCCTGAATTCGTGAAGATTGTCTGTACTTGTGCAGCCACTGTGCAATAATGTGAAGACCATTTTTGAGGAGCCCTGCCCTAAAATACTTACCTTTTTCTTTAGGTGACCAAGTGGCCTATAGGAAGCCAAGGGCTGTTGTATGACCGGAGCTGGATGGTTGTGAATCACAATGGCGTTTGCCTGAGTCAGAAGCAGGAACCCCGGCTCTGCCTGATCCAGCCCTTCATTGACCTGCAGCAAAAGATCATGGTCATCAAAGCCAAAGGTGCGAAAACTGGGTTCGTCTTTACGAATTAACTGTCAAGAGTAGCTTTTCTTCTCCCATGAGAGAAAAATAATAGGTTTTCCTCTGCCAAATATTAAAATAATCCTGAAGGAAGTGAAATGATGTCTGAAAGACAACAAAATGTTTCTGCTCCTTGTGTTTAGAGAAATTTCTGGAGAGAGGTAAAGATCTAATGAATCACTCGAAAAATAAACAAATATAAAATTTGATTTGTCTTTTTACTTATATTCTCTTTATTTCTATCACCTGTCATGATATGTACTCAAACTTTAATTCTTCCTTGTTGATTTTTTGTTATGAACTGTCTAATATATATAAAAGCATAGATCAGCTCTGTGCAATGGAACTTTATTTGATGATGGAAATGTTCAGTATCTATTTAGTCCAGATTGGTAGCCATTAGTTACCTGTGGCTATTGAGCACATGAAATGTGGCTAGTGGGAAGTGTATGGTTCAGGAGTTTTTTGGTGTATTCACAATTGCCTCTTCTGAATGTTTCATATAAATGGGATTGTGTTGTATGTGACTGGCTTCTTTCACTTAGCATCATGTTTTTGAGGATCATCTATATTGTCAAATAATATTCCATTGCATGGATATACCATTAAAAAATCCATTTATTAGTTGAAGGATATTTAGATTGTTTCCACTTTTTGGCTATTCGAAATCATGCTGCTGTGAACATTTGTGTACAAGTTTTTGTGTGGACATGTTTTCAATTTTCCTGGGTCTGTACCCAAGGGTAGAATTGCTGGGTCATGTGGGAACTCTGTGTTCAGCATTTCCAAAGTGGCTGCATCACGATTTTATATACCCACCAGCAATGTATGGTGGTTTTAATTTCTCCACATCCTCAACACTTATTATTTTCTGTTGCTTTTGTTTTTTAATAGCCATCAGAATGGTATGTAGTGGTACGTATGTGGCTTTGATTTGCATTTCCTTAATGATTATCTTTTCATGTGTTTATAGGTCATTTGTATATCTTCTTCAGAAAAATATCTATTAAGATTCTTTGCTTGTTTATTTTTGAATTATTGAGTTGTAAGAGTCCTTTATATATTCTGTGTAGAAGTCCCTTTTCAGATCTATGATTTTCAAATATTTTTTCCCATTCTGTAGGTTGTCTTTATACCTTCTGGATGGCTCTTTTACTTTTTTTTAATTTTATTTTTAATCTTTTAAAATTTACATCCAAATTGGTTAGCATATAGTGAAACAATGATTTCAGGAGTAGATTCCTTACCCATTTAGCCCATCCCCCCTCCCACAACCCCTCCTGTAACCCTCTGTTTGTTCTCCATATTTATGAGTCTCTTCTGTTTTGTCCCCCTCCCTGTTTTTATATTATTTTTGCTTCCCTTCCCTTGTGTTCATCTGTTCTGTGTCTTAAAGTCCTCATATGAGTGAAGTCATGTGATTTTTGTCTTTCTCTGACTAATTTCACTTAGCATAATGCCCTCTAGTTCCATCCACGTAGTTGCAAATGGCAAGGTTCATTCTTTTTGATTGCTGAGTAATCCTCCATTGTATATTTTTCTTTATCCATTTATCCATTGATGGCCATTTGGGCTCTTTCCATACTTTGGTTATTGTTGATAGTGCTGCTATAAACATGGGGGTGCATGTGTCCCTTCGAAACAGCACACCTGTATCCCGTGGATAAATGCCTAATGGTGCAATTGCTGGGTCGTAGAGTAGTTCTATTTTTAGTTTTTTGAGGAACCTCCATACTGTTTTCCAGAGTGGCTGCCCCAGCTTGCATTGCCACCAACAATGCAAAACAGATCCTCTTTCTCTGCATCCTCACCAACATCTGTTGTTGCCTGAGTTGTTAATGTTAGCCATTCTGACAGGTGTGAGGTGGTATATCAGTGTGGTTTTGATTTGTATTTCCCTGATGATGAGTGATGTTGAGCATTTTTTCATGTGTCGGTTGGCCATCTGGATGTCTTCTTTGGAGAAGTGTCTATTCATGTCTTTTGCCCATTTCTTCACTGGATTATTTGTTTTTTGGGTGTTGAGTTTTGTAAGTTCTTTATAGATTTTGGATACTAACCCTTTATCTGATATGTCGTTTGCAAATATCTTTTCCCATTCTGTGGGTTGCCTTTTAGTTTTGCTGATTATTTCCTTTGCTGTGCAGAAGCTTTTTATTTTGATGAGGTCCCAGTAGTTCATTTTTGCTTTTGTTTCCCTTGCCTCTGGAGACGTGTTGGGTAAGAAGTTGCTGCAGCCAAGATCACAGAGGTTTTTGCCTGCTTTCTCCTCGAGGATTTTGATGGCTTCCTGTCTTACATTGAGGTCTTTCATCCATTTTGAGTTTATTTTTGTGTGTGGTGTAAGAAAGTGGTCCAGGTTCATTCTTCTGCATGTCGCCGTCTGGTTTTCCCAGCACCACTTGCTGAAGAGACTGTATTCCACTGGATATTCTTTCCTGCTTTGTCAAAGATTAGTTGGCCATATGTTTGTGGGTCCATTTCTGGGTTCTCTATTCTGTTCCATTGATCTGAGTGTCTGTTCTTGTGCCAGTACCATACTGTCTTGATGATTACAGCTTTGTAGTATAGCTTGAAGTCTGGGATTGTGATGCCTCCTGCTTTGGTTTTCTTTTTCAAGATTGCTTTGGCTATTCAAAGTCTTTCCTGGTTCCATACAAATGTTAGGATTATTTGTTATAGCTCTGTGAAGAATGCTGGTGTTATTTTGATAGGGATTGCATTGAATGTGTAGTTTGCTTTGGGTAGTATCAACATTTTAACAATATATGTTCTTCCTATCTAGGAGCATGGAATCTTTTTCCCTTTTTTTGTGTCTTCTTCAATTTCTTTCATAAGCTTTCTATAGTGTTCAGTGTATACATTTTTCACCTCTTTGGTTAGATTTATTCCTAGGTATTTTATGTTTTTTGGTGCAACTGTAAATGGGATTGATTCCTTGATTTCTTTCTGTTGCTTCATTGTTGGTGTATAGGAATGCAACCGATTTCTGTGCATTGATTTTATATCCTGCAACTTTGCTGAATTCATGAATCAATTCTAGCAGTTTTTTTGGTGGAATCTTTTGGGTTTTCCATATAGAGTATCATGTCATCTGCGAAGAGTGGAAGTTTGACCTCCTCCTGGCCGATTTGGATGCCTTTTAGCTCTTTTACTCTTAATTTGCTTATATCACTATATTTAAAGTGAGTTTCCTGTATCCAGCATACAATTGGCTTGTGCTTTTTTAGCCACTTTGACAATCTCTGTATATTTATTGGTGTGTCCTGTTGGGATTTTTATTGCAAAATCACATATTTTGCAGTCATATATTTGTAATCATATTTTGATTGTAGTATAATATATTAATTTCAAAAGAACTTACATCATATAATATCCAGTCTTTTATTTACAGTGTTTCTCTCCATTTAAGACTTTTTTAATTACTCCAAAATTTAATAATATTTTCCAGAAACTTTTATACTTTTTTTGCTATGTAATAGTTTATTGGAATATTTTTAATACTATCTTTTTTCTATTAAATATTTTAATGGCTATCAATGCATATAGAAACACTATTGATTTTTGTATGTTAATGTTTTACCCAGTACTTTTTCTGAATTCTTATTAGTTTTATTAGTTGGTCTGAAGATTTTCTTGCATATTCTGTGTAAATAGGTATACTGTCTTCTAATAATTGTAGTATCATATCTTTCTAATTTTTATTTATCTTCTTTCTTTTTCTTACCTTATTGCTTTGGCTAGGCCTTCTTATATAATGGTGGAGCAGTGATGGAAGATATCCTTCTTTATTACTGATTTGAATAGAATGCCTTCAAAGTTTCAAAAATAAGAATGATGCTTACTGTAGGTTTTTGGTAGATTTGCTTTACCAGGCTAAAGTAGTTCCTTTCTTATTTAGCCAAATGATGACTAGTAGTCAATTCTTATTGAATGCTTTTTCTGCATCTGTTGGTCATCATATTTTTTTTCCCTACAGTCTATCAGTGTGATGTCTTACACTAGTAGATTGTCTAGTAGTAAATTATCCTTGGACTCTTGGGGGGAAAAACACTACTTGACAATGATCTTTTGATACATTGATGGATTTGGTTTGCTAATATTTTGTTTAGTATTTTTTTTCTGCCTATTTATTAGTGAGATTGATACATCATCTTCTCTTACTGTGCTTTTCTTATTTAAGTTTAGGTACCCAGGATATTAACTTACAAAAATAATTGAATAGATTGCTTCTCTTCCTTTCTATTCTCTGAAGCATAAAAATATATATCATGACTAAGTAGGGTTTGTCCCAGAATGTAAAGAATGGGAGAAAGAAAGAAAACAAATACCCAATATCTTCCACTCCAAATCAGCAGCACTTTGTGAGGTGGTGTTGTGCCCCCTCCCACCATGTATCAGATACTCTGCTCACTTTCAGGGGACTCCTGCATTGCGGGTGGAGTAAGGACATCCTCTGGCAATGCATGACAGGACAAACTAAATAATAAATAGTAAAACAAGACATTTTAATGGTTTCATGTGTGTGATTTGTCACTCTCAAAGATTTTAGGCATCCAGAGGTCAGGCTTTTTTATTTCTCAGTATCTCTGATCTGAGCATAGGGCTTAGTACATAATGAACTCATTTGCCATGAGCTTTGTTGGGGGCCCTTGAGTTCAATTCATGGATGGCTTCCAGACTTTGTGGTCTTAACCAGAGGCCTGCAATGACCTTTAGAAGGCAGCTGAAGGCCAAAGACCCTGTGTGATTTATTTAGAGCCTTGGGTAAGGATACAAAGAGGCTGAGCACAGGCCTGCCATTGGCTGTCCAGGGTGTGCAACTGTCCACATTGTCCCCACTGCTGTGGTTACTTCCTCATAACCAATGCTCCAAGCTTGCTGTACTGCTCTCCCCTGTGCGTGCATACCTCCACTATATCCTTCTCCCATCCATACTCTTTTGACATGACAGCATCTATAATTACTCAGCACAACACATTCCTTCTCTGAACTTTTTGAGCATTCTGGATTAGTTCTTCTGGCTTTCCCCACTCAGGGCCAGGAGTGTGGAACTGGCTGTGCATGTGTAAGGTGCAGACAAGCAGGGGACGTAGTTCCCTATGGAATTCTAGATACTCAAATCGTTGCATCTCTGTCTTTGTCGTGGTGAAAGCCCTGTTGTGATGGACAGGGCCTGAGCAGCAGGCATGATCTGAAGCTTGTGATGCACCAGTTTGCTGTGCTGTGTTGTGCTCTGTGTGATGAAGAAGGACCAAGAGGGGCAGGGACGCAGGCGTGCATGACATGAGCTTGCCTGAGGGACAGTGTGAGCGGTGTGACTGGCAGCCATGCTGAGAGGGCTAGAGGGCACAGGTGAGTCACACAGGAGGAGCTCCTTCTTCGAGTGTCCACAGAATAGGGGCCACCACACATTCTGCTCAGGTGCTTTGGCTTCCTGCCTTTCCCTATACTCTTAATGGCTCATGGAGGACAAGGAGTGCAGAGTGACAGAGGGCCTGGCAGTTTCAGCCTTTACCAAAGGTCTTTCACACCTTAATGGCATTGGGCTAGTTTCCTCTCATTTCATCCACGTATCTCACTCTGATTTTATTAAAGAATGGATACCACTTTAGCTGACTAATGGGTACATGAGTGTTAACTATTATTCTTTAAACTGTTACATACATATGCTCTATACTCCTTCATACATATGATACATGTAACTAATTTTTTAAAAAGCTTCCCAACCCCACTAACATAGTAACAGTTTTATTTCTGTCTGTCTGTCTGTCTGTCTTGTCTACCTATCTATCTATCCATCATGATAACAATGATTGGCGCAGGAATCCAATTGGATGCTGACTCCCAGGAGCTGTTGAGAAATACTGCTCCATGCTGATATCTTTACAGAATGAATCTTCATGCCTGCCTATTTCTAAAGTATGTAAGGGAAAACAATGGCTTTAGTATGTGGAGTCACCCAGAGGTAGAGAAATCTTCTAAGGGATTTATAGTGTTATATAAATAAATAAATAAATAAATAAATAAATAAATAAATATATGGATGTGACTGTGGTGGATGTGACTGCGGTGGATGTGACTGCCTGAGTGCAGGGTCTTCCGTAAGAAGGCTGTTTGGTGTACAAGCTATTGTTGGTGATGACCATGCTAAAGAGAATCTCTGTGTTACAAAGAGATTTCCAAGACCTGGCCAATTATTTGATGCAATCAATTTCCAGGGTCATGACAATTCTTGTATACTTTGTGATAATGGACTTACACTTATATTGTTGTTCTTTTTGCGTGATGGTAAATCTGTCTCTAACCTTTGTTCATTAGGGATGGAGCCTATAGCGGTGCCTCTTGAGGAAAATGGTGAACGGACTCAGATTTGCCAAAGCAAGGTCTGTGCGGACAGGTGAGACTCTGCCACAGGTAAAAATCTCAGGTCCATCTGCAGGGTAGTACAGAGGGGGAAGAGAGCAATGCCCTGTAGATCTGCCCTCAGGTGCACCGCCCCCTCCCATCCAGTCTGCTGCCTCTTTCCCCTCATGAACTCCATGCTGACCACACTGCCCCCTGCTGTTGTTCAAACCTACCAAGCATGTTCCCTAGCCATTTAGGGATACCTGCTGTTATTTACAAGGTGCATTCCTGGTTGTACATTTGAGAGGAATGCTGTTTTCTGGCTAATAAAGAGGTAGTTAGATCTCTTCTCAGATCCATCAGTGCTCAGATGAATGAAAACAGACTTCAGTGCAATCTCTCAAAGCATCGAAGAGAATGTGAAACTAAATGAGGTTTCATTCTACTCTTCCCTTTCTACATACAGACAGGCAGCTATTTGATCCAGGAAAAATTAAGGACATGTCTATCTTGTAATCCCAATGTAGGTTATTAGCAACTTTGCATTGTGGATTCTGGTGATGGGTAGATTTTAGAATAATTTTTACAAATTTAAATTCTTGGGGCTCCTGGGTGGCTCAGTCGGTTGAGCGTCTGGCTCTTGATCTCAGCTCAGGTCTTGATCTCAGGGTCAAGCCCCGTGTTGTTCTCCATGCCCAACATGGAGCCTACTTAAAAATTTAAAAAATTTAAAAAATTAAAACAATTTTTTTGAATAAAAAAAATAAATTCTTGAAATTATACTTAAAAAGTCTCTAATATTACAGAGTTTTTAAAAAACTGGATCAATGAATGCACTTATACTGGTAACTGAGAGGCATAGTGCTCTTTCCACAGACCAGACCTATTATTCCATGTGGTCTGGCCATGAGGGAAAAGATTCGCTGGTGTGTAGTAAAAACCCAGAACATATGTCTGGGTTCAAGGGCTTCTTAAAGCAAAATGTTGCTCTGGAAGCTCTCAAATTCTAAGCTTTGTGGTATTCAGTGGCTATAATGGACATAAACAAGGTCTTTTAAGAGGAACTTCCAAAGCTTCTTATCTGATCTGAAGGCTTCACATGAGCACCGGACCTTGGGTCTTCCTGTGCTTTGGGTATTCGCCTGCAGCTTCCTGAGTGCTCCCTTCTCCCTGGGGCCCGATATTGTATTTACGTTACATTTAGTATTATATTGTATTGTATTATATCTTACAACTGAAAATATTTTTGCTATTTATATTATTACTTAAAGGAATACTATAGAACATTCACCACCCCTCCCCTTTTTTCCCCCAGGGTAAACACTTATAATTGTGGAGAAAAAATTTCAAGCTGGTTGTCAAGATTTTTTGGCCATCCATGTCAATTGCTCAAACAAAGTTCGAACTTTCAAAGAAGTGCAAAGAAGCGGGTCAAAGGTATCATATTTCTGGTTGGTTCTTAGGGGACAGGAACTTGGGTTTACTCTTGCATACATCAAAATCAGCCCGTGATTTATGAGTTCGAGCCCCACATCGGGCTCGCTGCTGTCAGCACAGAGCCTGCTTCAGATCCTCTGTCCCCCACTCTCTGCCCCTCCCTTTCTTCTCTCTCTCTCTCTTCCTCTCTCTCAAAAATAAAACTAAACATTGAAGAAAAAATCAGCCCCTGAAGTGAATTCCCAGGGTGACTTGCTCTTGTGCAGAAAGCAGGGTGGTCCAGAGGACCCACGTGTGGTCTCTAGGATGACCCTGAGGAGGTAGAGGTGGGGTTCTACCCTGCTGTTTTGCCTCTGACAAGTGCTCTGTCTCAGTCTGTCGTGTTTAGAAGCACAATTTCATTGGGGTCATATAAAAACACTGGTAGCTTGGGGGCACCTGGGTGGCTCAGTCGGTTAAGCATCCGACTTGGGCTCAGGTCATGATCTCACAGTTTGTGAGTTTGAGCCCCGCATCGGGCTCTGTGCTGACAGCTCAGAACCTGGAGCCTGCTTTGGATTCTGTGTCTCCCCTCTCTCTCTGCCCCTCCTCTGCTCATGCTCTGTCTCTCCCTGAAAACAAACAAACAAACAAACAAACAAACAAAAAAACATTGGTAGCTTGCTATGTCCTCAGTTTGTATGTGGGAACGAGAAAACCTGGTTGCTGGTCTTGGGTCTGTCACCACATGCCTGAGAACTTGGCCAATGCAGAGCCTCTTGGTGCCCAGACAGGTGTAGACCTCAATGCCTTCGACTTATAAAAATGCTGGTGGTTTTTCCTGCCGTAGCTGTTGTGAGCTGAAGGGAGACAGCAGAGAAGAAAGTACAGTAGAACCTTGGTTTGCAAGCATAATTTGTTCTGGAAACAGGCTTGTAATCCAAAGTACTTTTATAGCAAAGTGAATTTCCCCATGAAATAATGGAAACTCAGATGATTTGTTCCATGACCCAAAAATATTCATATAAAAATAATTACAGTACAGTGATATGATACAAAATAATAAAGTAAATACAAAATATAAAGAAAAATTAATCTGTACTTACCTTTAAAAACCTTTGTGACTGGTGTGAGGGAGACAAGAGAGAGGAGGGTTATTGTTTAGGACAACTTTCATTATCACTAACAGATGTTGACTACAGTACAGTATTTAAAAAAATTTTTTTAAACATTTATTTATTTTTGAAGGAGAGAGAGAGAGAGCATGAGTGGGGGAGGAGCAGAGAGAGAGAGACACAGAATCCAAAGCAGGCTCCAGGCTCTGAGCTGTCAGCACAGAGCCCGACATGGGGCTTGAACTCACGAGCTGTGAGATCGTGACCTGAGCTGAAGTTGGACGCTTAACCGACTGAGCCACCCAGGTGCCCCTACAGTATAGTATTAATGAACTCTTGTCAGATACTATGTTTAATGTTACTGGCAATAAGGCAGCAGAGGAAAAGGTCTATATCTGCAGGCAGCCTGACCTAGAATGAGGCAAAACATTCCTAAGCTTACTCTTGTATGGAAAAGCAAAGGACTGTCCATAGGTGCTTTGAAGTGACAAAAAAATACACTAGTGCCAGCTGTGGGCACCTTCCCACATTCTGAAAAATCACTGATTTCTGCCAAACACTGCAGCTTGAGACTGACCATCCAAGCATGGGACATGATCACCCACAATCCCACAGTGAGAGAGAGAGAGAGAGAGAGAGAGAGAGAGAGAGAGAGAGAGAGAGAGTTTGCTCATCTTACGGAACACTCAGAGAACAAATTTCTCGCAATCCAAGGTTTTACTGTACTTGGAAGTTAACAGTACCACATGGGAAGAAGAGATCGCTTTCAGGTGTCTGCTCAAGTGCCAGCTTCTCAGGGAAGCCTGCTTGACTGCTCTCCTCAGGACCAGAGCCCCCACCTGAACCTCTGTGGCTCGTTCCCTGTTTTATTTTCTGTGGGGTGCTTTTCGCATCTGAAAGGCCATGCATTTCACTCAGTTATTCTGTTTATTAGACTGTGATAGATTTTAAGCCCTGGGAGGACGGCGATTTTTGTGCACTTTGCTCAGTGCTGCATCCGCTGTGCTCAGAACAGCGTCTGGCACATAGTAGTTGCTCAGTAAATACTAGATGAAGGAATGAAGGGGTCACTGCCACATTACTGATTTGTGTAAGGATGACCTGGCTTAGTGATTAGCTCCCAGAGAGACTGGCTTGTAAATCTGAGTAACATTGTGACAGTATGGGGACCAGTGACTGGATCTAGTGACCTGCACAGATGAACCCATGAATCCCTGAATACGTATGATAGAGAATTCAACGGATGTAAAATACTTGCACATTTTAGAAGTGTTGACAGTTTGGCATGTCATAAGTTGTGCAAGAAGTTGAGTTGCTATGTGATGGAGAACGGGAATAAATGTATGCTGCTCTTACTGAGGGGGTGAGCTGATGGTGTTTGGGAGTGGGTAAGCTTAGAGACATGATGAAAGGGGAGAGAGAGATGGGCACTCCGAGGAGGGACATGCAAGGAGTGGGGCTCGACGGGACCAGGGCCACCATCTAAATGAGTTGATAGAATAAGGTCCAATGGTTCCTGGTGCCTGCTGTCTACTTGGGGCTCAGCTGGGTCTTTAGGATGCTGGCTGAGATTATGAAGCAACGGCTGTGGTCCTCCAAGATCTAAGCTTAGAGGCAACGACCTACCAGTACACAGTGACACTAACATAAAGGTGACAATAAAGGTCTATGCAAAGGGCATGGGTTGGTGGCGGGAGGTATCTTCTCCATAGAGAGTGAGTCATGGAGGGCTTCAGGGAGGAGATGACTTTGGCACTGCGTCTTAACATGAGAGCAGGAGTTTTCTAGGCAGAGAGAGGTGGGAAGGCTCGTCAATATGGCAGGCCTTGGCATTTCATGGGCCCAGACAGGTGTTTAGGAGGGTTGAAGGTGGGAGGGGAGCCATGGGGGAGAGCTGGGGAGAAAGGATGAATGCTTGGCTTGAGGAGTCAGTAAGTGCTACCTTGTGGTTGGGGGCATTCATTGCAAACTCTAAGCTGAGGAGTTCCGTGATGCCACACGTGTTAGAAAGATACTCTTGGCGCGATGTGGAGGCTGCTTCAGAGAGGGAGGTGAGAGAAGCATAGGGGCCAGGCAGGAAGTGGCAGTGACTGTCCTCGTGGGAGGTGGGGACCTGGGTGAGGCAAAGGTAGGTGCGGAGAGGTCTGTCCCCTGCATGATGCAGTGTCAGGGAGCGTCAGCTTGAGAACATTATACTTTGAGGATGCCTTTTATGGTGGAGACGTCTCTGACGGTCTAGGCCACTGGTCTTTGAATAATTTTAGGTTGGTACACCTGAGAGGAGCCTTTTTAAAGCTACGTTATTTATGCTGTCATCTAAATTGGCCAGTGGAATTTCAATATTTAGTGGTTTGATTTTCAAGAATATTCATTAAAGTATATATATGGACAAACTGTCTTTTGATGGTCAGGAATTTTCTTTCTTTCCTTTCCCTTCTTCGACTTATACTTCCATTCCACTCCCTTGACGGAATTTTATCTTAGTGTTATATATTTTATGCTTGAAAATCTTTTCTTGTTCACTCTACCATATTTATGTGAAGCCACAATTATATATAAATTGAAATGTATACACATTTTCCAAGTTTACGGTGATCACGAATCTAAGTGTTAGGAGATCTTTTTGGTTGAGTCCCTCTTTAATGGTACACAGTTTATCAAAGCAAGAGAAGGATATTGTACATTTTGAAAAATAGTTAATGAACAGAAAGAGAAAACATTGTTGAGAAGGAATCTCTTACTGAGATGCCTGAACCCTCCCCCACCGCCCCACCCCTGCCATTCATTCCCGTATCCATGAATGAATGTCACCTGTGCCCAGAATAGCCCATGCTCAGCACTGATTCTTTTCTGGGGAACCCTATTTAAGTCACTACAGAGCTGGGGACTGAAGGAATTTGGTTAATGCACTGTCACTCAAACCTTTCTTCTGAGGCACATGACCAAAGCACAGGGATCTAACATTATGATGACTTAATCATCTGTCATGTGGCCACTTAATTAGGTTGGGCAGTTTTGTGTATAGTGAGGAATGGGAACCCATCTGACCTAGGGGAGGCTCATTCACCCATGCTTTAGAGGCTTGTATTTTCTCAGCACAGACCCCAGGGCTTTGAATGGGGCTTTTGTTTTCCACCCTGGAGTTTTAGCCTCCATGGCAATGTGCTTTAGGAGAGGCGAGCCTTTCTTCTGGGAAGTGCAAAAAGGGCCTTTGCGGAGGGGGCTGGGATTCCACCTCCCTCCTCTGACAGAACCATTTTAGCAAAAAGAACATTTGGAAGTAGAGGATCTGAAAAGCAATTGTCTTACAAGTATCCATTCTTGTGTGTGCTGGGTTCCCCGCATTTGGTTCGGAGACAGCGCGCTAGGCTTTGGCCCAGCTGACACTTTTTCTCAACATCTCCCGTGAAGACAGCGACGGCCTCCCAACGAATGGTCTGACAGAAAGTGCTAGCTTGATATTTTCTTTCGCTGGCTTTTTCCCCTTCTAGTAGTTTTAAAACTCGTATTAGTTATTTCTGAAGTCAATATCACACACTTGCCTAAGGACAAAAGACAGCTTTCCCTGACCGGACTCAGACCTTCCTGGGCCTGTGGCTCTCATCAAGGTCCCGCTTTCCACCATCTTGGGGAAGCTCCCTATCCCTGCCTCCCTCTCACTTCTCCTTCTCTAAATGTTGCCTCCTGGTCTTCTTTGCTGGGGACAATTTCGCTTGGGCATTTTATTATTATTATTTTTCCAGATTATTAACAGCTCATTTTCTATTTCTGAGAGGTTTAAGCAATGCTTAGAACATTTTTATTATTTCCAGGCCACCATTTTTTTTTCCCTTATAGAAATCGTCTCTCCTTTTTAAAAATGCAAGCCAATGGAAGCAGGATTCGTTTGCATGCCGAGAAAGCAATTCTTCTTTTTAACTTATTTAAACTTTTTTTATTGAGGTATACGTGACATATAATACTATATTAGTTTCAGATGTACAGCATAATGATTTGGTATTTGTATGTATTGAGAAATGGCCACCACAATAAATCTGGTTAACATCTGTCACCATACACAGTTAAATTTTTTTTCTTGTGATGAGAACTTTAAAGATTTATTCTCTTAGCAACTTTCAAATATGCAGTACAATGTTATTAAGTACAGTCACCACTGTGTACATTACCTCCTCGTGATGTATTTATTTCATAACTGAAGCTTGTATCTTTTGACTCTATCCTGTATCCATCCTGCCCTCCCCCACCCCCTGCCTCTGTTCACCACCAGTCTGTTCTCTGTGTCTATGAGCTTGTTTTGTTTGTTTGTTTTGGATTCCACATATAAGTGAGATCATATGGCATTTCTGTCTGACTTATTTCATTTAGTATACTGCCCTCAGGGTCTATCCATGTTGTCACAAATGGCAAGATTTCATTCTTTTTTATGGCTGAGTAATTTATGTAGATAGATAGATAGATAGTTAGATATAGATATATATATACATATATATGTACATTATGTGTGTGTGTGCGTGTCTGTGTGTGTGTATTTAGCAACTTCTTTTAAAAATACCCCATCACTTTTAGATCAATCTGCTGGTTCAACAGCCACCCTTTCTCTGGTGAATGAAGCACAGTATTTGCTGATAAATAGACCCAGCGTTTTGGAGCTTCAGCAGCAATTAAATGCCAGGTAAGATCCTTTGCCTTGGGAATAGCAGGCAGGTGTAACCACTTGACTCTGAGGGTGAGCCTTGTACCTGCCTGGAGAGTCGTGGAGTGCAGACGAGAGACTGAGGCCCCGAGAAGTTACAAAGCCCTTTGGGTCCAGCTCCCACGTCTCTCTTGATGACTTCATGATGTTTAGCGAACCCCAACTCTCATTTTTAATCATTCCATTTCTTAGCATTTGCTTTAATGGAATTGAACTTGACCCAGTTTCATTGCCCCTCCTCCCACCGCCCCCTGTTCCCTAGGAGCCTTGCCCTATTTCCATAATCATTTTGAGTGAAAAGGGTGGTTATGAAAGCTTTTAAAGTTGTAACTGTAGATATTATATGTTTGTATCAGCAGACAGAACCGAGAGCGCTGGCTGCTCACTTCCACCCGAGGTGCTGCTAAGGGCCCTGATGTATTAGCGGGTCAGCTCCAGAAAGAGTTAGTTCAACCCCCTTCATTGTATTTAGAGGAAATTGAAGTCCCAAGGAAATCAGACTATTAGGGCAAAAAATGGCCCCACTGTTATGTGACAGCTGTGTCCGGCTTCTTATTCCTAGTCCACAGGCCAGGAGAGGTGTGCACACGCCCGTCACCGTGAGCCAGGGATCCTGTGACTCTTACGTGCCTTGTGGTCTTGGGCACATGTGTGCACACTCAGAAACACGTACAAAGGTAGCTTAATAAAAATAACAAAGATGGGCTGTTTGTAGTGATTCCTGTTTGTAGTCGTTGGCAAAAACGTGCAACAGAGTTCCCTGGCCATGACCTCACTTGCTCTCCTTGGGTATAGAAGTATGGTGCAGCTTCATGGTCCCTGGGTGTTCACTGAGCTATCCTGGCATCAAGTGACACTCCTCCTCAGGGACCCAGAGCCCTGGAGAGAGCAGGTCAGTGGTTTTCTAGGGTTCTTTGTGTGGAAAAAATAGGAAGTGGAGACCGGCTTGCTGCAATCCTGGTTCCTACCAGGAGGGGACCGTGTTTCCTACTGGTGTCTGAGCGCAGGGCTGACAAGCAGGCAGTGGGTGTGACAGGTTAAGTGGACCAGCCTGTGCCTTGTGCCTGGGAGGGCCGCTGGGGGCTGTGGTTGCTGTATCTCTGTTCTACTTTCAAATTTGATGGACTCTATAATGCATATGCTGATCATATCTTTTTTAAAAAATTTATATCCAAGTTAGTTAGCATGTAGTGCAATAATGGTTTCGGGAGTAGAATCCCGATTCATCCCCTACATAGAACACCCAGTGCTCATCCCAACAAGTGTCCTTCTTAATGCCCCTTCAGCCATTTAGCCCAACCCCCACCCACAACCCCTCCAGCAACCCTCAGTGTGTTCTCCATATTTAAGAGTCTCTTACGTTTTGTCCCCCTCCCTGTTTTTATATTATTTTTGCTTCCCTTCCCTTATGTTCATCTGTTTTGTATCATAAATTCCACAGGGGTGGAATCATATGATATTTGTCTTTCTCTGACTAATTTCGCTTAGCATAATACCCTCTAGTCCATCCACATCGTTGCCAATGGCAAGATTTTATTCTTTTTGATTGCTGAGTAATACTCCATTATATATATATATATATATATATATATATATATATATATATATATACACACACACACACACACACCACATCTTCTTTGTCCATTCATCTGTTGATGGACATTTGGGCTCTTTCCACACTTTGATTCTTGTCAAAAGAGCTGCTAGAAACGTTGGGGTGCATGTGTCCCTTCGAAACAACACACCTGTGTCCCTTGGATAAATACCTAGTAGTGCAATTGCTGGGTCGTAGGGTAGTTCTATTTTTAACTTTTTGAGGAATCTCCATACTGTTTTCCCCAGTGGCTCCACTAGCTGACATTCCCACCAGCGGTGCAAAATAGATCCTCTTTCTCTGCATCCTCACCAACATCTGTTGTTGCCTGAGTTGTTAATGTTAGCCCTTCTGACAGGTGTGAGGTGGTATCTCATTGTGGTTTTGGTGTGTATTTCCCTGATGATGACCATAATATCTTTTGAACATAAAACTTTCCCTTTTACAAAACACAAAGGGAACGTTTGTAACTTGGAGGCTAAATCCAGAATCCAAGGATTTTAGGACTGGAAAGTGCTAGCCCTCTCATTTCAGATGAAGAAACTGTAGTTCTCATTGCTTATGGGAGTTGCACGTAGTGCTGAAACTAGACTTGGTTATCCTGGTCCCGGCTTTGCACTCACCAGCCCCTGCTGGAAGGGGATTGGGATATTACAGCCTTGTCCTCCACCAGGGCTTTTCAGCTCTGTTTCCAGGGAAAATTCCAGGTGTACTTTGGGACTACCCCATCCCCCAACTTAAAAAAATTTTTCTTTGTTGAAGCACAACAAAGCACAAAAATTATAAGTACATATCTCAATTTTTACATATATATATATATATATATATATATATATATATACACACACCCATGTACCACTGCCCAGACCAATTAGAGAACATTTCTAGTACGCCAGAAACCTTCTTCGTATGCCCTGTCAGTCAGTCCAACAGAAGATCACCACTATTCTGACTTCTTTTATCATCGATCATTTCGCTTGTTCTTGAACCCAATATAACGGGATCACACAATGTGTTCTTTTGTTGACGTTTTCAGATGCTTTATTAAAAAAAATTTTTTTTTACATTTATTTATTTTTGAGAGACAGAGAGAGACAGAGCACAAGTGGGGGAGGGGCAGAGAGAGAAGGAGACACAGAATCCAAAGCAGGCTCCAGGCTCCGAGTGGTCAGCATAGAGCCTGACGTGGGGCTTGAACTCACAAACTGAGAGATCATGACCTGAGCCGAAGTCAGACGCTCAGCTGACTGAGCCACCCAGGTGCCCCTCAGATGCTTTATTTTTCGTTCTTTTTCCCTTTGGTGCACGGAGGTGCAGAGAGCCATTTTATGGGACCTCATGGCCATAAACCAAAATCTTAAACAAGAATTACAAAAATAGTGAATGCTCATTAAAACTGCAAATAGTACCGAAGTTAGGAAGTAAATTTGTTTTTATGGAGATAAAGTTGACATACAACATTATATTAGTTTCAGGTGTACAATAGCATGATTCGTTATTTGTACATAGTGAGAAACAATCACTACAATAAGTCTGGTTAACATCTGTCACCCTATATAGTTACAAATTTTTTTTCGTGTGATGAGAACTTGTAAGATGTACTCTCTTAGCAACTTTCAAATATGCAGTACGGTATTAACGACTATGGTCATCGCACTGCACATTACATCCCCATGATGTATTTATTTTATAACTGGAAGTTTGTGCCTTTTGGCCCCCTTCACCCATTTTGCCCGCTCCCACCCCTGCCTCTGGTAACCACTAGTCAGTTCTCTGTAGAAAATCAATACTAAAACCTCTCATATGTATGCATTGTTGCTTTATGGAGTGCTCATATCCAAAAACAAAGTAGGCGCTCTTGGAACATCTTAGGTCCTTGGTAGTTAAGCCTGTTGACATTCCTTAAGTGCCTTGTCCAGACACGCGACGTACAACTGGTCTTTTCGTAGAAGTTTGTTCATTTGACTCCTGTTCCCTTGGTTTCCAGAGTCCTTTGTGTCTTCATCTAAGATCTACTTACTCTTTGCACTGCCTCTTGTGGGCCTGTCCATGGAGATGGGATCATCTCAAGTGGGATGGGATCACCTCAAGGTCTGCCTAACGGATGCGTGTCTGCTGGTCTTAACACTCGTGGTAGAAGCTGGTTCTGATCATCTAGGCTCAGGCCTGAGAATAGTTGATGAAGTCAAGCATCAAGGGCTAGAAAGGTTGGATAATTGCACCTCCATTGTCTGCTCTTCCCACTACCCGCCTTTTGGCATGTCTTAAACAGTGATGCGAATGGAAAGGAGGAATTATTCCCGATGAAAGAACTCATCTCGCGTTTCCGTGCCAATATTATTACCAGTGGAACAAGCGCTTTTGAAGAAGAGACGTGGGATGAGATTTCAGTCGGCTCCTTGCGTTTCCAGGTGAGTCGGGGATGTTCAGTTATCCTCCCTCAAGGGTTGCCGATGGAGACTGACCTCCGTCTGTGGCCAGGATGGTGGCCTGGCCGGTGGCAGGTGGGAATCCCCTGTCTGTCTTTGACTCTGACCCGCAAAACCTCAGCTGGGGGGTTTGTGACATCTGCATTCTGGGACTCCCCTTGGAAGGATCCATCTCTTATTCCCTATGAGGGTGGCAGCAGTCAGTGGCCCGTGGGACAGAGAGAAGGTGCTCCTACAGGTGGTCAGGGCTCAGTGCTGCCTCCATCTCATAATTATGTTTGGGCTTAAACTGTGTTTTCTTAGAATGCTTGTGTCTATGGGAACATTCTCCTCCTGGAACCTGTTGCACTTTCCTGATGTCTGGTGCTGGTGGAGGAGGACCCAGATGTCTAGTGGTCCCTCAGTGTCCGTGGCCACCACTCTACCTTCTTCCCACGCCCTGGCTTCCTGCCTTGCTGGCCTTTGTGGAGGAGCTTACAGTCAGAGAGGTGAAGCTGCCCCCTGCCCTCTCTCCCCAGGCTCCGGGCTCCCCAAACAGTGCTGTGGGCTTGAAAAAATGTGAGAGAGCCTTAGGCTAAAACGTACATTCTTCCTTGGGGACAACAGGGCTCCTGAGACCTGATCCCTCTGACCTCTCTAGCCCTCCCGTTGCCTGCCACACCATCCTTCTCTACATTTCCTAAACACGCCAAGCTTCCTGTCTCAGCGTGTCCCTTCTGCTTGGCGTGTTCTTCCTGCAGCCACTTCAGGGGTCTCCACTCAGATGGCACCTCCTTGGGAAGGTCAGACTCTTAAGCATAGCACCTGCTTATTCCTTCAGAGCACACGAGGGTAGGGACTAGTATGTTTTGTTCAGTTGTACCTCTAGGGCCCGGAACAGTCTTGTCCCAGAGTCAGTGCTCAATAACCATCGAGAGAATGAATGGACAGGAAAGATAAGGAATAGCCAGGGACAGAAGGATGGGTCATCTGCACAGAATGTCCTTGGTACTTTAGTGGGGGATGATATTATCTTAATAGTAATATTATTAATCTTGGTATTCACCGTCTACCTTGGGGCTATCTTGTGTCCCGGCTCTGCACTTGGAAGGAACACCACTGTGGTATCCAGAAAAGCAGCAGGCAGTCATTTAAATCTTCCTGGAAGAATGGTGGAGGTCTAGGGTTGTGGACGGCACTTAAATTTCACGGCATGAAGAAGTCCCAAAGAATTTTTTTTATCCACTTACCTCCCCAAACCTCCTCTTATCCTGGCAGCTTTTCTTCCTTGAAAAAACAATCTCTTTTCTCCCAGACATTGACGCCCACAGGCCTCTCTCTGGCACCAGCCCTCCTGCTGTTCCTCCTCACCCCTGCATCTGACTTACTCTTCTCTTCCTCATTTCCTGTTTCTCTGTCCCTGCTGTGTCTTTAAAACACTTGCTCTTATGTATCCTGCCTGATGCAGAGTAGGTATTAATACCTGTTGTTTGATAAATGGAGAGAAGGAGGAAGAAGAAAAGGAAGAAAGGGAGAGGAGAGAGAAGGAACTAGAATGAGCTTATTGTCACTGTCAGACAATTCTGACACTGTTGTCACTTGGCAACAATAGCATCTGCAGTTTGTCAGCTACCTGGGGCCATAAATACAAGGAAGATTCTTTAAGAAATTTTTCTGAGATGTTCTGCTCTCCTTAATTTTTATTAAAAAATTTAAAAATATTGGGGCGCCTGGGTGGCTCAGTCGGTTAAGCATCCGACTTCGGCTCAGGTCATGATCTTGCGGTCTGTGAGTTCGAGCCCCGCATCGGGCTCTGTGCTGACAGCTCAGAGCCTGGAGCCTGTTTCAAATTCTGTGTCTCCCTCTCTCTCTGACCCTCCCCCATTCATGCTGTCTCTCCCTGTCTCAAAAATAAATAAACATTAAAAAAAAATTTTTTTTTTAATTTAAAAATATTTATTTTTGAGAGAGAGAGAGACAGAGCACAAGGAGGAGAGGGGCAGAGAGAGAGGGAGACACAGAATCCGAAACAGGCTCCAGTCTCTGAGCTGTCAGCACAGAGCCCAACGTGGGGCTCGAACTCATAGACTGCGAGATCATGACCTGAGCCGAAGTTGGCTGCTTAACCAACTGAGCCACCCAGGCGTCCCAATGCTTTGTTTTCTTTAGATCAGTGTTCTTAATAAACATTCATTAGTAAAAGTTAAAATATGCCTGCCCTTTGGCCTAATCATCTCACTTATAGAAATCTAGTCCATAAAATACACCTGTACAAGTATGCAGAGTTATATTACAAGTTTGTTTATTGTAATGCTTCTAGAAATATGAAAAATTGAGGGGCACCTGGGTGGCTCAGTTGGTTAGGCTTCCGACTTTGGCTCAGGTCATGATCTCACAGCCCATGAGTTTGAGCCCCACGTCAGGCTCTGTGCTGACAGCTTAGAGCCTGGGCTGCTTCAGATTGTGTCCCCCCTCTCTCTCTCTGCCCCTCCCCCACTCGTGCTCTGTCTTGCTCTGTCTCTCAAAAATATATGTTAAAAAAAAAAGTTTGCAAACCAGGAGCCCCCAAACGAAAACATGAAATATGAAAAATTGGAGGCCATCAGAAATATCCATAAAAGGGAGATTGTTTAAATAAATTATGCTATATTCATACAGTGTAGTCCTGTGCAGGCACTAAAAAGTGTGAACTATAGTTAGTACTATGCCTTGCAAAAACTAAATGCTTAAAAGATGTTTGCCGATGATAATACTCAGGCTGAGGCTGTTGCAATGCAAAAAGAGCACATCTCTTTTAGAAAGTCATTTTTCACTGGGTATCATCAAATCATAAAAACTTTTATACCTGTTGGCTTTATAATCTCATTTAGAGAGATCAAACCCCCTCCCCCCAAGTTTTAAACAGCAAATAGGGTTATGTGGATTAAGACCTTCACTGCAAAATTATTAACAGCTAAGAATTAGAAACTGGCTAGTAGAACTTGGCTTCATAGAACATCACCCCACAGGAATGCCAGGCCATCATGAAAATCTCAAGCCCAAGGATGAGGTAGGTGGTCTCTGTGTATAGACATGGAGGGCACCCAGTGTGTATTGTGGAGTAATGAAATCAGGGAAGACACCCTGCGGCCTCTGAGAGCTCTGGGAGTGTGTTGCACGGGTGCATGTGTGGTTGTGTCCAGCTCCGAGCTGCAGTCTGGAGGGATCTATAGCCACATCAGCAGCACTTGCCTCTCAGGACAGCGAGGGAGGCCGCTGCGGAGTGCTTTCTCTTTAAACCTTTTTTAAATGTTTATTTATTTTGGGGGGACAGGGAGGGGGGGGCAGAGCGCAAGTGGGGAGGGGCAGAGAGAGGGAGACACAGAATCCAAAGCAGGCCCCAGGCTCTGAGCTGTCAGCACAGAGACTAACTCAGGGTTTGAATTCACGAACCGCGAGACTGTGACCTGAGCCTAGGTCAGACGCTTAACTGACTGAGTCACCCAGGCACCCTGAGTGCTTTCTTTTTTAACTCTTAAAGCTGCTCTGTATAGTTTGAGTTATTTTTCAAAGAACATGTATACTAGTAAGCAATTTTTTTTAAATGCCAATGGATGAGAGGGCTAGAGAAAAATGCTTAAAAAATGATGATGTTTTAAGAAAATTGATTTCTTCGCCTTGGTGTTTGAAAAAAGTGTCTGGAAAATATTTTTCCCTCTGCCAGCTTGAGAAACTTTTAAGAGAGCCTTTTGGCCAAAGCGACAGGAGTTTTACATGAAATGCTATCTGTCAGGTGGCAGCTGGGGCCCAGGCCCAGGGCTGGTGGGACGTCCATTCTGTGGGACGTCCATTCTGTGGGACATAGCTCTGCAGGGCCAGAGGGAGCCTGGCCTGGGAATCATAGTTTTCTAGGCAGAGGAGGTAGCGTGTTCTGTACTTGCTCTTGGAGGGCTTAGTGTTCTATCTCGAGGCAGTCTTTTTCCACCTCAGACATTCTCATGCACAAGAATCCTGGGCGTGGCATCCTAGAAATAGTGTCTGGAATCCTCACCAAATCAAGCGAAGGGGCTGAGTGAGGAAATGAGGCCTGGAGAGGTCATAGGTCTGCTCAATGTCAAGGCGAGTGCTGGGCAGAGCCCTGTACAGCACAGCCCAGCTGCTTGCGGAGGCCTGGGAGCCTTGACTTTGGTGCTACCTTGAGGTTGTATTTCCACTGGTTTAAGGTCCACCAGCCAGAAGGCGAGTGCTAGGAACAGGCTAAGACACATCCGGATTTAGCCGTTTCTAGTTTCAGTGAGTACTTGGTGTTTGCCCCCAAGTGAGCAGAGGAGCAAATGTGAAAATCAAGTCCCTTCGCCCTTTTTATAGGTGCAACAAAAGCAGCGTCTCATCACTGCTAAGCTGCAGGCTTTCTTGTTTTGTGTTAACATTTGTGGGAGATTTTTCTCGCTACAGAGCAAGTCTTGCTCGTGGCAGGCCAACAGGATGACCCCTGTTAAGAAGCTGTGTGTGTGTGTGTGTGTGTGTGTATGTGTGAATACACATGTAATTTTCTTTCCTGCTTATTTCACTTATAAAAATAAATATTTACCATTTTAAACCCTTTATAGATTAATTTTAATACCTGCACGATATATTCATATACCTGTAGTGTAGCCATTGTTCTCTACTATTTGATGTTTAAGATGCTCTCAGGTTTCCCCGATCACAAACAACATGAGAAAGATTGTACACGAACCTGTGTTTGTACTTGGGGTTCTTTTCTTGAGTGAAATTCCTAGTAGTGAAGTTTCTGGGTCAAAGGACACGGACACAGTAAGGTTCTTTCTGATGAGTCAGTGCTGGGCCCGTGGGTGTTTATCTTCTCCTAGTTTACCCTCTAACCAGTTAGTTCTTTTCTTCCTGGGAGAATCTCCAAGATTCTCTGATAACCATCCGAGATTCACAACAACTCTTTTCTTTGTCTACAAAGCCCGGAAGCAGTAGTCTTTCAGTTGATGAACAAACATGGATGATCCCCCAGGACTGTGTGAGGAGCGGCTGCTTTCTGGCTCCTAGCAGTCAGAGCAGAGTAGTGAGCATTGCTGTGTGGGTGGGCCCAGAGAACACCTCTGACAACCGGTCCTCCTGGACCCAGATTCCTCCCTGCACTAGCAGGAGCGTCTGTCCACTTTCACGGCAACGCTGTCTTTTCCCTTCTCGCCCCCTCTAGGTTTTAGGTCCTTGTCACAGATGCCAGATGATTTGCATCAACCAGCAAACTGGGCAGCGAAACCAAAATGTTTTCCAAAAGCTTTCTGAGAGTCGTGCGAGAAAAGTAAGCATGATTGCAAACTGTGACACCTGTTTTAAGATCCCGTTTTGTTTTTTAAGTTTATTTATTTATTTGGGGGGGGGCAGAGAGAGAGAGAGAGAGAGAGAGAGAGGAAGAGAATCCCAAGCAGAGCCTTTGGCGGGGCTCAAATTCATGAAACAGTGAGATCATCACTTGAGCCCAAACCAAGTTAGACGCATAACTGACTGAACCACCCAGGTGCCCCTAAGATTCTATTTTAAGATCCTGGCTTGTTATCTACACCCAAACTGTAGTTCTGAGTAATAACGGTGTGTAAGTTTGAGAAGTGTGGAGACATTCTGAGGCTGATTGGCTACCATTAAGGTTCTGATCTCATCCATGGCACCATCTTAGGTTTCTTTTCCATCCATTTTCTTACTTTTTGGGGGTCTTATGTGTATTTTTGATGCTCTCAAATTTTGTTGAAGAGACACAGCGTTTAAATAAGAAATAAGTAAATAAGCCAAGTAATTTTATTGTCTTGATCATTATTTTCTTCACAACAGGTGTCTCATGAGAGTAAAATGCCCTGTGGTGAATAGAGTAATTGCATAGGCAGATTCAGTAAATTTCACTCTGAGAAGGCTGTAAATCATCTTCTTGAAGGTTAGAATGACTAGGTGTGGTTTTTGTGGATTCCAGGTTATAGAAACTGAATTTCTAACAGACTGATTCTTTAGGAAGATTTATGTCCAGGCTAGGGCTTTCTGGTTTTGTTTGCAAGGAGTTCTAGGAAGTCAGGTAAGCAATCAAGGTTGCATGGAACATTTCTTGAAAATTAACTGAATTAACATAAATATTCAATATCTCTCCAACAATAAGTTAGAAGGTAAACTCATGGTAAAATGTTGCACATCGTTTCCCATGTTTCTCCAAACCAGGGTTTCGTTTCACAGTATTTAATTGCCCCAGTCTCCCTACAGACACAGGGTAGATATCGTCTTCACTTGAGTGTTTTGTCAACATGTCTGTTCGCTCAGCTGAGGCAGGCCGTGTCACCTGAGGGTGTGAGGACCTTGAATCTGTGCCATGCAGGTTGCCAGAGGACAGGGGATGGGTGTGCACAAATACTATGATGCACGGAAGGAAATCACTGTACTTCTGAGAACCACTGTAACTCTCTTGTGCACACACCTTTCATTTTTTAAAAAATATTTTGGAATAATTTTAGATTCACGGATAAATTGCAAAGAGAGTACAGAAAGTTCCTGTGTACCCTTCTCCCGCATGTGCACCCATCTTAAGGAATTAATTTGGCCTCGGCCCCTAGCCTGGGTCGTGGAACATGGGGGCACCCAGCTGATGTTATCACAGGAATGAACAGATCTGGGAGTGCATCACATGCTCCAGGGAGTTCTTATTGACTCACTCGCATTGATGGCAAACTCTGAGTAGACTCACATAGCTCTTTATTTTGGGCCTTCCATTTCTGTTCTAGAGAGTTTGGAGAACTTAACCTACATCACAACAACAGCAACAAAATCACCTCAAAGAAAATGCAGAATTTTGCTATTACTTTCACAAAATAGTTTTTACATCAGGGAACAGAGCAGAAATTGGCCTGGTCGTGGTCAGAAGCAGAGAGCAGGACGCAAGCCCTCCTACCAGAAGCTCAGGGTATATAGGAAGGAGAAAAACAGGTGTGTGTGGCGGGACTGTCGGGAAAGAACATTATACATGACAATCTTTGTCTGAAATTGGGATTCTTGTTTCCCACTACATCCTAGTACCTGTCTTTAAAGATCTGACTTGATTTTAGTTGATCATTATTATTTATAAAATTATTTCAACTGCTAAAATAATCTGGCTCGTTGTTGCCGCTGTCTTGTTCACAGGTGAACTTTGGAGTGTACCTGATGCATACATCTTTGGATTTTTCTTCCCCAGCTTTCCTGTCTGTAGGATCTCAGGTGCTCCCTGTGTTGAAAGAAAACACAGAACACCATGAGCTACCTGCTTCCACGAAACATCAGGATGTTATCTTCTAAAAAGTATTTTCAGTGTAAATTAAAATTTCTCTTTTACACCTATGTCTGCTGTAATTCACGCTGGCACATGGCTCAAAGAACAAGGAGAGTTCTCTTCGGGGGGTAGGGGAACGAACTCTCGTTGGCCGCCTCTAACTTCCACTCTCCACATGTGCACTGGCCAACGTCACGAGGGCAGTTTTGGGCCCTCTGTGCTTTCCACAGCTGTGCTGCACCCAGCAAGGTTCCCATATGCGTTTGAGGTAGGATTATTTTATTTTATTTTATTTTATTTTATTTTATTTTATTTTATTTTATTTTATTTTGTTTTATTTTATTTCTTTTTTGAAGTATGATAATTTTAATTAGGTGAGGTTTTTTTTTTCCAGTTATAATTCTCTCTCTTTATTCTATCACTATTAAAAATTTTTTTTTTGTTAACATTTATTTATTATTGAGAGAGAGAGACAGAGCACGAGCAGGGGAGGGACAGAGACAGGAAGACACAGAATCTGAAGCGGGCTCCAGGCTCTGAGCACAGAGCCTGACGCGGGGCTCAAACTCATGAACCACGAGATCGTGACCTGGGCTGAAGTCGGAAGCTCAGCTGACTGAGCCACCCAGGTGCCCCATCACTATGTTTTTAAATTTAAGTGTAGTTGACACACAGTGTTAGTTTCGGGTGTACAGCATAGGGACTCACTATGTCTACATGTTCTACTATGCTCACTACAAGTGTAGCTAACACCCGTCACTGTAAAAAGCTATTACAGTACCATCAACTATATTCCCTATGCTGTACCTTTTATCCCAGTGACTTCTTTCTTTCCATAACTGGAAGTAATTAGGTGAGATCTTTAACGACGCTCCCTGGAAATGCTGAACCTCCATTTTGCCATTTTCCCACATGGTTACTTTGTCTTTAGAAAGAATCTCTAGTGCTTGTCAATCCCTCTATAATGAGGGTGGGAGCTTGTGTCCGGTGATCTTGAGGGAATGAGAATGTGCCCCTTTCCTCTCGTGGACATAGAGGAGGCGGGCTGATGAGTTGTGGTCATGTTCTTTCGGGGAGATTTGACCAGGATATTTATGTGTTGAGCAAAGGCACAGGCTGGCAACCTCCCCCTCCTTCCTTCCTATCCTGGCTCACTCCTCCTCTCCCATGTTGGGTTGATGTTCTGGGGGGTGCTCATGAGCCCGAGGCCACACTCAGTGACTGCGGTGCTCTCTGAGCAATCATGCTCCCTTGACAAGCCCACCGGGCCATGTCAGCCCACCCACTGACTGAGCCACCCAGACTCCAAATCCCAGTTCAGAGAGGAAATTTGGAGGTTCAGGGGTCCCTTCCCTACCACCTCTGACCCTGCTCCTGCAGCCTCCAGTTGAATACGTCCAGTGACGGAAAGCTCACTCTCTAATGAAGCTACCTATCCCTCTGAATTGTTGAAAAGCTCCTCCCTGTATTGAGCTTGTCTCTGCCTCCCCATGACGTCCGGCCATGGGTCTCGTCCTGTCATATATAGCCGTGTGGAGCAAGCATGACATCCTCCTACGTCCGCTCTGCTCAAGTCCTTCTGAAGCATGGAGTCCACATGGGAGCCCCAGGTCCTTGCTAAGGCCCTCAGCACCTCCCACCTGGATTGTTCATGAGTGCAATCACCTCTTCCCCAAACCCCTGCCCACCACTGCCCACAGTGTCTTCCTAAAGCCAGTGTCCTGCTTCTCCTTCCAGCCCAGTTGTCTGCATATCAGGCTCAGGTTTCCCTGCCTCACTTACTCAGACCCCTTGGTTAGGGGTCGGTTTCTTCCATTATATCATTTGCAGAACTTTGTGATGCTTTCAGTACTATGTGGGATTTGAAAGATGTTTTCAGCACTATGTGGGGTTTGAACACTTGACTCTGTTCTTGAGGGTTTGCTGGGATGGAGCCATGCCCTTGCACTCTCATTTTGCATGCAGAGTTAGGTGTAAACACTGACTTTCCAGGTGTTCCCTTCATGGTTCTTGTAGCTGGGGGAGAGATTCTCTTCTGCATGCCTTGGGGTAAGTACCAAAACTCCTTTGAGGAAGGTGGTGGTGTTGACTTCTTCGCACTGAGACTTAGCCTTGTGGGAACAACGAGGGGGCAGGTGGTGATTCTTTCCTCCTGTTGAAAGATATCCATCTACTTGCTTTTTATTCAATATGTGCCATTCAGCCTCTAGGTAAGACTATAGAAATGCAACAAACAGAACATGCATTCAACGATCTCACCACAGAGACAAAAGCAAGAGGAGAAAGACCCGTACATACTCAGGTGTTATGAGGAATGTTTCAAAACCATGCTACCAAAGATGTCCTTTGGTGAGAAGATTCTAGAAGGGTCACAAGTACACTCAAATATTCCTGGATATTAGTGCCCCGTGTTATAGTTTGACTTCTAGGCTGAGATAGATGACCTGCAAGCCAGGTCATGCAGGCTTACATTTCTTTAGAATTTGTCCCTCCATACACGTTCCATATTTGGTTTTATCTAAGTGAAAATAGAATAGCATATTTATAACTGTATTGTGAATACCCCATGTTGGAAAGGGCCTAAATGTCCACTAACAGGAGAATGGATGTAAGGTGGTAGTGGAAAGTGAAGGGATTAGAACCACATGGGTCAGCATGGGTGACCACGGTGTTGAGAGAAAGAGGCAAGTTGCAGAATTCATGTGGTAACATTGAAGGTCAAAGATGAAAAAAAAAAAAAAAACAGACCAAGCAGAAAACTCCTATACTTTGCCTTAGGGGTACATGCATATCCTGTAAAAGTATAAAGAAATAGAATGATAAATTATGCATTTTGAGGGTGAGGTACTAGAAATAGGGAAGGTATATAGGGGCATTGACTCTATTGGGAAGGTCTTATTTCTTAAGCTGTAGGATAATAGATGCATGGGAATTAGTTGTTGTATTCTTTATATCTTTTCAAATGACTTAAGTGTTTAATAATAATTAAAGAAAAGTTTTCAGGAAAATGTCCCTTTAGTTCTTTCCATTGCTTAAGAGCAAAACATTGAGCAAGAGAGGGTCCCAGCCTGCTGTCTGACTTCTGAGAGCGTGCCCTGCACTAGGCTAATAGATTTGCTATGTTGGTGGCAGATAGTGTTGTCCGGAACTTTTGAATTGCGTTTTTAAAGAAGAAATTTTTAAATGTTTATTTATTATTGAGAGACAGAGCATGAGCAGAGGAGGGACAGAGAGAGGGGGAGACACAGAATCTGAAGCAGGCTCCAGGCTCCAAGATGTCAGCACAGAGCCCAATGCGGGGCTCAAACTCATGAACCGCAAGATCATGACCTGAGCTGAAGTCAGACGCTTAACTGACTGAGCCACCCAGGTGACCCTATGAATTGCATTAAAAAAAAAAATTATTTTATGGCAGTAAGAACACTTAACATTAGATCTAAGCTCTTTTTTTTTTTTTTAATGTTTACTTATTTTTGAGAGAAAGAGTGAGAGAGAGCACTATCAGGGGAAGGGCAGAGAGAGGGAGCCACAGAATCTGAAGCAGGCTCCAGGCTTTGAACTGTCAGCACAGAGCCCAGTGTGGGGCTCGAACTCACGAACCACGAGATCATGGCCTGAGCTGAAGTCGGATGCTCAACTGACTGAGTCACTCAGGCGCCCCATGAGATCTAACCTCTTAACAAATATTACGTGTACAATAATTATTGTTGACTGTCGGTACAGTGTTGCATAGCAGATCTCTGAGAGCGTACTCATGTTGCTTAACTGAAACTTTATGCCTGTTGATCAGTCACTCCCAATTTCCACTCCCCTCAGCCCCTGGCAACCAGCATCACATCTTTGATTCTGTGAATTGACTATGTTAGATATCTCATATAAGTAGAATTATACAGTATGTCTCTTTCTGTGACAGGCTTATTTCACTTATCATAATGCCTTCAAATTTCACCCATGTTGTCACATGTTTCAGACTTTCCCGCTTTATTTTGAAGGCTGAATAGTATTCCATTGTATGTATGTGCCACATTTTCTCTGTCCATTCATCAGTCAGTGGTCACCTAGATTGTTTCTACATTTTGCCTGTGGTACATAGTGCTGCAACGAACATGGGAATTCTAATGTCTTTTCAAGATCCTGATTCCAGTTCTTTTGCATAAATACCCAGAAGTAGGATTGCTGGATTATTTGGTAGTTGTACTTTAATGTTTTGAGGAACCTCCATGTTGTTTCTCAGGGCAGCTGCACCAGCTTGTGTTCCTACCAGCAATGTGCATAACTCAAATTGCTCTGCATCCTTGCCAACACTTGCTGTCTTTTGTTTTGTTTTGTTTTGATTTTGATTTTGTTATTGTTATTGTTTTTTTTTTTTTTGGTAACAGCCATCTTGACAGGTGTGAGGTGATATTTCATTGTGGTTTTGATTTGCCTTTCATTGATGATTAGTAACATTGAGCATTTTTTTCCATATATCTGTTGGTCATTTCTATGTCTTAGTTGGAGAAATGCATATTCAAACATTCACAAATCAATCAATGTGATACATCACATCAAGAAGAAAAAGGGAGAAATACCATATAATCCTTTAAGTAGATACTGAAAAAGCATTTGATAAACTACAACATCCACTCATGATAAAAACTTTCAACACGGTAGGTTTAGAGGAAACATACCTCACCATCATAAAGGCCAAATGTGAAAAACCTACAGCTGACATCACACTCAATGGTGAATAATGGAGAACTTTCCCCCTAAGACCAGGAACGAGACACGGATGCCCACTATCACCACTTTTATTCAACATAGTATGGAAAAGTCCTAGCCACAGCAATTGGACAAGAAAAAGAAATAAAAGGGGTTAAAGTTGGTAAGGAAGAGGTATAGCTTTCACTCTTTGTAGACAACATGATACTATATATAGAAAATCCTGAAGACTCCACCAAAAATCTGCTAGAATCAATGAATGAATTCAGTAAAGTCACAAAATTAATATACAGAAATTTGTTGCATTTTTATGCAGTAATAACAATGTAGCAGAAAGGGGAATTAAGAAAACAACCCCAGGTACTATTGCATCAAAAAAGAATAAAATACCTAGGAGTATAAGGTACCAAACATAACCAAGGAGGTGAAAGACCTCTACTCTGAAAACTATAAAACCTTGATGAAAGAAATTGAAGATGTCACAAACAAATGGGAAGATATACCATGCTCATGGATCGGGAGAATAAATATTAAAATGTTCATACTACCCAAAGCAATCTACAGATTTAATGCAATATTTATTAAAATACCAACAGTATTTTTCACAGAACTAGAAAAAAATAATCCTATAATTTGCATGGACCGACAAAAGACCCCCCAATAGCCAAAACAATCTCAAGAAAGAAGAATAAAATTGGAAGCATCACAATCAGTGATATCATGATATGTTACAAAGCTATAGTGATCAAATAGTGTGTTACTGGCACAAAACTAGACACAGAGATCAAAGGAACAGAATAGAGAGCCCAGGAATAAACCCACAATTTTATGGTCAATTAGTCTGTGATGAAGGAGGGAAGAATTTACAGTGGGAAAAAGACAATCTCTTCAACAAATGGTGTTGGGAAAGCTGGTCAGCTACATGCAACACAATGAAGCTAGACCACTTTCTTACACCATACACAAAGACCATGATGCTTGGATGGATGTCCTAGGGCCAGGGGCACATTTGGGAGTGTGGGGATTGGCCTGGGGTGAGAGGAAGGGAGGAAGGTGATTGGAACAGTGCCATCTCCTGTGTGTGACAGAAAGCTATTCAGGCTGAAGCGGCCATGTCCACATGTGGGCCATGTCCCACAAATGTCTCCGGCCTCCAGGGCCTTTGGCAAGGGAAGAGATAAAAAGACCATTTTGAAACACGCCCCAAACTTCCAGCTGTGGTGAGAGAAGTTAAGCCCAGCAAGGCTGGCTCCAATGAGGGCCATTTTCTCTTTAGAGTGACCCTGCCCTGATCAAAAGAAGCCATTGGGACCACTGGTGCTCCATCTTTCTCAGCTTTCCTTCATCCAGGAGGGAGGTGGTGAGTGGCTGAGGAGAGCACAGGCTGTGGGGATCCAGTGCATCCAAAGACCCACTGTTAGAACCGAATGCTGGTGGGCACTTGAGTGTTGTGAGGCAAGGTGCCTGGTGGGGATCCAGGCAGTGGATAAAACCTTCACTCGGCAGGCAGAGTTCCAAGCACCCGATATCTCTGAGAAAGGCCGGGCCTCTTCTCACTGCAGGGCGAGTTCAGGGCATAACTGGAAGCAGAAAGAAAGCTGGCAGACACTTTTTAGCCTGCCTTTTCCCAGTTCCCCTGTTTTATGCTGACAGAATTGATTTCTATGTATCGCATTTTGCAAACTCCCAAATTAAAGTCTCAGCAAACCTCATTGTATATGAGCAAGCTATTGAGCAGCTCTAAGCATCATCCGAAAAGTGAGGAAAAGGACAATACTTGATAAAATTGAGAGTTAAATGAAACGTTTGTGTTCAGCATGTCTCAAATGGTGCTGAGTAAGCCACGTCTACCACCTAGTGGCAGCATTAAGTAACCACAGAGTTTGTTACTTAAGGAGGCTGAAAATTGGTTCAGATTCGGTGGGCAAATCCCAAAGGATGGCAAACATCTCTCTCTGCCTGGCTTCCTTAGTGGAAGCTCCGAGAAACTTTTCGTTATTGACGTTTGCATGTTTTAAAAGTTAGGACCTGAATTATTTCTTGGTCAGATTAATTTTCTTTTTTTTTTTTTTTTTTCTGAAATTTATTGACAAATTGGTTTCCATACAACACCCAGTGCTCATCCCAAAAGGTGCCCTCCTCAATACCCATCACCCACCCTCTCCTCCCTCCCACCCCCCATCAACCCTCAGTTTGTTCTCAGTTTTTAACAGTCTCTTATGCTTTGGCTCTCTCCCATTCTAACCTCTTTTTTTTTTTTTTCCTTCCCCTCCCCCATGGGTTCCTGTTCAGTTTCTCAGGATCCACATAAGAGTGAAACCATATGGTATCTGTCTTTCTCTGTATGGCTTATTTCACTTAGCATCACACTCTCCAGTTCCATCCACGTTGCTACAAAAGGCCATATTTCATTTTTTCTCATTGCCACGTAATATTCCATTGTGTATATAAACCACAATTTCTTTATCCATTCATCAGTTGATGGACATTTAGGCTCTTTCCATAATTTGGCCATTGTTGAGAGTGCTGCTATGAACATTGGGGTACAAGTGGCCCTATGCATCAGTACTCCTGTATCCCTTGGATAAATTCCTAGCAGTGCTATTGCTGGGTCATAGGGTAGGTCTATTTTTAATTTTCTGAGGAACCTCCACACTGCTTTCCAGAGCGGCTGCACCAATTTGCATTCCCACCAACAGTGCAAGAGGGTTCCCGTTTCTCCACATCCTCTCCAGCATCTATAATCTCCTGATTTGTTCATTTTGGCCACTCTGACTGGCGTGAGGTGATACCTGAGTGTGGTTTTGATTTGTATTTCCCTGATAAGGAGCGACGCTGAACATCTTTTCATGTGCCTGTTGGCCATCTGGATGTCTTCTTTAGAGAAGTGTCTATTCATGTTTTCTGCCCATTTCTTCACTGGGTTATTTGTTTTTCGGGTGTGGAGTTTGGTGAGCTCTTGATAGATTTTGGATACTAGCCCTTTGTCCGATATGTCATTTGCGAATATCTTTTCCCATTCCGTTGGTTGCCTTTTAGTTTTGTTGGTTGTTTCCTTTGCTGTGCAGAAGCTTTTTATCTTCATAAGGTCCCAGTAATTCACTTTTGCTTTTAATTCCCTTGCCTTTGGGGATGTGTCGAGTAAGAGATTGCTACGGCTGAGGTCAGAGAGGTCTTTTCCTGCTTTCTCCTCTAAGGTTTTGATGGTTTCCTGTCTCACATTTAGGTCCTTTATCCATTTTGAGTTTATTTTTGTGAATGGTGTGAGAAAGTGGTCTAGTTTCAACCTTCTGCATGTTGCTGTCCAGTTCTCCCAGCACCATTTGTTAAAGAGGCTGTCTTTTTTCCATTGGATGTTCTTTCCTGCTTTGTCAAAGATGAGTTGGCCATACGTTTGTGGGTCTAGTTCTGGGGTTTCTATTCTATTCCATTGGTCTATGTGTCTGTTTTGGTGCCAATACCATGCTGTCTTGATGATGACAGCTTTGTAGTAGAGGCTAAAGTCTGGGATTGTGATGCCTCCTGCTTTGGTCTTCTTCTTCAAAATTCCTTTGGCTATTCGGGGCCTTTTGTGGTTCCATATGAATTTTAGGATTGCTTGTTCTAGTTTCGAGAAGAATGCTGGTGCAATTTTGATTGGGATTGCATTGAATGTGTAGATAGCTTTGGGTAGTATTGACATTTTGACAATATTTATTTTTCCAATCCATGAGCAGGGAATGTCTTTCCATTTCTTTAAATCTTCTTCAATTTCCTTCAGAAGCTTTCTATAGTTTTCAGCATACAGATCCTTTACATCTTTGGTTAGATTTATTCCTAGGTATTTTATGCTTCTTGGTGCAATTGTGAATGGGATCAGTTTCTTTATTTGTCTTTCTGTTGCTTCATTGTTAGTGTATAAGAATGCAACTGATTTCTGTACATTGATTTTGTATCCTGCAACTTTGCTGAATTCCTGTATCAGTTCTAGCAGACTTTTGGTGGAGTCTATCGGATTTTCCATGTATAATATCATGTCATCTGCAAAAAGTGAAAGCTTGACTTCATCTTTGCCAATTTTGATGCCTTTGATTTCCTTTTGTTGTCTGATTGCTGATGCTAGAACTTCCAGCACTATGTTAAACAGCAGCGGTGAGAGTGGGCATCCTTGTCGTGTTCCTGATCTCAGGGAAAAAGCTTTCAGTTTTTCCCCGTTGAGGATGATGTTAGCTGTGGGCTTTTCATAAATGGCTTTTATGATCTTTAAGTATGTTCCTTCTATCCCGCAGATTAATTTTCAACTGGCATCGCACCGATCATTCTTTTGGAGTCCTCTATTTTCTTTCTTTTTTTTTTTATGTTTTTTTATTTTTGAGAGACAGACAGAGAGAGAGAGAGAGAGTGAAAGCAGGGGGAAGGGCGGAGAGAGAGAGAGACACACACACAGAATCCTAAGCCAGCTCCAGGCTCTGAGCTGTCAGCACAGATCCCAATGTGGGGTTCGAACTCACAAATCCAGAGATCATGACCTGAGCCAAAGTCAGACACTTAACTGAGCCACTCGGTGCCCCAGCTGCAGTGTTTCAATAGCATGCTGGCTTGGCTATTTCAAGTTCTCTAGTCTTGGTCTCCCAGGTGAATCACATGAAAAATATACTCCCTTTCTTCCTTGGTGTAACCCCTTGTTTTTATGGCCACTTGTTATCTCCTAGGAGGCAGCAGACGCAGTCTGAAGAATATGAGCCAGAATGGCTTCAGGATTTAGAGAAAGTAGGAGTGTGTGGCACTAAGAAGTGGGTGGGGGGTGGGGGTGGAAGGTAAGGGACGCTCTGCAGAGTGAACAAGTGGCCCCGCCCCTCCCCCCACCCAGCTCTAGTGAGGCAAGGAGGCAGAAAGATGCTGGTCTACTTTCAACGTAGGTTGAAATGGTCTCCTTCAAATGGCGGCCCATTTGCCATCTGTCTAAATATTTAAAATTCATAAATCGAACAAAATGGTAAGTACGTTCTTCCTACTTTGACAGATACACCTTTATGACAGCTTAGAAGGACCGATGTGAATTTAGAACTCTGACTCCTTGGCCCTCTGCATGGGAATAGGATGCCACTAGGAGGGTTGGCCCAGGCCCTGGTTGCCAGCCACAGCCTATACCCTTTTTCTTCCCCCTGTGAGCCATGAACCCCAGATGTGTGGACACCTGATCTCATATGGGTAAACTCTGCCTCTGTTCCACTGCGAACAGCCACTCCTTAACCTCTTTTCAGGCCTCCAGGGAAAAAGCACACATAGGCCTTGGAAATATGTTCAGGGTCATCCAGTTGCCTGGAGAACAATCTAGGGAGAGAATAACCAGGTGGGCATGGACTCTTGGTGCTATGGACTCCTTGCCCTTTAGGGAGGGCTAGGCAGGGTGAGGCCCGCTAAACCATGGAACCTAAGGCAGGGGCCCCTCTTTCTCTGGGTGAAGGACAGTACTGGTAAGAACTTTTCTGGGTAAAGTAAACTACCCCAGAGAAGACCCAAAGACACTCCAGAAAAAAATCCATTTGCCTACCAGCCTGGTCTACAGTGAAGCCCACCAGACAAAGTGTCTCTGCTATATCCTAGAACTTCCAGTCAGTTTTTAATACAAATGAACAGCTGAGCATCACAAGAATTTGGGAATGACCTCTGTTACAAAAGAAAAAGGCTGAAAGTAGGGGGGGCCAGGAAACACGTCAAAGAACACATACACTGCAATGAAATGAAAACTTTAAAGAACATGTAATGAATCATATCAAGGAAATGAATGCTAACCATTCATTTGTGTAATGAAGGCTATTACAGCATGTAATGAATGCTAACCAAGGAAATCCTGGAGACAAGAATAAGATACTTCTAAAAAGGAAAAATGGAGAACAGGAAAGATTTTCTGAAAATTAAAAACATGAATGCTGTAATTAAAAATTCAGTAAAAGAGAAGGAACATATAGTTGAGGAAATCCCTCGAAATGGAGAGGAAAATAATCAAAGAGACTAACGGTGGAAAAGTTAAGAAAATTAGAAGGTTCACGTGGTGGTCCAACGTCCAAATAATAGGAGTTCCAGAGACAGCAAACAGATAAAACTGCGGAAAGGAAGTGATCAAAGATGTGAAACAACAACGAACATTCCCACAAAACAAAGAACAGAAAATCTTTGGGAAATACCAAGGGAGTGTCAATGCAATAAATGGAAAATAGCTCATATATGAAATTTCAGTGTATTGGGAGCAGTGAGAAGGTTCCAAATCTTCCAGAGAGAGGGAAAAGAAAAAGCTACAGATACCACTTTGATAGTCTTCTAGTGGCAACAGTGCAGCAATGCCTCAAAATTCTGAGTGAAAATTATTTCTAACTTAGAATTATGTATCGTATGTGTACGATTATTGCAAAGTTGAACACAACAGTTTCTTATATCTAGGTGTTCGTGCCTCTTTGCAATGTGATTTTGCTTCTCCTCCCATTAGGGAGTGGAATCTATTATCTTCCTCCTTGAACCTAGGCTGAACTTGCCTTACTTTGACTGAAAAAAGAAAAGCAAAGAATGGTGACAAAAGTGACACAGCATACACTCTGAGTTTAAGGCTCCAGAGACCTTGTAACTTTTTCTCTTGAACTTTTAGAATGCTACCCTAACACCGTCAGTGGGAAGAAGCCAGGTCTACCTTACTGGATGAGAAGCCACATGAAAGGAGAGATGAACCATCTCATGTGAAGTCTCCTAGACCAGCCTGCTGACAGTACATGTCAGCAGATTCAGACAGAGGCTCTTTTAGTCCCACCAGCCCCAGTCAAGCTTCCAGATGATTGCAACCGCATGAGTGACCCCAGCTGAGCCCAGCCCAAATTGCTAACCCAAAGAACCGAGAACAGATAAAACAGTTAGTGTTTTAAGCTACTACTTTTTGGGGGTGGTTTGTTATAAAACAAAGATGAACTACAAGAAAAATTGGTACCAAAAAGGAAGTGCTACCATAAGGAAACCCTCAAATGTGTGGTGCTGGTTCTGGAACTGGGCAGGGGTAGGGGCAGGGGCAGAGGCTGGAAAGGTGGTGAGGAAACTGCTGTTTGAAGCTTCACGCAGATGACGCCTTTCAAGGGTACCTCCTCGGGTAGTGCTTCTCTGATCCAGAGACCCATGACTTAAACAGACAAGTTGTCTGCCCCTCTGACACCTAATATACAAATGGTGAGACTGGGACATGACACACCCATTCACAAATAAAGAGAACATGGGACACACAGCAGGCACTGATCCACGACAGTTCTCAACCCCAGCCTGGGGCATGTTTTCAGTTCCTCCTGCTCCAGGGGAGTAGGGCCCAGTTCTGCGCCCTGTGATGGTTCCCAAGTTCACTGTTCTCCATAGCTCTTAGCTCCACATTCTGGTAGATCCTTACTTTCCCATGTAAAACAAAACAAAACAAAACAAAACAAAACAAAACAAAGCAAAAGCCCGGCAAATACAAATACAAAACAATGGCTCCATGATTACAGCTGAATAGCTTTCTTATCTTGCTTCTTACCCATCGCAAGTTGGAGTTCCAGAGGTTTCTTCTTATTTTGAAGAATTCTAGTTCCCTTTTAGTCCAAATTTGTTGTGATTTCATCAACACAACTATCTTAAATTCTTGGTGGATTTTCTATGAATCTTACTAGGGTTTGTCCAAAACACTACATCCATGATTCGTTTTCATTTGGGTCTGCCAGGCTGCTATGCAATAACACCCTTAAGGATTCTTAGAAACCCTTTTCTTTAAATGAGAGTATCTACTAGCCACTGCCTTAAATGTCTCTGAGATCTTCACAGCAGGTCTTAAAGCCATATTTTAAAATCGATCTTTACGAAAGTCAGTTACTAGCTGGACAGAACCAAGGATGAGATTATAATATTTTACAACCTAGCAAGTCTTAAGCCTTCTATATTTCCTCTAAATTCTACTTCCAAACAGAATATATTATTACATGTAGTTAGCAGCACCTGACACATACCTCCAGCATACGGTCACAAGGTCTCCTTAGCTAAGTCCATAGTTCATTACATACATTTTCTATCTCACAAATAACTGCAGGCAATTGGGCAGTTGTTTTATCAATTGTTTCACTGCCACATAACACAGCTAACTGTATTCCCGGTCTTCAGTAGTAGTTCTCTTACCACTTTCCTGAGGCTAGACCTGGCTTCCTCACGTGGTAGTCTCAGGTAGTCTCAGGTCAACTGAGACAATTCTTAGCAAGAATGCTAAGAGGGTGACAGTGGATACTGTAAGACTTCTTGGTGTCTAATTTCAGAAGTCACACAAAGCCACTTGCAACATATTCTATTTGTCAAAGTAAGTCACAAAGTCACTTGTATCCAGAGAGTGGGGAAATAGTCCCCATCTTTTTAGGGAGGAAGTGGAAAAGTCAGATTGCAAAGTGGTGGGAATAAAAGGAGAGGGAAGAATTCCTATGGTCATTCTTGCAAGAAAAACAACCACATCAAGACAAGTGTGAGGACAGAGAATGAAGATACTTTCAGATACAAAACTTCTCAAAAACTTATCTTTTCAGGAAACCGCTGGGGTATGTATTTATAAAAATTGAGAATATAAACTGAGGAAGAATAAGACAAGTTAATGGAACCAGGAGCAACCACACAAGAGAGAAGCCAAGGAAATCTCTAGGAGGATAGGGCTGAGAGCAGGAACACAGAGGAGACCCGGAGGAATATCTCTGAAGAGGGCATCTTACGGGACAGGAACATGGAGGAGACCTGGAGAAATATCTCTGAAGAGGGCATCTTACGGGAAAATACAGCACTGAGAAATTCTTTGACAGTATTGAAAAAGGTATTTGCAGAGCTGTTGTTGGATATGAGAAGACCTAACCAGATGTTCAAGGAACAAAAAATAAGCAACTGAAAAAATTAAAGCAAATACTAACTTCAGAAAAACAAAAAGTTGTGCAAGAAAGTCCATGTAATCATGTGCACTACGTAGCACAAAAATGAACAGTATTAACACAATCGTCATTTTAAAAAATCACTGAATAGGAATTTAATTAAAACTGTGATAAAACTGTAATGGGAAGATGGAGATAGGGAAATGGTCTGTAACAAAGCTAAAATCCTCATTTAGCATGACAAAAAGCCAATGTATTGTCTAAAATTCATAGATCAGAGTATATCAGTGTACTTACATTATTTAAAAATGGGTGCCTCTGAGAAGTGAGGGGGGGGATGGGAGTTGTAAAGTAGGGAGCTGATTTTTTTTGTTATGATGTTTTATGACTCTTGACCTTTTAAATGAAAAGAAAGCATTATATTATTAAAAAAAGAATGATTTCAAAAAATAAGTTGAAAAAACAACATTGGTTATTAATCAGGAGAAAAAATGTTGCTCAAAGCACTTTCAAAGGAGTGGTCAGGGCAAAAATCCTTAGAAGAATTAAGGATAACTTACATCATTAAAATTTTTAAAGGTTTGACTTTTTTTTTTTTTAATTTTTTTTTTCCCAACGTTTTTATTTATTTTTGGGACAGAGAGAGACAGAGCATGAACGGGGGAGGGGCAGAGAGAGAGGGAGACACAGAATCGGAAACAGGCTCCAGGCTCTGAGCCATCAGCCCAGAGCCTGACGCGGGGCTCGAACTCACGGACCGCGAGATCGTGACCTGGCTGAAGTCGGACGCTTAACCGACTGTGCCACCCAGGCGCCCTAAAGGTTTGACTTCTGATGCCAGTTACTCTTTGAAGTTTTAAGACTAAAACTGAGTAAGGCAATTCCAATCCTGGAAATCTTATAGTTTATTAGAGCATAGGTAAAATATAGGTAAATAAAAATATAGGTAAGCATGTATGAAAGGTGCTACCAAAAGGACATGTAGAAAGTAGTCTGGGACCACAGAAGAAGGAGAGACCATCCGTGTTTGGGGTAGAGTTGGAGATGGCTTTCTAGAAGAGCTGACCTTAGACATGAGTGGCGAAGAGTAAGTTGGTTCAGCTGGCCAACCAGATGGGATAGAACATTCCTAATTGAGAAGCTCACTGGGAAAAATCCCAGCATGTTTGGGGAAGGATAATAAATTCAGTGTGTCTTGAAGCAGGGCATGAAGGGGGGAATGACCAGACACGAGTCTGGTGTGGTAGACTGCGGAAGATCTTACAGGTTCTCGTAAGTCAAGTTAAGGGAGTTGGCGTGTAAGGATTCTGCCCTAAGGTGTGACACATTAAATGCACATCCTTGAATGCTCACTGGCTCTGGGGAAGCCAGTGGCAGATCAAATGTAGGATTCGCACCTGAGGAGGGGAGACCTCCCCCTAGAAGACTAGCATAGGAGTGAGAGCTAGACAGGAGGACAGAGTTGAGAAACGTTTTAGAGACGGATTCAGTGACAGGTCATAGCGACCAATTGTAAGATACAGGAGTTAAAGATGACTCTGGTGTTCACTCATTCATCAGGCATCTCTTGTGTGCCTTTTCTGTGCAGAGCACTCTGCCAGGCACTGGCAGAGGTGGGGGGAGTAATACGATTGAATGTAGTATGGTCATTGCCTTAGAGGAGCTTTTAGTTTAGTGGAAACACAGGAATAAAGTAACTGTAGCTGTGATGCTCTATTCTCAAGGATACCAGAGCCCAGAGGTATGGATGGAGGAAGACGCTGCAGAGGAGGAGGAGGGAGGCAGCCCAGAGTTGGTATAACTATTGAAGGTGAGGGAAGAGAGTTTGGGAAAGGGGTGGTTCATGGTGACAGATGCTGCTGAGAAAGTGGGCAGCAGGGCCCAGGTGTCCCCTGGATGAGGCAATTAGGATGGCACTGATGATCTCAGAACAGCAGGGGCTTGCCCACCAGGTGTTGTGGGAGGTGGAGCCAAGAGGTAGTGAGGATGTTGAGAAATGAATATAGCTCTTTTCTTCCGAGACTGGTCAGGAAGCAAAGAAGAGATAAGCCAGCGAGAGGCAGGATTCATAAAGGTGCAGCTTTTAAGATGGAAACCATTTGAGTGTGTGTGTGTGTGTGTGTGTGTGTGTGTGTGTGTGTTTCACCAGGACCAGCTGTGTAGCTTGTGGAGCTGACTGCACCATGAAAATTTGGGGTGTCTTGGCTACATCATTCAGAATTGTTAAGACAGCAACAGCAGAGCCTGAAGCCAGTGTGGGGCTCTTCGAAGTGGAGGGCTCTGTGTCAAAGCAGTGGTTGTAGGCAAGGAACCCAACCCTGATGCATAGGGGAAAGAGCCCAGGGAGGAGGGAAGAAGGGGGCTACTTCAGTAACAGAGCTGGTCCCAGAGCAACTGGGAAGGGAGGGACTCAGGGTCCAGATGGAGATAGAGCCTTCAGGAGGAGGAAAAACAAGGCTTTGGTTATCTCTTGAGATGTGGGAGATGGAGGGTGGGAATGGAAGGTGGAGAGGAGGGAGGGTTGGGAGGGGAGGACTTCGTGCTAGAGACAAGTTTCTGTACTGAATAAATCTGTAGGTAGAGGAAAGTGACAGAAACTTTTGGCTGCCTAAAGGCAGTGGGGAGCCAGCTTCATTGGGCAGTGCTTAGGAGCCTGGGGTGGGGGTAAATGGGTCACTGAGATTGGTTCCACTGTCCACAGGCATTGGCGAGATGGGGCAGGGGCAGGAACCTGCCCAGGATCTGACAGGTGGGAGAAGCCCAGGGAGCAGTGTGAAAAGGAGGCGTTGAGATGATGGGTTGGGATTCATTTTGGGATAGGGACGATGGGAAATGAGGTGGCCAGAAAGACCAGAGGGCTCTCTCAGTGGGCAGGGAGTTGGGGTTCAAAGTAGGAGGGTAGGAGGCCCCTGGAGAGGGAATAGAATTTGGGGGTTTAGTATTCTGGCCATGAGCTGATGGCGAAGTTGCTGTAGGGGTCTGCCCAGAGGACTCCTTCAAAGGGTTAAGGAGCAAAAAGTAAGGAGAGCTAGGAGTTCTGCTGGTATGAATAGAAGTGTCCTGGCTGATTGTTATTTTAAGACCAGGCGTTAAGTGTTGCACATGCAACATGGAGAGGGAAGGTTAAAGGTGCCGGTGAAGGGGCTGGAGGGGCGGCTGGTTGGCTCAGTAGGTGGAGCATGGGACTCTTGATCTTGGGGATTGCGAGTTTCAGCCCCACCTTGAGTGTAGAGATTACTTAAAAATCTTAAAAAGAAAAAAAAAAAGTAAAGGTGCCAAGTATGGGACAAGGATTTCTTTCTCCTTGAAACCACAAAAAAAGGAGAGAGACATTATAGAGCCGCCTTGTTAAGACGTGGATGTGAAGAGCGATTGGGTATTATCCCGGTCATCTGTACGAGGTATGAGGCACCACGAACTTGGCCACAGCCTGTGAATGGAGAAAACTGTGAATTCTTATTGGGAACGAAGGGGGTCGCCCGCGAGCAGCGAGGAGAGCGGTGGGAGGCCGAGAGGAGCCCCGAAGCTCCCGCGCGGCCGAGGTGGGCTGTGCAACCCTTTCCTCCACGTCCCTCGCTTGCGAGCAGGTCACTAGCTTTCCATCGCCCCTCTGCATCTCAGTGACCTCATCCGAAGCGGTCCTCGCGGCCCCACAAGATCCAGTTAGGGTATTCGGGGACCTAACTGGTCAAGAGGCTGCGGTGATACGGAGGGTCAACTAGCACCCACCAGGTGGCCCCGGTGTCACGCCTGGCGCTGGGGTCCTGGAGCAGAGCGGCGCAGTCCCCCAGTCTTCGCTCCTAGCGCCCCCTGGGATTATCTGTTAGGAGCTGCTAGGGTTCCCCGGCTCACCCTCCTCCTCCTAAGCTTCTTTCTTCCCAAGGGAAACCTCCGGGTAACCCTCGCCTGGGCTCCAGGTGGCTGCCACCCCGTTTGCTTGCGGGGGGGCCAGCTCCCTCCTCTGCAGGTGCCCAGCTGGGGTTTTCCAAATCCAGGCAGCAGGAGCCCCCCACTGCCGCCTTCATCTGTAAGGGGGTAAGTCCTCTCGCAGATGGGGAAGACCCGGAGCTCCGAGGGGTGCAGCTCCGTCGGGGCTCCCCACGCCGAGGGACGCCCGTGCAGCGGGCGGCCCAAGCGGCGCCCGCGCTGCCGGAGTCAGCCCGCGGGGGATCCCCGCCCCGCCGCGTCTGCCAGACGGCTTGGCGCAGGGCTGCGGATGCCGCGGGAGCGGTTCTCCCTTTCCCTTTCCCGGCGGCAGGCTCCGCGGTCGGGGCAGCGGGGCCGGGCGCGAGGGGACTGAGCAGGGGAGGAGCCGGAGGAGGGGACAGAGGGGCCTGTCGGCCCCGCCCCCGCCCCGCCCCCCCGCGGCCGGAGCCCGGGCTGCAGCCGGGCGCGCCGGAGCCTGCGAGCCCGCGAGCCAGCGATCGGCGGCCGCGGCCTCCCCTGCTCGCGGTGTGACCCCGGCGTCTCGGCCCGCGGCCCCGCCGATCCCGGCGCCCGCGCTCCCAGGGGCAGGGATGCATCATGGCCACGCTGGCTTGCCGGGTGCAGTTCTTGGACGACACGGACCCTTTCAACAGCACCAACTTCCCCGAGCCCAGCCGGCCGCCGCTGTTCACGTTTCGCGAGGACCTCGCTCTCGGCACCCAGCTGGCCGGGGTCCACCGGCTGCTGCGGGCGCCGCACAAGGTACGGCCGACTGATGCGGGCTGGGTTCTCCGGACGCGGCCCCTGCTGCGGGGCGCGCGGGGGTGGGGGCGCCGCGGGCAGGCTCGGATAGGCGCGGCCCCGGGGGACTGGCGCCCAAGGGCAGACCTCCCCCCTTCCCGTTAGGTAGAGGGGCCGGGGGCATCCGCCGGCTGGCGCGGGATTTCCCGGGCGCGAGAGGAGGACAGCCTTGCGCTCCGGCCCAGAGCCGGAGCGGGCGGGGCAGAGCAGGTGCCGCGCGGGCCCGAGGCGAGATGGAGAAGGTTCCCCCGCGCCGCGCCGTTAGCTTGGCTGGGTGGGCGGGGTGGGGCTCCGATGCCGGCGGTGGCCCCTGGTACCTGGGCCGGCGCCGAGCCTGGAGCGGAAAGAAACCGGGCCCCGGGGGACTCAGGTCTAAACCTCTCAGGCCTCTGGGGCCGCTGCGGGCGGCCGCGCGAGCCTCACGACAAAGCACTCTTCCTGGGGGACACCGCCTCCTCCTCCCCCGCGGGGCATCGCGGGGGATGCCGACTGCGCACTGAGCTAGCTCTCGGAGTAGCCCCTTTTCTCTGGAGAAGCAGGTGGCCTTGGGAACCTTGGAGAAGCGGTAGCTGTGGGAGGAGGGGCGGGGGCGCGGAGGGGCGGCGCGCTCACAAAGCCAGAGCCTCGCAGCCCGAAATGAGTGTCCCCTGGGAAGAATGGCTTCTCAGTCCACCCGATAGAGGCTTTTTTCTTCTTTTCTTCTTCTTCTTTTTTTTTTTTAACCCTTTGCAGGAGGACAGGCATCTTGCAAAGTGTGTGTTGCAAAGAGCTGGGCATTGAAAGCTAACCATTTGGTTACTCAAGAGAGCCCTCCCTCCTACTTAAACAGATTGCACCTTTAAGAATTACTTACCGGCACTTTTTTTTTTTTTTTTTTTTTGCTTGGGTTCATATCAAAGCTTGGAGATGATTTATTCAATGAGGATCAACATTGATAAATATTTGGAAGAGATAACCCTTGATACCAAAAAGAACAAAATTGATTTTTCAAAATTCTTTAGATTTCTATATGATGTTCACCTGCCTTGGAAGTAGAGAGGGAGTTTGTATGTGGAAACTGGTGTACTTGGGCAGTGCTGTTAGTGTATCAATGCTTTCTCTCCTTAATTAGTAACCTGCTTTCAGGAATGAGGAATGGGGCAGTTCTGTCTCATTCTCTCTGTGTTGGTGTAGAGTGGATAACAATCACTGTTTGGGGGAAACTTTCTGGCCATAAAAACAGGATGGATTGGGAGATGGAGGGACAGAATGATGTAGTGTGAATTCAGCAAATCAGAATCACTTTTGTAAATTATTTGGTTCTTCTTAATCAGTAGATTGAGTTGAAAGTTTCAAAGGACTTCTTTTGGCATCATGATACTCCATTCATTATGATCACTGATTACAGTGATCTTTTGTTGAAACCACAGAAGGCTCATAATTGTGGCCCTATGACCTTGAAGTGGTTTTCTTGGATTTCAAACCCTATATACATAGGTTGACCTTTCAAGCTGGAAGCTAAAGTACTTTTTTATGTTTCTATAGAGTAGCCCCATAGTCCTGATCCAGTGTTTCTCCTCTGTTCTGGTAGGAGGAAATGATGATGCTCCAGCATTGGCCTTCCCCACCGCCCCCCCCCCCCCCCCAGCTAGAAGCCACAGCGCTGAAATTGCACTGGCTCACAGAATGTTCTGAGGTGTTGCCTGTAGAACAAGGAGAACCTGGAGATAACCTGTAGAACTCCTTGACTCCTGATCTTGGCAGCCAGCTATGCTTGGTCTCAGCGTCTTTTGCCCAAAGACCCCTGCAGTATATTCAGATGTTTGACATTGTTTTTCATGTCTAGAGCTGAGTGATTGGCTGATTCTATTAGCCAGGGCTCTGCAGAGCAGAATTCAGTGCATTTATATGCCTCGGTGCACATTCATGTTTAAAAATGCTCATTAATTTCCAGCAGAGAATCTTAAAATTGGATGGTCCCCCTGTGATAGAGCTAACGAGTTGTGAGTCAGTGTGCAATATCGTTTAATGCTACATACCTCTGTGAATGAGGCTACTTTTAGGTTCCCTATTTTGCAGATGAGGAAACTGTGGAAGAGAGCAAGTAAGTAACTTAGTTTTTTCTGCTAGGACTAGAGAGCTGAGATTCAAACCCTGGGTCTCAGCCCCCAGTGCTGTTCTGCTCCCTGGACCAGCAGTGTGGGGTGGGCGGAAGTCGTGGGGGTTCCATTGCATTACCTTGGGGAGCTCACCAAATCACCTTTGTGTGCCAGGTACTTTTTGGCCTGGGGCAGGTGAATGTTACAGGCATGAGTAAGAGCCTTGAGGCAGAATTCCTGGCCTGGTAGATTTCAGAGTCAGAGGTGGAAACAAGTAGTTACCATCCTTGCTGTGAATTAGCTGATGGTGAGGGAACCCAGAGCTCTCACTCCAGACCCCTGCCCTGAGTAAGCCTTCCCGAAACACAGGGAATGCTTCTCTCAGGTCCCAATGAGCCTGGCCTTGGCAAGATGGGGAGTTCCTTGTGGGAGGGCAATCTGTGTGATGGAAAGGATGGAGAAGCCTGACTGTGGAACATGCAGACACCCTCAGTGTACCCAGCTGTCCCACACTTTCAACACCCTGTGGGGAGTAAACTTTTGCTTGAAGTAGATTGTACACACAGAAAAGTGTGCAGGGCATAAGTGAGAGGCTGGATGGACGGTCACTTAGTGAATGCACCTGTGTAACCGGCATCTAGAAGGCCCTGTGGAGGGTTCTAATTTATGCAGCACCCCCTAAGAGTCTCCTGTGCTGGGAACGTTTGAATTGGATCTCTCAGGCCCTTCCCAGCCAAAACTTGAGTCTGTGCATCTTTTTCTAACTTAATGATCTATTAATTTAGCTCATGTCTGCTGACTCCTTTAGAAGTTAGCTGTTAACTAAACCACTGTCTTGGACAAAAATGATATATTGTGCTTTGTCTTTTTCAAAATTGCTAGTCATTCCAGGGAAGATAAGTAAATTAATGACGAGTGTGATAACAAAAAGGTCAAAACAGATGCTGTAGACTCACTGGGGAGATGTTCATTTTGGTGGTTATATGTTCTGTCTGGCCTAGGTAAGCCCTTTTGTTCTCAAATGTTGCATAAATAGGTGTTTATTTCTGGTTCAGTGTTCTAAGGAATTATAATTATAGGACCTCTAATGTAGAAAACTATACAGTAGAATTAATAAATCATATGCCTTTCACAATTTAAATGTTTTGGGGTTGATTGATTATGAAAGACTACGGATTCTTGTTTCCTTTTGATAGACAAAAGTGGAATCGTAGGCTATTTTTACAAACTAAGTGATAACCAGCTTATCTGTTACAATGGCAGTTAAGACTTAGTAATTCAGTTCAGGAAATACTTCGGTGCCTTTTGTGGACCAGACAGAGTGGAGTGATAATAGTGACTGTGTTCTAGGCGCTTGCCCAAGACAAGGAGCATTCTAGATAGGCATCATTTCGCCAAGTCTACGGATCAGGTACGGGCACTCTTGCATTCCGTGGCAGAAGAGACCCAGAACAGAAGGAATCCACCTGGTCACATGAGTGGGAAGTTCCAGGGTTGGCATTCCACACCAGGCCTCAGCTCTCAATGACTCCACTTTTGTGTCTTGGATGTCTTCCTTCCAGGCAGCCTGTCCATTTTCCAGAGTTCCATCTCTTGACTGTATTGTGTTCATTTTTTTCTCACGACCTCTGTCTCTGTGGTTGCCTCCCTGTCTCAGCTGTTCCACCTGCAAAACAACAGATCACAGTGAGAATTAGAGCCTTGGTCCTTCAAGGGTGGGCTGGGCGTCACCTAGACTCCTCTTAGAAAGGGCTGTCAGCCTCCCCAGACCTGTTGAATCAGGATGTGTATTTTTTCCAACACGCTTTGGTGATTCCTAAGCAGCATGGATTAGAGGTCATTTAGGTCAGGCTCTCAGTATGTGGGGCTCTCACTGTCTCCCCTGTTACAGATCAGTTCTTTGAGGGAGAGACCTGGCTGGCTAGTTCTCCCATGTTTTTCTTGAAGCTGAGTAGTGCGAAGATGGAGTGTGCCCTAAGTTGATTGATCGGTGTTAGTTATAGAACACAAATCCACTGGTATTATTGCTGTAATGAATTTCCACCTTAATCCTCTTACGGGACACATCTGTTTGCTACATTACATTAAGATTTTTAGAAGATGAGATCATTAGTAAAGTTGGCAAGAGTGTTGTGGCACAGAGCATCTTAGGACAGAAGTGTTTAAGAATGTTGTATGAAGTGCTGAGAGCATCTCTGTGCAAGCCGAGGTGAATCTGACTGTACCGTAATTAGCTCAGTTGGTTGGAGCCACGCTATTGAGATCAGGATCATGGGATTGAACTCTTTATGGGTCAGTTGGCTTTGCTTCATGCATGGCCACAGATGGCATCGGTAACCCAGCCGGACGCCCTGCAGGTGCTGTCATGGCTTCCTTCAAGGATGTGGTGTGGAAGGGACTGGCAGAAATCTTTGGGGGGCAAAGGCTAACACACAATGGGAATGTGCTGGGCACTACACTGTAGGCCTTCATGCATAACTTCATTTATCCTCATAACAGCTCTAGCAGATGGACAATAGTATCCGCAAGTAACAGGTGGGGAAACTGAGGCACAGGGAGACTAAGCAGGTTATCTAAGGCCACACCGCTTTTAAGTGAAAGAGCTGAGATTTAAGGTCGTCTTTTTTTTTTTTTTTTTCCTCTAAAGCCTGTAGCCAAGTGTGTCCCATTATTAGAAAGCCAGCAGCACAGCACACGCTCTCTTGTGCAGGGGAAGCACAGGTGGGGGAGGGGGGCTGCCTGCGTTGCCTTCACACGCGGCTGCCTGTCACAGGGCTGGGACTTAACCGGTCGTGCTCTGGTAAGTCCTTCCAGCATTGAAGCTCTGTGAGGCCGTGCCTTTTGTCCTCGGAGTCCAACCTGTGTCCCTCTGGAAAACAACAGGCCAGCCTGCCCCCGCCCTCCCCCTCCGGACTCTGAAATGTTAGTTCTTAATGGTGGCAGATTTAAAACTGATTAACATGCTGAGGCCAACGCTGAGCTCCCCTCCCCCAGCCTTCTTTCTCCTCCAGGGTTTATTTCTCTCTGAAGATGAAACTTTGGACGCTTGCGAACCTTTTTGTCCTGAGCCAGTCACCACTCCTGGCAACCTCCCCACCTCATCTCCAGGTGATGCCCCTGTGGTCTGTGGCTGGCTCAGGAATGTCCCCAGTTTAACCTGGCTTTCTAATCAATGTAGCTGCTTCCACTTCTGGGGGACATTTTCAGAATCTTGTGTTTGTCAGCATCTGCTCCTTTAGAGAGACAAGCAGATTGCTTTTTGTTTTTATTTTTGCTTTATTAGCTGTTTTATTGGGAAGTGTTTCTGGATCTTGTTCTGAACTAAGTAAGAAAGAATGGGGAAAATTAAGCTACAATGAATGTTAAACCTCACTGCAGGGGTGCAATCAGCAAAATCCAGATTGTGGGAAACTGTGGTTTCTCCAAAAAATTAAATTGCGAAGAAAAAAAAGATGGAGGGGAAACTTAGATTAAAAGAGATTCAAGAGATATATCAACAGCTGATTGTAATGCGTGGCTAATTGGGTCCTAATTCGAACAAACACGCGGTGAATAAATATTTGAAATCGTTGAGGAAACTTGAATGACTATTTGGTATTAAAATTTATTAAGTTTAAATTAATGATACATTGATTTGATGTTAGAAATTATTAAAATGTGATAATATTATGGTTATAGTTAAAGAAAGTTTACATTTTTCAGAGATACATCCTGAAATATTTATAGGTGAAATTATATGATATCTGGAATTTGTTTCAAAATAATCCTGGACAAGAGGCAAGTACGTGGGTGAATGTACAGATGGGGCAAGATCGACCATGAGTTAACGCTGAAATATGGGTGCAGGAGGTGGGTCATTATACTATTTTCTATACTTTCACAGATGTGGAACTTTTAAAATAAAAGAGCTAAAAAATCTTCTTACCCTGATGTTTATGTACTCCTTAGGATCTTTGAAAGCAAGTGTGGGACATCAGTCTTTTTATATTTAGGGTATCTTTCCAGGATCAGTCAATTCTTTTTTTTTTTTAATTTTTTTTTTTAATGTTTATTTATTTTTGAGACAGAGACAGAGCTTGAGCAGGGGAGGGGCAGAGAGAGAGGGAGACACAGAATCCGAAGCAGGCTCCATCCAGGCTCTGAGCTGTCAGCGCAGAGCCTGATGCGGGGCTTAAACCCATGGACCACTAGATCATGACCTGAGCCGAAGTTGGACGCCCAACCGACTGAGCCACCCAGGCGCCCCCAGGCTCAGTCAGTTCTTAAGATGAAGTCAGCAAGCATCAGTTATACAAACTCTTAGTTTGGTAAAAGAAGTATTAACGTAGAGATATTATACGTGTAGCTTCAGTAAGCTGCCCATAAATTTTTATCATTAAACTGACATATTGCTGAGGCTATACTGAACGACACCGGTATAAAGGTACTCGGTTTCCCAGTGGCTTTTGGAGCCTGTGACTTACTCTCATGGCCACCCGCAGGCTCTTACCTGATTCCCAGTGAGTCAGTTCTACCTCCACCTTTAGTATGCCTCAAGAGAGCATAACGCAGTGCATGGCAGTGACGTTGTAACGTATATGAAAATGTAAGTTGATTGTATACGTTGGCATTCGTACCGGCAGCTTTTGATTTCTGTGGAGAGATTAAACCATGTCATGGATTAGCTATTGGGAAGGGGGAAGATTGAAAAAAATTTAAAAATTAAAAAAAATTAAAAAAATAGATTACCATGCATCAGCGAAATTATATACCCAGAAGTTTATCTATTTTTAGAGCCACATAGGAACAAATGGAATCTACATTGTATCTGTTTACAACTTGGGGACCTACTTTTCTTTTTCACCACTTAGATTTGTAACCAGAAATTAAAATTTCAGACTCTAAGGGAAAACGTTTAGAACTTAATATCAGGGGGGAAAAATCTCGAAATTGTTGAACACATGGGGAAAAGGGAAAATGTTAAACGTCTTGCAATTCAATATAGGACAATGGTTCTAGATTTGGCAAAAAGGACACAGAAAAATGGATTTGTTGATCACTTCATCCAATTTTTTTTTAAATTTATTTACTTATTTTCAGAGAGAGAGAGAGAGAGAGAGGGAGCAGGGGAGGGGCAGAGAGAGAGAGAGGGAGAGATAGAATCCCAAGCAGGCTCCATGTCAGTGCTGAGCCCAACTCGGGGCTTGAACTCATGGACTGTGAGATCATGACCTGAGCCAAAATCAAGAGTCGGACGCTCAACCAACTGAGGCACCCAGGCGCTCCACTTCCATCAAGTATTTTTAACATTCTTGGAAAGAAAAAAAAAACCCAGAAGAAGACTTTGCTGTTACTGACTAGGCTACTCTGCATCTTCATGCACCGGTGTTATGGCAGCGAATGAAGTGCCCGGGGCCTTTACCAGAGTGCACAGGACATTCCAAAGATTATTTTGAAGTTCTCAGAATAGAAGATGTGACTGACGCATCTTCTGTCCGATATATCAGATCCCAGGAGCGGCTTGGGGCTCGTGGCGGATGCGTTGATGGGCAGATGCTCCTGAGTGGCCAGACACTGACATGTTTAGAGCAGGTGCAAGACTGAGCAATGGGTCCTTGGGGGAGCGGATGAGGAGGAGGGTCCTTTTGGCCAAGCCGGAGTCACATGTAGCACGTGCTGGCCAGTGCTTTGACTAGAGGAGTTTATACTGCTTTGGTACCAGTTTTGTTTTCTCCATGATTTGAGCTCACCTTCCCCAGTCCTCCCCTCGTGGTAATTGTTACTCCAGAGCCAAAGGTAAATCCCTCACAACTCAGGAACACACATGTGTGGTGGTGCTGAGGTGGAGACAAGTGGTTTAAACAATGCTTCCTTCCCCTCTCCTATTGTAATTTCATTAAATGAAATACGGTATTCAGTGTACCACACCCTGAAAAACCCAGCTTTCAACCCTTGTGAATAATTATGAGGGAACTTCTGTCTGATCCTCTGATTTGCCCACGCAGGCTGCGTGCAGCTGGTGGGGGGGGCTCGGTGCTGGACTCCCCTGGAAAGCAGCTGACTGAAGACAGAGGTTGATGATACCCCAGTCGTAGGGAATGTGGGGGGGCTGGGAGCACAGTCTTGGTGGTGCCGCCCCGAGCCACTTGTGTCCACAGCCCTGGAGGGGTGTTTCTGGGCCATGTGCTCCATTGCCCAGCAGTGTGTTTTGTGCTGACACCCCACCGTCTTACTGACTGTAGTTTACGGGAAGTCGTGATCTCTGTGGGGTAGAGGTTCTCCTCTGGCCTTGGAACCTAGCCACTGATAGGAAAAAAGGGTTCAAGAGGGTCCCTTTAATGGGTTTAAGGTGAAGGAATACCGAGGAAACAGACCTGTGTGACCCATTAAAGAGGAAAAAGAGAGTCAGAATACTTCACTCCTCTGCTCCAAACCTCCCTCAGCCCCCTGTCCTTGAGGGTCAACTCCAAAACCCTTGAGTGGTTGGCCCACTGCTCCACGAAGGCAGGGTTGGCTGGTTGGTTGGTTGCTTGCTTGCTCTTAGGGTCTGTTGGGTTTACTGCTATAGCCCTAGAGCCTAGAACAGTGTCTGGCACAAAGCACACGTCTAGCAAATGGTTGTTGAATGGGTGAATTACCATAACATTCAGGGCTGGAGGGAAGGAAGAGTGGCCTCATTCAAACTCTTTCCATGCAGAAGTTCCTCCTGCAAAGCCTCTGGCAGCCTGTTCTAGTTCGAGAGTGAGTAGTTGCCCCTCCCTTCAAGTGCCGCCTTTCTCATTTTTGAGCTCTACTTGCAGAATTTATTCTTTACTTGTTCCTGGTTTTCACTTACAGAAGTGGGTCTTCGTAGCTCCACAGATGGGGATGGAGATGGGTCTGGACGGTTCATCAGTTGGCTGGTGCCTAACCAGGGTGGAATTAGGATGGATGAACCAGAAGGACCCTGACTACAGGGTTTGGTAGGTAGAGTGACCTGTGACCTGCAGATAGTGCCTAGATACAGACTGGTCACTTTTCCCTGTGGGAGCAGAGGTAGAAAGCTAATTTCTTCTCATGTTAAAGCTGAGTAATGGAGTCTGTTTTCTCCTACTTCGGTCAATGTCATCTATATTGCTGTGTGTATGTTTGATATCCTAAACCATCTTCACACCTGCGGTTCCATTTAGCTGTGAACTCTGTGGAATCAGAGTGACGTTGCCGGGGAGAGGTTACCACGAACAAAGCTAGATCCAAGGAGAGAAAGGCCAAGAGGCAAGGAGCATACCCGTGTAAAACTAACAGGGCATCTCTTCCCGTCACGGTATGAGCATGTGTATAAATTTGGAGACGACAGAAAAGCACACTGAAGGCATAGAAACCACTCTGCTCACCACCCAAAGGGAACCAATCACTCTTAACCCTTTGTGTCTTACCAGGATTTTAGTATCTATGCATTTCAAAGTATAATATTATGAATACTTTCCAGAGCCATGAAATACTCCTGGAGCATATCTTCTTTAATGACAGCATGGTAATCTAGGACATGCATCTACTGTGGTCCGTGTAAGCATTATTCCCCTGTGCTGTGAGGGAAAGGGCTCTGTCTTCTTCTGTGCGTATTAGTCCTGTGCTTAGTGCTTAATAAATATTCATTAAACAAGTTCAGGAATGAATGAACCACTGGATGTTTAGGTAGTTGCCAATATAAAAATGCAGATGATGCTATAATATATATATATATGCATATATATGTATATGTATGTATACATATACATGTATATACATACATATACATATATATATGTGTGTGTGTATATATATATATATATATATATATATATATATACACTTGCAGAAAGAAAATCTTTGCACTTCTAATTATTTCCTTAACATGAATTCCTAGGTGTTTAGTTGTGGAGTAGAAGGGTAAAGAATTTATCTTGGTTGGAAGCAGTTTCCCCCATTTTAAGAAGGTGGTTGGAAAGATGGTCCCTAAATCAGTGTGGAGTTGGTGAAGAAAGGGCTAGACCAAGTTTGAAGCCCAGCTCCAGTGTGACACACAGCTAGCGTTACAGCTGAGAGTGACATTTGAGTGCTGGGATTACCACCAGGTGGTATTCAGAGAAGATTGTTCAAACCCCTAGTAAATTATTTGTGTGTATCCCATTGCCTCTCCCTATTTTGAGGGACAAAATCATGACTATAGTTTAAAAGTCAATGCTAAACTTAGAACTGTTACTTTGTGTACATATAACAGTATCATGGTAGTAAGACAGAGGTACATCTCATTGGTTGCTAATGCTTTGAGAAAACTAAGGCACTTAAATGCTGCAGGTAGTGTAGTCCATGACCCTCCCTCTTTCTAGAGACTTGGCAACACATGCAGTTCATAAAAACAATTATTTTGGACTGGGTGACCCCACTTGCAAGAATTATTTGAAGAGAGAAATAAAAATATAAAAGGTATTTGAGGGTTATTTTAATAATGAAAAGATAAGACAAACTCCATGTCCAAGCACAAGGAAGATATTAAATATGTTTTATTATGCATAGAATATTGGGTAACTATGAAAGTAACTCCTATATAGCACAATACCATAGACTGGGGGCTTAAACAGCAGACATTTATTTTCTCAACAGTTCCAGAGACTGGAAGTCCAAGATCAAGGTGCCAGTAGATTTGGTTCTTGGTTAGGTTCTCCTTTCTGGCTTGCAGATAGATGGGCACCTTCTTGCTGTGTTCTTATATGGCAGAGAGAGGAAGCTCTTGTGTCTCCCCACTCTTTCTCCCTCTTCTTTCCCTCTTTGTCACTTTCCCTCCCTTCCTTCCTTCCTTCCTTCCTTCCTTCCTTCCTTCCTTCCTTCCTTTCTCTCTTTTGTTTCTTTCCTTCTTTCTTCTTCTTTGTGGTTTTATACCTTTAACTTCCTCTTCTTATAAGGGTACTAATCCCATCATGGGGCCCCACCCGCATCTAAACCACAGGCTCTCCCTCTTAATACCATCACATTGGCAGTTAGGGCTGCAACCTGTGAGTTTTGAGGAGACATATTCAGTCCGTGACAACCCCAGGAATCATAAAATTGTGCATATGGAAATGTAGATAAGAAATGTCAAGAATGGGATGAGTGACCTCCTTCTCCCAGACCTGCTTACATCGCCTCTCCTGCATCTTATTCATCAGAAATGCCATGAGAACTGTGAGTCAGCTTGATTCCTCTGCACCCATCCAGCCCCCTTCTTTCCTTTCCTGAGTCGTCTTGGCTCTCCTTTGGACAGCAGTCCAGGCTCTGGAAAATAACTCTGATCCATTCTCCCACACCCTAGTTGCTTTCCTTACCCCCTCCTCCTTCACTCTGGTGGCTCTCCAGTATCTACAGGTGAAGTCCCAGCTCTTCACAGGGACACTCAGGGCTCTCTGTGACCTGGCCTTTTGTCTGCCACTCCCACATTATCCCTGATTGTCCTTCCCTTCCTACCCCTCCAAAACCCTGTGCGAAAATGCCTGCAGTTCTCCTGATAGGCTGCCCCGGATGGTTGTTCAAGTTTTTGCCTTTACCTGGACTGCCTCTTCAGCCCTCCAGTCTGGGATGAGACTGTGTCTAAGGGTTACTTCTGTAGGCTTTCCCAGCCCTCCCCCAGGCATGTGTGGGCTGTGCTTCACACACCCCTCACCCATGACACTCTGGTTCTTATTTCATTCTGTGTTACCATCTCCCCAGCAGGTATAACCCCTTCAGTAGCAGGAAGTGCATTTTTTAAACTTTATTTATTTTGAGAGAGAGAGAGGAGGAGGAGGAGGAGGAGGAGAGAGAGAGGGAGAGGAGAGGAGAGAGACAGCATGAGTAAGGGAGGGGCAGAGAGAAAAAGGAGAGAGAGAATCCCCAGCAGGCTGCACTGTTAGCATGCAGCCTGATGGGGGACTTGAACCCATGAACTGTGAGATTATGACCTGAGCCTAAATCAAGAGTTGGATACTTAACTGACTGAGCCACCCAGGTGCCCCAGGAAATGCATTTTCCCTTACCTTCCAGTTCAGAGTTCCTAGGGCAGCACCTGATACATAATAAGCCCTAGTAGATAATTTTTGAATATTTGAAAGAATGTTAGGTGGAAAAGTATAGGGTATATTTATATCATGATGATTGCAACAGTGGAGTAGACCCTTAACTTTCAAGATCCTTCATCAGATCCCTAATCCGTGAACATGATTTGCCTGTTACAATTTCCCCCACAAACTGCAGATGAGTGAGGTAGAACCAATTCTTCAGAATAGCAAAACCTTGTTTTCTGGCCTTTTCTGCACTGGGTCTGTGCTAGATCTCAGACAGGAAGCCTGGGGTTGGCAAGAGAAGGCCCACTGTCCCGCCAGTGCTATCTCCTGTTGGGTTTGGAGGGTGTGCACATGACCTGCGGCTCTGCTGCACAGGGGTGGTGAGGTCTCCTCCACGGGGCCAGATTTGAGGCCTGCAGTGCACGACGAGGAAGCGCTGTGTCATGGGCCAGATGTCCCTTCTGCCTCGTTCCGGGCCTTCTACACGGCCTTGTTTACTGTTCTGCCCATGCTGACCCGGGGGGAGGGTGAGGAGAGTTGTGAGCTTGTGTGAAGGTCAGGGTCCCTGAAGCTGGGGAGGCCAGCGCGGCTGTGATTAGTGGGACGTCCCAAGAGGAAGGTGGGTCTGGGAGACTGGAGTGGTGGCCACAGAGTCCAACTGTCCTTCCTTCCACACGGGGAGATTCAGCCTTTTGCCAGCCTCGGGGGTTCTGGATAGGTACAATTTCAGGGGATGACACTCAGCTACCAGGGATGCATTACTTCTTGGCCAAATCAGATCATACTTTCAGGCTGCAGGAGCACTCAGGCTGGGTCCTGACCACAGCTTCCAGAAATCACCAACCCCCTGGCTTCTGCAGTATCCTGGCAGTTTCCGAGTGGCTAGTGTCTGAGTGGCCAGTGCGCGGACGTGGGAGAGGTTATCCAGTCTTCCTGGGGGTCTTCCATTCAAGTTCAGCAGCACCGTGTGTTTGCGGGCAGGAAAAAAGAGCTTTGGCTTGCCTGTCCAGAACAATAGTCAAGGATATGAGTGGTTTTTTGTTCCCAGAACTGGGTGCATTTTTGTGGACAGTGATTCATCACTGAATCCGCCAGTAATAGAACCACGACGTGTCTGTGCAGCTTACAGGGCACTGGGACATAGGTTTGCCTGGTTGATCCTCACACAACTCTGAAAGGGGGCGAGATGGGGCCTTTAGGCTCCATCTCCAAGATGAGAAAACTAAAATCAGGTTGGCTTCACGACGGATGCTCATTAAGCTTGTCAGAGGGCGGCAGGGCGAGGTCCAGCATACATCTTCTCTCCCCCAGGCTCCAAGTCTCTCCAGCGAGGACTCTCCTCCTCAGTCCGTCACAGATAAGCATGAGGAACGTAGATCGGCACCCAGGGAAGTTTGTGGAGTGAACGTGATCAGGGGGAGATCTCAGCTGAGCCCATAGACATTATATGTAACCAGCTGCTGCTGATTTTTATGAGAGCTGCGGAGCAGAGTTTGGTTAAGTGGGAAACTTTCTATCAAGACCACTGATCCCAGGCCATGAAAATCATCTCCTTTATGGCTATGATTGGTTGGGGAAATCAGTCATAGACATAACACAGAGTGAAGTAACAACTGACAGGTCAGCATATGACTCATGTCTGCGTGTGACATAGGCAGTCGGGCTATAGAAATGTCAGAAGTGGGGAAAATCTGTGTGGGCTCACAGTCCAAAAAGCCTCCTGGAGAGAGTAGGAATGGTTGAGGAAGTGAATAGAAAGGCGAGGACACTCCATGCAGGTGAGAAATGGATGGGATGTGGCGTGGGGGTCAGGTCTGGCTGGCTCTGGGCAATTGAGAACAGCCCCTGATGGTGGGGCCCCACGACGGTAGACCGTGGGCTGGGCTGGCACACTGGGCTGTCATCAGTGAGCACAAAACGATTTCAGAAGTTTACTTCCATTCCACACAATGGATAAAAGTAAGGGAAGAGGAAGGAAAGAGGAGAGAAAAATGAAAGTATGAGAAGAGAATGATTACAAAAAAAAGGTGAGGGAAAGAAGGAAGAGAAGAAAGGAGAGGGATGGACAGGCAGTCACTGAAAAGCCACCTATGAAGAATGCATGGGAGGAGGATAGTCAGAGACAAGCCACAGGATGGGCCTGACCTGGGCCTAGAGGATGGGGTCTCCTGCTGTCCGGGGCCCCTGGTCACAGCTATTCTTGGTCAGTGGAGGTATTAGCCAATGAGGGCTAGGATGAGACCCTTCTGGGGACTCGCCCATGTTCCTCTGTTTCATAAATGTTTATGGGGTATCTGCACAGTGTCAGTCTCTGTTAAGGCCAGCACAGTAAGCCAGAGAAAGGAAACCAGGGGTCAGCAAAGTGGTGGTGGGGGCCAGCTCCAGCCCCGCCCTCCATATTCCCTCTCCTAAAACCTTGGACCTGTAGCATCCTCCCTTACAGGGATGTTGTGGACAAAACCAAAAAGGATCCTACCTTTGCATTAGTGGCCTTTAGCCCTAGCTGCCACGGTGGGGGGCACCTGTTTCCGGGTCCCTCCTCTCCCCTGCCTCACTTGTAACTTCACAGACAAAGCAACCCCTGCCCCACCTTGTACCTTCAGCCTCAACTTCCCTCTGGGATGGTTCCTTTAGCATGTAGATGGGCTGGAGCCTCTTTCATCTGGAAAACACTCCTCCCTGGTCCCCAGATCTGGAGTCTTCCTTCACCCCCAGGCGTCTTAGACCTCGTCTGAGCTCTGCTGTCTTACCTCATTTTCCCTCCTGTTCCATTCTCTCTCCTGTCTGCCCCACCGCAGTGAAATTCCCTGCTGAGGTGATTGTCTTTAATGCAGGAGATGCTTTTCTGTCTTTATCTTATTTAATCTCTTCGCAGCACTTCCTAGTTCTGGTCATCCCCTCTGAGGAATGCTGTTCCAAGTTCGATAGTGACAGATTCACCCTCCCAGTCTTCCTTCTCAGTCCACTGTGCCCTCCTGCCCTTTGAGTGTTGGCCTTCTTCAGGGCTTTGTCCCAAGACCGTGCCTTCTCCTCACAGTTGACCTCATTTTCTGGGTGGCTTCCAGGGCCTTCTGATAACCCCCTTGTTCTTATGTCTAGTCCAGGGCTCTCTCTGGTCCTTAGGCCAACTATCCAGCTGCCCCTAGACAGCTCCCTTGGGATGTCCCACAGATGCCGAACATGCACTGTGTCTAGATCGGATCTTGTTAGTGCTGCCTCTGTGAGGGACATACCATCTGGCCAGCTGCCCGAACCAAACACCTTTCTCTGGCTCTGGACGCCCATCTCTTAGCCCTCAGGTTCTGGTGATTCTCTTGCTCTTGGCACTTCTCGCCCTGTTCCATGTAGAGTCCCTGGCGTATAGAAAGTGCCCAGAAAATGATGAAATGAAGGAAAATAGGCAAGACAATGTATGAGCAAGTGTCTGTCACAGGACAATTGCTCAGAAAATGCCTTTATTAGTTGCCCATGGCTGTGAACAAATCACTCTGAAGCATAGTTGCTTAAAACATTCACATTTCTCTCAGGGTTTCCTTGGGCCAGGAACTTGGGAGCACCTCGCCGGGTGGTTCTGGCTCCGGCTGTCTCCTGAGGTTGCAGCCGGATCATGGCTTCTCCAGTTGGCAAGGCTGTCCTCTGGGCTGGGCAGATGCAGAGGGGTGGGGGCTCCTCAGGCATCTCTCATTATCTCTCTGGTCTCTCCACCCGTCTCTAATACGGTGGTTCCCGGGTAGCTGGACTTCTTCCTTGGCAACTCAGGGCTCCAGACAGAGGCCAGGAGGGTGCTGTCTCACCTCTTCTGTCTCTCTCACTGGTACCCTGCTCGTTAGAACAAGTCAGCAAGGCTGGCCAACATTTGAGACTCCATTGTTACATGGGAGGAGCGTCCAGGATTTGTGAGCTTCTGAAAAAGACATTTATATACAGTAAAACTCACTTTTACTTTTGGTGTGCAATCTTATGAGCTTTAACTCATACATAGGTTCTTGTAATTACCGCAGGATACAGACGAATTCCAGCAACCTGAGGAATTCTGTAAAGCAGATGTGCTAACTGCTACACTATGGAACCAACCTGAAGAATTCCGGAGGGCTATCCCTTTGTAGTCAGACATTCCCCTCACCCCCAACCTCTGGCAGCCACAGATCTGTTCTCTCTCCTTGTGGTTTTGTTTTTTCCAGAAAGCATGTAGTCTGTAACCTTCAGAGACTGGCTTCTTCCACCCTTCAAGGGTGCCCTTGAGCTCCATCTAGGCTGTTGTATGCCTCGTTCCTTTTTAATGCTGAGTGGTATTCCATTGTATGGATGTACCAGTTGTTCATTCATTCACTTCATTCATTCACTCTTATTTCCAGTTTTTGGTGATTGCAAATAAGGCTGCTATAAACATTTGACCTGGAGGCTAATCTCCTAGCCACGATGTCCTACTGCCTTTTCTGCTGTAAATGTTTGCGTGGGGATTTTGTGGGAACATACGTTTTCATTTTTCTCGGATAAATACCTGGAAGTGGGATTGCATTTTGGCAGAGAATTACCTGGCACCCTCCTTAGCAGGACTGTCAGGGCTTTGGACTTATTAGGCAAATTCCCCTTTGTCAGAAGAGTTTGTTATTCGAGCCTTTGAACTTCAGAGTCTAAGAACCTTTTCAAACACTTCCCAGAGAAAGGACCATTAATTTAAAAATCATTGTTTATAGGTATTTGACAATTCTTTATTCTTAAGCCTTCAGAGGCCCTGATGGGGAGGAATGTGAGGTGAAGCCCTGGGGTCCCCCTTTAGCCTCATTGCCCTGAGCTGTGACATCACCCAGCATTCACTCTGGATCCTCATTCCATGACTTTGCAAAGGGACAGTCAGTGCCTGTGACAGAGCTGCGTGGGGACCATTTGGCAAACCCCATGGAGCGCAGATCATCAGAAGTTCTATCGGTTGGCAAAAGACCGTAAGTCAGCGAAGCAGCAAGCCGCACTGGAGGATCTCAGAGTATGAAAAATGCACTTTGATCATCACACAGATGAAGTGAGCGGGGGTGGGGGATATGTGGCCCGATGGCTGTGGTTTCCTTCCTCTGGCAAGTCAGAGAAGAGACCGATCTGACGTGAACGGGAAGGTGGTGGGAACAACGGGTATTATAGTACACAATTCAGGTCAAGGGCCTAAATAGAAGGAGTTTGGTGTGATTCTTTGAGTATCTTTAGAAACTGAGGAGGAGGGCGCCTGGGTGGCTCAGTTGGTTAAGCGTCCGACTTCAGCTCAGGTCATGATCTCACACTTCGTGGGTTCGAGCCCCACATTGGGCTCTGTGCTGATGGCTCAAAGCCTGGAGCCTGCTTTGGATTCTGTCTCTCTCTCTCTCTCTCTGCCCCTCCCTTGCTGGAGCTCTGTCTTTCACTCTCAAAAATAAATAAACACCAAAAAAAAAAAAAACCAAAAAAACAACCAAGGACGTCAGCTCTTCTCTAGGAACACACAAAAACGTGAGATGTGAAGTCATGCCTGACGTTTGCAGAAACCTTTCACTCACCCTACATCCATGAGTTTTTGCTCTTTGTCAGGTTCTCTGCAGTGCACTTGGAAATCAAAGAAGAATACAGCATGGACCTTGTTGCCAAGAATTCATGGGCCATGATGGTGGCAGGCTGGCCTGATACCCTCACTATAGGTATCGCTTTATTTCTATGAAAAATGCATTCAGAATTCTAGATACCAAGTCATGGTGAACCTTTGAATGCCACCCATGGGTAAGCTGAGTCTGCTTATGGAGGAAATTGTGATTGGCCCGGTTTCAGTTTCAGTAGACATTTTGGTTGTGTCGATGTTTAGGACAATGTCCTTTAGTTGCCTCCCTGAGAAGTCAGTCTCTCTCTCTCTCTCTCTCTCTCTCTCTCTCTCTCTCTCCCTCTGTGTTTTCTGGTCTCTGCCCATGTCCTTGGCCATGTATTCCAGATTCTGCCTCCTGTGACCAAAGTCTTCTCCCTCTGATATGTCAACCTGACTCTGAGCCTCTTGGTTTTCTCATTCACCCAGTGTGCAGAAGCTTCCGCTAGGTTCCCTTGTGGATGAAAGTGGGGGCTCCTCTGAGGAGATGTGGAGTTAAGCCTCTGGGGGCATCCTGAGATTTTGAATTTTGCTTGTAACATTAGTGTCTGTGAACGGGGCTTTGGTTAAGGCCTGACCCGGTGTCAGCAGGGAGCGAGGACTTTGAAGAAAGCCCAGAACCTGTCCGTGCTGACATGTGTGCATCATTCGTTCTTGCCCTGCGCCTGGCCTGCACCAGAGCCCCCCTCGTCTGCACCGTCCCAGCGAACCCCATCAGTGCTCAGCCAGGCACACTCCCCACCACACCTGTCATCACCCTGACTTTGGGGAACATAGTTTTGGTTTCCTGATTTGGTGTGTGTCCCCTGTCTCTTCCTTGGTGAGCTGTCCCCCTGTGCTGTGACTTACCAGGCCCCGAAGTGGCAGCTCTCTGCCTCCAGAGCCTGCTGGCTCCGGGCTGCCTGTGAGGCAGCCTCGAGGAAGGAAGACAAGGGCTAATCCGAGTCTGAGGAGCGGGAAGGGAGAGGAGGGGCCCACACTGGCCAAGAGTTCTTTGTGTCCCAGGGCTCTGGTGTCTTTAAGCCTCTTTTCTTCTCCCCACATGCTTGGAGAGCCATCGCTTTCATTTTACCAGAGTTCCTCCGTCTGCCTGGTCCCCGAAGCAGAACACGGGAGCGTCATTAAATTAGCGTATGCAGTTCTGCAAAGTCTAAACGGTTTAAATTTCATCATTCTGGGCAGTGTTGGGGATTAGAGTTTGCCAAAGCAGGAGGAATCTGGGAGGGGGCAAAGCGAGGTTTTGCCCGCTGCAGTCCCAGGACCAGTCTTTGCTTCTCCCTTCTTGCATGGAAGAGGGTGGGTGCTCCTCAGGGGGGCTCTGCCACACTTGCGTTGTTCACCAGCAGACACGCCATTGCTCTAATTCTACTGCATGGGTCGCTGGGGCTGGGAACCCGTCTGACGGGGTGAAGGTCAGCTCTTGGGATTCTTGGAGCTGTCTGCATGTTCCACAGTGTATTTTGGTCATACGGATCAGGCACTGTTGATGGAGGGGTCTTGGGTATCATTAGTGTCTCCAATCGGTTTATATAAGGCTCAGAATAATGAGTGCGTTGAGGACTGACCCCGTAAGGCAGACTCCGCTCCCCAACCCTGACACTCTGTCATTCTGCAGCACGGTTCCTTTTAGGGTGTGTTTAGGTGAGGCTACTGTTAATCCTTCTGGGATCAATAACTGGCAATGTGTTGTCCTCAATGTACATCACTTGTGACTCTGGCTAATTAGCTGTTAGTCATTTATCCGTTCACTCAACACATTTTTGTTGAGTTCCTGCTATGTGCCAGGCTCTGTTTTAGGTGCTGTAGAAACACCGGCAAACAAAACAGGCAAAAATCCTGACCTTCTTGGAGCTTGCATTCTGGTGGGAGAGATGCGGAGAGAGAGATGATAGAGAAAACAAAATAGCAAGGGACATCGTGTGGTAGGTGAGCCGTGCCGATCTCTCAGCCTTACATGTCTTCACCCGCAAAATGCGAACACTGGACCCGACCCCAGTGGTCCTTGCTCCCTTCTAGATTTCCTTATCAGTTGTTTTGCAATGTTCATGAGGAGAGCTGGCGATCTTGCCTACCTGCAGATATGCTTCATGAGAGCACAGAATTGTTTCCAACTGCATGGTTCTGTGATGTCGTACTTTTGGTGCCAGTGGGCATGTGCATCTCCAGGTATCCGGTGGGAAGTGATGTGACTCCGTAGTCTATGTTGCATGTGGCCAGAACCCATCCCTGCTTCTGTGGGTTCTGCTGAGCCTGGCGCTCCCACGCGTGGTCCGTGGGAGGACGGTCAGGTCCACTTAGCAATGGGTGCGCCCCTCTGTGTATGTGTGCAAGGGAGGCTGGAGGGACCTGAGCCTTCCCAGGCCACAGCTCAGCCTTCACAGCTTCTGGATAATGGGGGTGTGGAGTAATCTGTCTTTTCCCTCCTTGCTTGGGATCTTCCGAGAATGGGGCCGTTGCTCACCTTTGTCAATACTGTCATACTTTTGGAATCTATAGAACTGCTGTTTTCCCCTCGGTTTAATTCCTACAGTTAAGGCCAGTACCTGGGCCAGGTGCGTGGGATGTGGGTGGGAGGAAGTAGCAAACAGCCCTCTGGGGGCCCTGTGCCCAGGAGCAGAGCTCAGCGCTGTCGGCCCTTCCCACCAGGTGTCCGAGGACCCGGTGAATGTACGGAGAGGGCGGCTTCCCACCCACGGAGGAGGGGAGTGGGCTGTTTCCTGTGTCCACCCTGCCATGTGTCCCTGGGCCACGAGGGAGGGTGCAGGGCTGCAGATGATGCCGCGTGTCCTTGGACGCTCCCTCGGGTCTGGATGCCAGAGAGGCGACGAAGCCTCGAGGTCCCGGTGACCGCGACCAGCGCCAGAGCCCCCCGCCTCTAGGACACTCTCTCTTGGAGGTGTGTGAGTGTGAATTTGTCAACTTTCTGGCCGTGAGTTTGTGTGGCTGGTAAATGGGACCCGGTGTCAGCGTGGCGGCTGAGGCACGGGATGCTAGGCCACTGAGGCGGGGGTTCTTCTGAGACGGTGGCTGACGTGGGGGTGGAGGTAAGATTGTGAGCAGATGCCAGGGTCCTGAGGGCCAGAAGACTGCCCACTGGGGGGGGGGGTGCACTGAGCCAAGAGAATGGGCCAGGGGACACGCTGCTTCCTCTTGAGAGGGTGACAGGGAGAGGGACACCTTGGGACGTCTCCAAGAGGGCAGTAGATTGTGCCTGTTTTCTTCACGGCTGCATCCCAGTCAGGCCCCGCTTACTGTGCGGGGGAAGGAGGAAGGCGAAGGCGGGGGCCGGGGAGGCACCACTAGGGACCTGGGCTGTCCTGGAGCCTGTGGGCCTGCAAGGAAAAGCAGGTTGCAAGGGAGAGTTGGCGGGCTCGTGTCGAGCACAGGCCGTTGGAGCTGCAGGGCCCAGCCGGCCGCTCCCTCCGTTCCCGGTCATCACTGACACCTGGAGGCCTGTGGGCCTTCGGTGACCCGGCAGGGTCTCTCTGCCCAGTCTTGTCCCTTCCTGCTCTCTGTCTCCTGTTTTATGCTTCAGCAACCCAGCTGCCTTAGTTCCTCACATTCCTTGCTGCTTCATGCTTGCTCGCCTTTGCCCCTGCCTTCCCTTGTCACCCCGCCCCCTGCACCTCTTCCTAGCCGGGTCACCCTCGTCTTCTTCACCAGTCAGTTCTGGTGTTAAGTCACGCGTCCATTCCCTTGGCACCTACGGCTGCCTGTCAAGTGCCAGCTATGGCTGCTGGGCCCAGCAACGTGCCCCCACACGGCCCCCTCAGGCCACGGAGGTGCCCTTTGTGAATGCTCCTTTGGCTGTTGAGTGCGGCACAATGGTTTAAGGCAAGGCTTTGGATTCCATAGACGTGGTTCCAGTCTCTGAGTTTCAGTTTCTGCACGTATAAAATGGCAATAATAATTCCTTTTCCAGAGGGTGTTTGGAAGCCTTACGTGAAATTATATTTGGAAAGCATTTAGCACGGTGCTTGGCCCACTCAGGGAAAGGGAGGCCTCTGCGGCTGCTTCTCTTTCTTGTATTATCACTGGCTTGGGATTCCCTGACTGGTCCCTTCCCCTGTGGGAGTCAGACTAATGTGGTCAGGGGGTGGCCCCAAGACGGAGGTAGGGTGGAGTCAAGTCTGGAAAGAAGACGTGAGTGTAGGTGGGTGGGGAAGTAGAGAGCAGGTCAGAGGCTTGGAGAAGGGGATGAGCCCTGCCAGTTTATGCAGAGCCGTGGATGCCAGGCCTCAGGTCTGGCCTTTGGAGTCAGGATTTGGTGTATCCAGAATCACTATCATAGTGATGAGTCCTGGTGATGAGCAGACCTGGGGGTCAAGCTACAAGGCTTTCAAGCAAACTGAGAAATGCAATCAGTGTAATTTGAGTTTCAGATGTGGACCAAATACCCGGGGAGGCATTAGAACGTGTCTGCCGGGTATTCCTAATCTAGAAATACAGACTGGCAATATGATCTTGCGTGATATATGTTGTAATTGGGGGTGAAAGTATTTGGGGAACAGCGATTCAGCAGACTCACAATACCACCCTGAGAGGGCTGCTGCTGGCTCCGTCTTCATTCTGAGAGGACACAAGTCTGGGGTGGAGGGCAGGAGCAGCCAGAGATGCCTCAGTGGCGGGAACCGGGACACAGGCACCGCGCCTGGTGGTAAAGTGGGTCCTCTGCTGCGGGGATCCGGAGTTTCACTTTGCTTGACCACTCACGCTGGGGCTGCTAGAAGGGATGAATAGAGGCATCCTGATATACCTGAGGCAATGACCCCCAAGCCAGCAACGACTGCTGTTTGTGAGTAATAAAACATGCTATTTGAAGTCTCCTCATTATCTGCAGTCTGGCCTCACAGGTAATCCCATCCAGTGCAGCCTTTTCTTTCTTTTTTCTATGTGTCTTTGCCATGGTGTTAAGTGGGAGAACTTGACGGTGTGCCCTGTTGCTGGACTTGGTGTTCTAACTTTTGCCTGCCATCTGCTTTGCGTGCTGCTGCTGACTCCCCACCTTTTGTGGCCTTGGCACATGGTGCCCATGAGGGAACTGTGCTGAGCTGAGTTGAGAGCAGAAACATGGTCTGGTTAGAAGAGCTTTGCTTTGGTTTCTGTGGCCAAAGGCCTAAGTAATTTGGTATTCTTTTTTTATTGTTTATTTATTTTGACAGAGAGAGAGAGCATGTGAGCATGCCCATGAGCAGCGGGGAGGGACAGAGAGAGAGGGAGAGAGAATCCCAAGCAGGCTCCACGCTATCAGCCAGAGCCTCACATGGGGCTCGATCCCATGACTGTGAGATCATGACCTGAACTGAAAGCAAGAGTTGGATGCTCAACTGACTGAGCCACCCCGGTGCCCCATAAATTGATATTCTTTTTTTTTTTTTTAGCTAATTTATTTGTTTGAGAGAGAGAGAGACAGTGCAAGTGGGGAAGGAGCAGAGAGAGAGGAAGAGAGAATTCTAAGCAGACTCCACACTGCCAGTACAGAACCTGACATGGGGCTCAAACTCACAGAACCATGAGATCATGACCTGGGCCGAAACCAAGAGTCAGACACTTAACCGACTGAGCCACCCAGGCGCCCCTAATTTGATATTCTTAATTTGACATTCATGGCTCTCTACAACCTGATTTCAGCCTGTCCTCCATCCCTCTGTTCCCTAACACATCCGTCCAACAGCCGTTTCTTTTCCCTTTGTGGTATCTCTCTTTTCTATACCATGTTACTCCACAAGCAGTGGTCTCCGGAAATAAACAGACAGAAGCTGGTTCTGGGACATTGCGTCTTAGTGTATTCCACAAGCTATATACATTAGTGAAGGTAGGTTTGGAGAGGCAGGAAATAACTTGGTTTCAGGCAGCTGCCTCCACCCACGCTAGAGCCCGTCTCTGACTGAGCCGTGCTCTGCACCCCCACACCAGTGCTCAGCTATTTCCCTCTCCCCAAATCCTCCCCATTTCCAGGGACTGACTCAGATAGATGCTGTCACCTACATGGAGGCTGGTCTGTCAACAGTGGCCGGAAGCAACCATTTTCCTGCTCGCCTTCCCGGTGATGGGTCTCCACTGTCCTCAGGTTTTTCTTCTCTTTAGATTATGAGAATGTGTTTGAATTCTTTCACCCTGAGGAGTGGAAAAACATTCACTGGATAGGATCCTGCTCTCAGTCATCTTTGTATCCCCTGAAGTCATTGCCGCTGCCTTTTCCAACACTTTCTCGGCCTTTTCTTTCCTTTTTTTTACTTTGCTTCAGATTTATAGTATTACTCTTTTTTTGTCTGTTTGTTTTTGATGAGTTCTCCATCCTAGTTCAGGGTTTCTGGTGTGTATGTTGGAAAGTGACCTGAAGACTAAATCTGAAAAGGTCAGTTCCATCTCAGACTTATCTTTTCATACGTTACTGTCTAGTCTCTGAGACCCCCCCCTCTCCAAAAAATTTTTTTTTTTTATTCATAAGCAGCACAGGCTGAGAGGTTGAATGGCAGAGCAGAGCTGTAAATAGTCTCATGATGCTAAGGAGATAAAAATGAGAGCTCAGGGCTTACAAAAGTGGAGAGATCTTGGAAACACCCCATGTTTATAAACACCCTCCACTTCAGTCAGGAACCCTGAAGGACTGTATCCCAGGAGAAATAGCTTGCTAAAAATAGACCAACTTTATAATGACTGAAACCCAGCCTCAAACTAGTTGATGAGAAATAGACCAAATTTATGAAGACTGAAACTAAGCCTCAAATCAACTCAATTCCTGATTGGACTAAGAAGATCTGTTCCTGACCTAGTTGCCTGTCACAAACTAAAGAAAAGCAGAAAATCATATAATGTAATCTAGATCCTTTGCAGTTTAAAATACATATACATACTTATAAATTTATCTATATATCTATATCATCTATATCTATATCTGTATCTGTATCTATATCTATATCATCTCCATCATTCAGTTAAAGAAATACCAGGTATAATAAGAGGCAAAATCAAGAGAAGAAATAGACATTCAAAACAGACACACAGGTGATACAAATATTGCAATGACCGACAGGGACTTTAATGTCAGTATTAATAGGTTCAAGAAAGTAAATAACATGATGGAGAATTTCACCAGAGAATTAGAATCTATTTACATAAAAAATCATAGAAATTCTACAACTGAAATAGAATCAATGATATCAAACATAAGTAGGTGGACTTAAGAGTGGCTTAGATACAGCTGAAGAGAGATTAGTGATCCAGAAGATAGGCTGGTAAAAAATATCCTGCCTAAAACAGAAAGAGAAAAAAAAAAAAAGATTAAAAAAAAAAGAAAATGTCCACAAAAGATATATGATATATAATGAAAAGATCTAACAGACATGTCATTGGAATTGCAGAAAGATAAAGGAAGAAGCTCTATTTCAACACATACTGACAGAGAATTTCCCAAAACTAATGATAAGTACCAAACCATAGACTAAAGAAGTGCTATCAACCCTAGGTGGGATAAATGTAAAGAAAATCACAAACACATGCCAGTAATACTTCTGAATATCAGACAAACAGAAAATTTAAAAGCAGCCTGAGAAAAAAAGACGTATTACTGTCAAAGAAGCAATAGGAAGACTAACAACTGAGTTCTCAGCTGAAACGATAGAATCCCAAGGACAATAAAATGAATGCGAAAGTAGAATTTTATACCCATATTTTCCTTGGAGTTAAAAATGAAATAAAGTCATTTCCAGAAACAAAGACTGAATTTATTGCCAGCGGGTACATCCTAAAAAATCCTAAAAGGAGTTCTTCAAGAGGAAACATTTATGATACCAGTGAGAAGCAAGGAAATGAAGGAGGGAATGAAGAAAAATGGGTAAGGCAAACATATCAGGAAATCTAAATGAAGATTGACAGTAAAAAACAATAATAATGTCTCATGGGATTGAAGTACATGTAACATCAAAATACACAATAAGCAATAGTACAAAAGGAATGAGGGGGCGTAAGTGGGACTGAAGTGTTTTAAAGTCATTTTGTTTTCTGAAGAATGGGAAAAGTACTGATCACTAGTAAGTGAAGGATGTTATTTACACGATAATCTCTAAATTAGTAAAATAATATATAATTAACAAGATAATAGAGAAGGGAATATTAAAAAAATTGAACAATAGGAAAAATAGAAAATGTATAGACTGTAGATTTAAATCCAAATATATCAGTAATTGCATTAAATAAAAATAGGTTAAATATTTAAATTAAAACTCTGAAGTTGTGAAATTTCTCTCTTTCTTTTGTTTTTTTTTTTTTATTAAAAAAAATTTTTTTTTTCAATGTTTATTTATTTTTGGGACAGAGAGAGACAGAGCATGAACGGGGGAGGGGCAGAGAGAGAGGGAGACACAGAATCGGAAACAGGCTCCAGGCTCTGAGCCATCAGCCCAGAGCCCGATGCGGGGCTCGAACTCACGGACCGCGAGATCGTGACCTGGCTGAAGTCGGACGCTTAACCGACTGCGCCCCCAGGCGCCCCTCTTTTATTTTTTAGAGAGAGAGAACGAGAGCACAAGTTGGGGAGAGGGATAGAGGGAGGGCGTGAGAGAAAGAGAATCTTAGTCAGGCTCTGTGCGCAGCCTGGAGCCCAATGTGGGGCTCGATTCCACCACCCCGGGATCATGGCCTGAACCAAAATCAAGAGTCAGATGCTCAAGTGACTGAGCCACCCAGGCGCCCCTGAAGTTTAATTTTAAAAGCACCTAGCAAAATCCAACTAAATGCTGCTTACAAAAATGCCTTAAATATTGGGGACACAAGAAGACTGATAGTGAATGAATGGAAAAATGATATTCCATGCAAATAAGGTGACATAGCAAATGAGATGAAGTGGAACTTAAGGCAGAAAACATGACTAGCTACAAAGAGAGACAGTCAACCAAGGAAATACCAGAAACCCAAATTTGTTTGCATCTAATTACAAAATCTATGACACAGATTTTGACATAATTGTAAGGAGAAATAGACAAATTTACAATTAGAGTTAGGCTTTTTAGCATGCTCTTTTAGTAACTGACAGCAGAAGATGACAAAAAAGTCTGCTTGGCTACAGATGATTTTATTTGAATGCTATCAACCAATATAAACTGATTGACCTGTAGAGATCATTATATCCCATAATGGTGGAATATACCTTCTTTATAAATGTGCATGGAACATTTACCAACATTTGCCATATTTGGGTCTTAAAGAAATTGAGTCTTTAAGTAAATCCCTTCTATCAGGTAATCCTCAAGCTAAGATATCTTTATTAATGAACGCTACCAAATATTTAAACCAATCTTATACCAACTCCTGCAGAGAATGGGAAAAGAGGTGAACACTTCCAAACTCATTTTATGAATATAACCTTGATCCCTACACCTGACAAGGAGATTACAAGAAGGAAAACTGCCTAGGTCAGTGTCTTTCATAAATATAGATACAAAACTAAAGAAAATGTTGGCAAAATAAGTTCAGCAGTGTATTCAAAGGAGAAGACAATGTACCAAGTTGGATTAATTCTAGAAATGAAAACTTGGTTTAATATTTAAAAATTCGTGTTATTAGATATGCTAACAGACTGAAGAGAAAAATCATGTTCACGATACAGAAAAGGCATTTGTTAAAGTTTGTACCCATTTGTTTAAAGAAAAAAACTCTTATCAAACCTGGATCTCAGCAAACTATAGATATTGATGAATGATATATCTTTAAAAATAGAGCAAACACCATATTTAATGGTAAAATATTGAAAGCCCTGAAGCTGGGACTGAGACAAGGAGGTCAGTTATAATCATATCTTTTCAGCATGCTACTGGAAGTCCTAGCAGGTACAAGGCCAGGAAAAGAAATAAAAAGTATAAATTTGAAAGAAAGAATAAAATTGACATTTGTAGGCATTATGATTATGTACCAAGATTATTCAAAATGATCTATAGTTCATCACCTAGAATTAACAAATGAATTTAACAGTCACTGGATATGAGATCAGTGTGCAACAATCAGTATTATAGTGACAAAAACCAGAAGCTGAAAATGATTAAAGAGTAAAATCATCAGATATCTAGGAGTACATTGGACCAAAGATATTCTAGACCCCTTAGAAAACTGAGAGATATTTTTAAGAACCAAATTAAATGGGCAGGTAACACAGTGTTCATAAATTGGAAGATTCAACATAGCAAAGATGTAATTTGTCCCAAGTTGATACATGTGATCCCAATTAAAATCCAAGTAGATTTTCTTTGTGTGTAAAAACTGACAAGCTGATTCTAAAACTTATATGGAAATGCACAAAGCCAAGAAGGGCCAAGGTCATCTTGAAAAAGGACAAAACTAGAGGACTTAACATTGCCAGGATGGAGACTTGTTTCAAAGGTATAATACCTAAAACATTGTGGTATTGGTGCAAGGACAGATAACTATACCTTGGAATAGCATGGAGTCCAGAGACATACCCACACATGTATTGTTGATGACAGAGGTAATGCCGCATTCTAGTAGGACAAGGTTTGTCCTTTCAGTAACTGGTGCTAGGTTAATTGGATATCCACATGGAAAGAAAACATCTCGCTTCTTATCTTGCACTATACTGAAACTCAATTCCAGATGGATCATAAATCTAATGGTGAAAGGTGAAACAATAAAGCCCTTAGACGATGATAAAGGAAAATATGTTCACAACTTTGGGTAGGCAAAGATTTTTAGGCAAGAGACAAAAAGCACTAGCCGTAAAGGAATAAATGTGATCATTTGGAGTACATGAAAATTAAGCTCTGTTCTTCAGAGGACAACAATACAAGTTGGAAGGCAAGTCGCACAATGGGAGAAGATATTTATGTGCTCTTTATCTGTGTGCATATGTTATTCAACAAAGGACTCATCTTCAAAATACGTACAAAGCTCCTACTCCTACTAAGTGAATAAGACAGACAGTCTGATAGTAGAGGAGGCAAAAGACTTGAACAGGCACTTCAAGATGATATCCAAATGGCCAGTAGACTTGATTCATCAGGCACATGCAAATTAAAACCATTTTAATTTGCATACTCACCAGAATGGTTAAAATTTCAAAGCATGATAAAAGTAAAGGTTGGCAATGACGTGGAACCAAAGGAATGCTCACCTACCCACTTTTAAATGCTCTCTTACAGCTAAAAACTGAGCATCTGCATGCTCCATGAGTCACCAGTTCCATACCTAAATAGAGACCCGACACATATGCATAGATGCTCCCTAAGACATATATAAAAATGTTCAGTTACAATCTGTGTGATACAAGATAACAGAGCAATGCAATATTTGCCAGTAGAGGAGTGGATAATTGTGTTATATTCATACAGTAGAATACAGTACAGCAGTGAAAATATGGATCTCACATATAGTTGAATGAAAGAAGCTAGATGCTGGAGAGTACCTACATGATTTATATCAAGTTTAAGTATGGGAAAACTAGTTTATGGTTTTACAAGTTAAGATAGCAGTTACCTTTGGATGAGAAGGGGGATTTGGTGGCCAGTTTGGGCCTCTGGGGGCCAGGAAATGTTCTATTTTCTTACCTGAGTGGTGGTTACACAGATATAGTCGCTGTAAAGATTCATTGCTTCCTACACTTTTCTAAATGTGTTATAATTAAAGGATAAAAAAAACAAGTACTTAAAAAAGACAAAGGGTGGAAGAAGTTGGTAAAGAATCTCTTGGCTTTTGCCATTCGGGAATTGGTTATGTGGAAAAGGGGGCGGTGGTGATAAAGTCCCAGATATTTTTCAGATACTCTGACTTTGAGATTGTCCAGGGTCAGATTTATTTCCATCGCGGAGCACAGTGAGTGCCTTAGCATCATGGTCTCTGAGGAGCCTCAGAACCAGGAATCAGTGAAATAGCCATTTCTGTGGCCCTTTCTCTTCCTTGGAGACACTAGAGCTCCATCATCTCTGCCTTATCCATAATAGATGATGCTGGCAGTGGGCAGAGCATTGTGGGCAGAAGGAAGGAAACCAAACGTTCTTTTTCGTCTCCCCTTTTCCCCCTTCATCCCCCTCCTCTTTTCTTCCTCTGCTGCACAGAGTGGAATTCTTGATAGGGGAGCCCACACCCACAGATGAAAGAGACAGAAGGGCATTTATTTAGCAAAAGGACAGATGTAAATGTGTAGACTGAGACGCAAATGCTAAGATTTCAGAATATAGCAGAGCTTACACTCAGTGGGCGGTAGAGAGGGCTTCTTTGAGAAGGCAAGAATTCCATTTTCAGAACCTGAATGAAAAGATGTTTTAAAAAGTTTGTTCGGGGAGTGTTATGGGCTGAATGGGTCCCTCCAAAATTCATATGTTGAAGCTCTAAAGCCTCTAATGCGATGGTTTTTGGAGTGAAGCCTTTGGGAGGTGATTAGGTTTAAATGATGGCATAAAGGTGGGACCCCCATGATGGGAGTAGTGCCCGTATATCTACCTAATAGGGATTTTGTTTCTTTATAAAATGAGGAAGAGGCAGGAGAAATCCCTCTCTTCGCAGAGAGGCACCAAGGAAAGGCTATGGGAATTCACAGTAAGGTGGTGGCCATCTACAAGCCAGGAAGTCCTAGAAGTGAATCTGCTGGCCTGTTGAGCTTGGACTTCCTAGCCTCTGTAGGAAATAAATATCTGTCGTTTCCGTCACCTAGCTTATGATATTAAGAAAAATTTTTTAATGTCTATTTATTTTTGAGAGAGAGAGAGACAGACAAAGTGTGAGTGAGGGAGGGGTAGAGAGAGAGAGAGGGAGACACAGAATCCGAAGTAGGCTGCAGGCTCTGAGCTGTCAGCACAGAGCCCGACGCGGGGCTCAAACTCACGGACCGTGAGATCATGACCTGAGCCGAAGTCGGACGCTTAACCGACCGAGCCACCCAGGCGCCCCGTATGATATTTTGTTATAGCCGCCCAAGATAAGACAGGGAAGTAAAACTTCACTTGCTTTAATGGCATTGGCTCCTCCCAGCTGGAGCACAGTTCCCTGTTCCCTGAGGATGTGTCTCTGTGAAGTTCTGTTAGCTGGGACCACTCAGGAACCTAGGCATGTCCATCTTGTGTGAGCATGGTGGTCGAGCTGAAATAAAAAATGCCTTGTGTAAGCATTAGGGTTTTGAGTCTGACCCCATCTTGGTAATGGGAAAGTCGGGGAATGAAATGAGAGACACTTGGGTTTATGAGAACTCAAAGATTCAACTATGCATACCAGGGTCATAATTAAGTTGACTTTCAAGGCAGGCTTTCCCTTTAAATTCTACTTGTTGTTAATCTCACCGAGTAAGTTAAAAACCTTACTTACTCTTAAAAAAGCATAATCGTGGAAGAATTTGCTGTTGGTTCTTAATGAGTGCTGCTTCTCACGTATCAAATCTGAGTTGAAAATTCTTTGCTCTGATTTCACAGAGTGTGTTTCAGTGGTGCAGAATTCCCCCCACATTTTTCTTATTCCTAGAGTAGTTCAAAGTTTAGAAAAAACTTGAGAAAATAATACCGTATATTCGGTTTGTGAGAAAGTCAAAAGGATATCACTGGCTTAGGAAACAGAGACCTAGTGGGAGCCGGTGCCCAGCAGAGTTTGGCTTTGCCACACTGCTGTTTCTCTGTGCTGAGCCTGGCATTGAAAATCCAGTGATTCCAGAATTTGGCCTCTGCAATGACCAGTTATCTGCTAACCAGCCAAAAATAGCCACCAAATCAGTTGCTTTCCATGGTATCTCTGCGGAGTGTGGCACGAGGTTTGTTTGAATCTGCAGATTTTCTTGCTAATTTGGGAAGCAGCTGAGGAGATTGACAGAGGTCCTGACTGTCACCGGGATCCATGTGGCTCTCCAAGGCAGCTCGGGGCTTTCCCTGAGGCCCCAGAGTCAGTCCTTTCCCACAACAATGCTGAAACCATGGACTTCATCCCTTTATTTATTTATTTATTTTTTTAATCCTTATTTTAAAAAGTCTTACTCATCAAGGTAAGTAAAACCCATTGGAGGTCTGGCACAGCCCTATTAGCGTCTCTGTGAGGGTTAGATGACTTAATACATGTGGAGCGTCAAGTCTGTACATGGAATGCAGTAACTTGTCAAAAAGACTAGTCTTGTAGACCTAGTGTCAGCCAGCCGTTGCTAGATTTTTTACCTACAAAATTGCAACCCCTCATAATAGTTCTGTAAGGTGGTTGGTAGTGTTTCTTATTTTATTGATAAGGAGGAAGAGCCCCAGAGAGGTGAAGTTATTTATGTAAAGTCACACAGCTGCTGAGTGGCAGCACTGGAGACTGAATCCAAGTCTTACTTCTCTGCCACTGCCATAGTCTGTGACCGTCTCGCAAACTGGGGTCTGCGCCTTCTGGAAGGTTTGTGGGGTGTTTTTTTGTGGGATGGTAGCCCGTGAGTTCATAGGTTGAAAGATTCTGCTTTATGTAAGAAGTTGAAGGCTGTTTCCTGTGACGGGCCAGAGAGTGAGTGTTCATGCCCTGTGGGCCGTAGCATCTTTGTTGCAACCGCTCAACTCTTGTGCTACAGCTGGGACCATAGACAATATTTAAACAAATGTATGTGTTGCAATAAAGCTTTATTTGCAGAAATAGGTGATGGGCTGGATTGGGCCCGTGGGTCATAGTTTGCTGACCCCTGCTTTATTCCATGCTGCCTTCTTTTCTCTTCAGGGTACTACATCCTTGTTGCCCCCACGTCTCTGTTAATGGCATCACTATTTTCTTAGAAGTCTTCTCTTCTACCTCTCAGTCATCAAAGTCCCACATTCTACTAATGTTTCACTGGCTGCCATATGCTGGGCAGTGGGGATAGCGCAGTAGCCAGAATGAAATTCCTGACTTCTTGGAGCTGACATTTTGCTGGGGAGACAGACAGGTATTATGTCAGGTGGTGAAAGGTAAAAAGAATAGGGCAAGGGGCTAGGGAGTGCTAGGGCTGCTATTTTATAAGAAGCAGTGAAGGAAGGACTCCAGAAAGGTGACATTGCAGCAGAGGCCTACAGGAAGGGAGGGGGTAAGCTGTGTCGCTCTCTGGAGGAAGAGTATTCCAGATTCCAGGCACAGAGAACAGCAAGTGCAAAGGCCCTGAGGCAGGAGGGTGCTTGGCCTGTTTGAGGAACAACCAAGAATCTGGACTGGCTGGAGTAGAGTGGGTAAGGGGAAGAGTAGTGGGCATATAAGGGGAAGATAAGGGGAAGTTCATGTGGGGCTGTGTAGGTCACTGTAGGACCACAGTGTGCAGCCGCTGAGGGGTTTTGAACAGCAGAGTGCCATCACCCTTTGGCCTCTGGGTGGAGACAGTCTGTGGGGGTGAGTAGAGGTGATACCAGGAGCCTTGTTAGGAGGATGCCAGTGGCCAAAGTGAGAGATCCTGAATGTAGGGTGAAGGCAGAACCGCAGCTTTCCCATCAGGTTGCAGTGGGAAGAGGGAGGAAGAAAAGAGTCAAAGCTGATGGGCGGTTATGGGCAGAGCAGCTGGAAGGTCAGAGTTGCCCCTTGCTGAGACCGGAGGAGTACTGTGCCAGAGCAGGTTTGTGGGCAAGACATGGGGCTTCGTTTCAATGTATCAAGTTGGGGTAGCCAAGCGCAGAGGGCAAATAGGCAATGGGTTTTCAGGTTTGTCTTTTAGGTGGGGGCTATGTGATAGGGATGGGTGGTCTTTGAAGTCAGGAGCTGGCTGGGCCTGCCCAGGAAGTGAGTGTAGAGGAAGGGTGGGCTTAGCTGGAGGCCGTAGCTCCCTCCTGATTTTACTGCCCCATATCAATTTCATGCCTCAGGCTCTTACTTGAAACCACTAACAAAAATGCTTATTTATTTATTTTGAGAAAGAGAGAGAGAGAAAGGAAAGGGAAGAGAGAGAGGAAGAGAGAGAAACCCAAGCAGGCTCCGTGCCGTCAGCACAGAGCCGAATGAGGGGCTTGAAACCACGAACCGTGAGATCATGACCCGAGAAGAAACCAAACGTGGGATGCTTAACTGACTGAGCCACCCAGGTGCCCCCAAAGCACTTTTTCCCTTTTAGATTCTACTTTATTTGGCAAAACTCCAAAACTAACCACCACTTCACATCCTCCCACCTCCTGCTCTCCGAAGAAGCCAGCTCCATAGAGACAAAAAAGCTGTGGCTTGGGGGGTGGGGGTCATCCACCATCTCCAGGTTTCACAGTCAGGCAGCCCATGGCCTGTGGCCAGGCCTGCAGACCCAGAGCTCTCAGCGGCAACAGAAGGAAGCAAGCTCCCACTTCCTGCCGTCTGTTATCCCCAGAGCTACCGGAGATTCCAGCAACTTGACACCAGCCCAACCCCTCCCCTCTGAAATCTTTGTTGTGTCTGCACAGCCTGCAGAAGAGTGTGCAGAAGAGTGTGTGGGCACCTTTGTCCCCTGCGATCTGCCCCGGCCTGTCCTTCCACCCTCTGTTGTGTCCCACGTCCTCCCTCAGTCTGCATGTGAGCAAAGCAGAGTGAGGTTCTGTCACTCTCCTTACCAGTCCTGGTCTCCATGTTTCTTCTGGGAGAACCACTCCCTTACCCAGCGTTATACAACACAGGTGTAGCCACTGTGCTAAAGGTGTGAGAAGAGTCTAGAGAGATGTAAATCATTGCAGGGCAGCGACGTCCAGCTTTTAGAAATATTCCCTCATGATGTTGAAGAAGGGGTTGGAGATGTGATCGGAGACGTGCTGTGGCTTTGCAGTCTGGTGGCTGCTGGGTTGTGGGACGGGGTGGTTCAATCACATAGGACTGTGTTAGGGAGATGCAAAAAGGGGGAGCGGGTGAGTTGAGTTTTAGCTTGACTGGGAATGAGGAGAACAGGACTGGGTACAGCAGGAGACCAGCTGGTATTGTGGCCCTGTCATGTGCGCATGTTCCCAGCAGTGCTACAGATGCCTTGGGGATGTCTGAGTGGACCCCTGAGCCACCTCCCAACAGGAGATGGCGTCCTAGGGAACACCTTAAGCAGGGCGCCCAGGGCACCTATGGCTTTGGAGGGGCAAGTCGCTTTCTCTTGCTTATGCCAAGTCAGATCGACTGATAATGCCTGCCTGGGGTGCAGCTTGGAGGTCAGGTCTCAGGTGGAATAATGTGGTGATCGCTTAGTCATGTCTACTAGGAGTGTGTGTGGCTGGGGTTGCGGGTCTGTCTGCTCCTGGAGGCTGTTTCTGCAGTGACAGAGGGTGTTTGGACTGTAGGAGCCCCTGGCATTCCCCACACACCTGTGCAGGCTTGTGCTGCAAGAACCAGATAACCACTGAATTAGATTTGGCTTGAAATGAACTGACTTAAGTGCAAAAATAACCAAATTGATTACTTTTTTTAAAGAAAAGTCACAGGTTTTCTCCTCATGCTTTAGAGGTGACCCTTAATATTGTTGTGGTCTGTGTTTTCTATGATGGAGTCAGTTACACAGAAGCCTCTAAAGAAATGAAAACAAAGCATCTGAGAGAAAAAAAATATACAAAGTAGCAGCAAGGGAGTAAAGAGCCTTATAAATGTAAGGACTTGTTGTGCATTGCTTGAGGCAAACCAGTTCAGCCATGATGCTAACAGTCACCGAACAGACTTCCTTAGGGCTCTTCCTCCTATGAAGTCCCTCCTCTTGGAACCTGAAGACAGCCTCTGAAGATGAGCTTTGCCTGACCTGGATGAAGGTTTTGCTGGTGAGGGCAGGCTGCCAGCAGGGCCGTGTGACCATGTAGGACCCATTGTCCATCATGTCGATGGCCAGTTCATCCATCAGAAATCCAGCTCGTGAAAAATTGGCTGTGTTTCCAACTGTGTAAGTTGGCCTCACATGAGGAGGCCAGTCCAGTCACTGAAAATGATTTTGGCTTCTGGGTACCTTGTTGTTGATGGGCTCAACAGGGAGGTCTCCTTGGGAAATCATATCAAGGTCAGGAGCAGTTTAGTGAATGCAGTATCAGAGTATGTATTTCATTCCATTCCTGTCCACTTTCGGTGAGTGAGTGAGTGAGTGAGGAGTGAGCACACATGGAATGGGAGCCATGAAGGTGGCCCGTAAGCATTGGCAAGCCAGGGACTGAGCATGCTCCGGGCAGCTCTGATCATATCCCTGCTCCCAAGAGGAGACATTCCTTATTTCCTCCCCAGTCCCTCCCCTGACCTCTGGGTTCTGATTACATCCAGATCACAAATGCTTCTGGGTGCTAATCACTTTGCAAAATTTTGCTTCTTCTTCTTCTTCTTTTAAATATTTATTTATTTTTGGGAGAGCGCAAGTGGGGGAAAGAGCAGATAGGAGGACAGAAGATCCGAAGCAGGCTCTGTGCTGACAGGCTGACAGCAGCGAGCCGATGTGGGGCTTGAACTCATGAACCGTGAGATCATGACCTGAGCTGAAGTCGGACGCTTGCACCAACTGAGCCACCAAAGTGCTCCCCAACACCAATCCCGCTTTTTAAAAAAATATTTATTTTTGGGAGAGCACAAGCAGGAGAGGGGTAGAAGGATTTTGCTTCTTTGGATTTCTTCCAAAGAGGTGTCTTTCCAGTTATTTCCTATTTTCTTTTGTAAAGAGGTAAAAAGTTATTGACAGTAAAGTACACATAATTTTTCCTGCATTTGATAGAAATAGGCTATAAATATTCATTGTTAATAAGCATCCAAAAAACTTCTGGATTGACTGACAATTTAAGAACCTTCAGGGGCACCTGGGTGGCGCAGTCGGTTAAGCGTCCGACTTCAGCCAGGTCACGATCTCGCGGCCCGTGAGTTCGAGCCCCACGTCAGGCTCTGGGCTGATGACTCAGAGCCTGGAGCCTGTTTCCGATTCTGTGTCTCCCTCTCTCTCTGCCCCTCCCCCGTTCATGCTCTGTCTCTCTCTGTCCCAAAAATAAATAAATGTTGAAAAAAAAAATTAAGAACCTTCAAGAAGAGGCCTTGAGTCACTGTTCCTGGCTTCTGTATATACTCAGTTGACCAAAGAATAGGATTGATAGTCACACACTACACTCAAAGTTAGTGTCTCTACTTTGTAGGGGGCCCCTTGTTCCTGTGTGTACATTGGTGTCAGCAGTTTGCTGGCCTGGCCGTACCCTTGAAACTGTAGGGCTTCTTTTGGGTACACATCAGGGACAGTTCCTTTGGTGTTATGGTCTGGGTCCAGTTGGGAGGTAGAAACCACACAGTGATTAAAACAGGGAAAGTTAATTATTAAGAATATTAAACTATGGGGTGCCTGGGTGGCTCAGTTAGTTGGGCATCTGACTTTGGTTCAGGTCATGATCTCACAGTTCATGAGTTCGAGCCCTGCATCAGGCTCTGTGCTGGTGGCCCAGAGCCTGGATCCTGCTTCAGATTCTGTGTCTCCCTCTATCTCTGCCTCTCCCCCATGTACACTCTCTCTCTTTCAAAAATAAAATATAAAATAAAATAAAATAAAATAAAATAAAATAAAATAAAATAATTAGTAAACTGTGATGAAAGAGTATTTATAGGATATGTGAAAACTCTCCATGGTACTCCAGGACTGAGGGAGAGTGTCCAAGGAAGGACAAACTTGAATGGGGTATAGACCCTGTTGGAGAAGGTGTAGTTGATTGCACGAGATGCCAGAGAAGCTTGCTGGTTTAGCTGGTCCTTGGTTGCTGGACAAATAGGAAGCAAGGCTTCAGAGTTGAGGTGGGGTGAGTGAACTGTGGGTGGTGCGAGTGTGCGGTGGGAGGGGACACCAGTGCAGACAGGAGGCCTGGAGCCCAAGTGTCTCTGTCCAGAAGGCTGTACCGTCATGAGGACCAAGGAGAGAAACCTGAGGAGGCAGTGAGCGGAGGAAATCGTGGTGCCAGTGTGGGCGGGAGGCCAGAAGGGCCTGATGTCTGTCCCGAGAGGGGCTGCAGGGGGGCAACAAGGGGTAGGCTGTGCAGGGGCTGTAAGGTTGCTGGGAGATAGAACATTCTGGCTGTGGGGCTGGATGTCCTCACCCCATACCCCAGCCCCCAACCCTGTACTGCCTTCCTCCTGCACTGTCCCTCCAGCACCCTCTGCTGAGAAAGCTTAGTTGGGGTGGGTGGATGTGCCCTTAAAGGTGAGGTGGCAGGTGCAGGTTGAGAAGGGCCGGGTCCTTCAGCATCCCTCTGCCTGGGCCCCAGCTCCTGGACATTCTACTGAACTGACCCCCGATGGGCCCTGGCATCTATAAGGCTTTCATAGCTCCCCTGTCCCCGCCCTGTGGTTTCAAAGTACAGGCAGGACCCAGGTCTGAGCCCATCTCCGCTCCCTGAGGGAGGCACCTCTTGGCTCGTAATCCCTCCATGTGTTCATTTGTGTGTCTCACTCGGCTGTGGCCTATGAGCATTTTGAAGGCAGAGGTTTTTCATGCTCTTTGTGTATCTGTTGCCCATACCGTCCTTGGCCAGTGGCAGCCTTTCCACAACTTCTGCTCACCCACCAGGCCTTGGTTCCCCCCGAGTCAGTGGAGTTGCTGGTGTCCCCAGGCTTATCTCACAGTCAGCCCCAGAACCTCACTGACTCCATCTGTGAGAGCTGATTTTCTAGATTTTCTCAGGGTCTAGTTTTTACTTGCCAAAGGAGGCAAGGAGGAAAATTAGTCTTGGAGAGGATGGCTGTGGGGCATCCATATTTGTCCTGGAGCACTTGAACAGCTGACATGTAGGGTGGGTGTTTGTCAACTCGAGTTCTTCTCTGGGAGTTCGTCTACAGACTGAAAGGGTTCTACGGAGTCGCCACTTAATACGGTGGGACGGCTTCAAGCCCATTGTAAAGCTAATCCAGAGGGACGTATGATTCTGCCCGTTTGGATTTATAACCATCTTTGCCTTGGCAGGCTATAACAGGAACTTTCATAGCCATTTCCAGATGGGAACAGTCCACCTCTTTGAGACAATCCAGTTGTCCTCTCTGGAATGTAGTGTGGGCGGGAGGGGGAACAGAATCCTTTGTCTTTGTTTGACAAACCCTATCTGAGCAGTTCTCATAGTGTGGTCCTTGGGCCAGCAGCTTCAGCGACACCTGGGTAGTGGTTAGACGTGCAAATTGCCCCTCTGCCAGGGGTCCAGAAACTCTTGGGGGTGGGTCCCAGCATTCTGTATTGTGAGAAGCCCCCTGGATGGCTCTCCATGCTCCTGTTTGAGAACTGCTGCCCTACCCAATGGTCAGACTGGATGCATGATGCCTTAGTGTTCCACGGGTCCAGTTTGTGCTTTCTTTTCTTTTTCTTTCTTTAACTTCCAAGGCTTTATCCCTACCCATCCCTCCATTCTTCAGGTGGGCCTTTTGAAATCATACCCATATTGCTGGCCACAGTCAGATATTACTTCCTTCCTGGTGCCTTGCCTGACTCCACCCACCCCCCAAGAGAGGTGCTCTTTGCTTCCTGATGGGACTTGCTCAGCCTTTTCCCTCTCCATCCCTCTTCCTTCCCCCTTCCCACCTGCTTTCCCCCCTCCCCTTTACCTCTCTCCCTGTGTCTCTGTCCCTCTCTCCGACATTCACTGCATGTGGTCTTCTCACGGAAACACCAGTATCAGTGGGCTCTTGTGAGAGATGCGGAATCCTGGTCCTGTCCCATCTGGTGAATTGGAACCTGCATTTCACAAGATCTGTAGATGATTCCTGTGTACTTTAAGGATTAGGAGGCACTGATCAAAACCACTCTGAGTGTACTAAAAAAAATTATTTTTTTACTGATCACATTTGTAATAATACATTCATAAACAAACAAACACCAAACACAGAAAACCCTGAGACTGACACTGTTGTGAGCAGACTCTTTGGGGGTCATTATTCATGTACCTGTTCCACCTGTGTTCAGGAGGAGCTATATTCAGATAACCTGTTTTTGAGGCAGGCGTCATGCTTTAAACAACAGCTAACACGATGTCTTGCGTAAAGCAGGGGTTCAGTAACTATTTAAGGACACAAAAGAAGGGATTTAAGAGTTCTCTACTACTGTAAGGTATTGTCTCCTTTCTAGAACTTGGAGTCTCAGTGTATTAAAAAGGTAGATTAAGGCTGTTTTTAGCTGAGCTTTTCATGCTTCTAAATCTTGGTGCAATGGCCAGAATGCCTGTCTGAAACCCCCATGGCTGGCTTTCGCCAGGGACAGTGAAGCTTGGTGAAAAGCTGTCTCGTGCAGCTCCCAGGCATGGTTGAGATGCTCTTTTCCAGGAAACCCACTCTCTGACCTACTCGGAGAACTATAACTGATAACATGATTGTAGGTTTTCCTAGAATTCTCCAGTGGGAATGAGACAGGAGTGGGGTTGGGGAGAGAGGGAATCGTTCAGCCTGCCACTCTGGCTCAGAGCCTAGGGACTAATTTAATTAATCCTGTACAGAACTCCAACAGCTGGTGAGAGGCAGTCTGAAGCATTCCAGAATCCACCTTTAGCCCATTCATCCTAGCACCCCTGGCTGCATGCCCTGTCTTTTAGGAGCTGTGCCTGAGGCCTGTCCCCACCCTCCTTGGCCCTGGGAGCAGTTACAAGTCTCCAGGGCCGTGTGTGGGCTCATGGATGCCCACGGGAGTCACCTAGTAGAAGTAGCAGTGACCTTAGAGTCATAACCCGAAGGTTCTAGTCCTGTCCAGCATTTCATTTCAGCCCACTCTGTCCTGTTTGGCCAGCTTTGCTAGAGCCGTATCAGGGAGATGCCCAGATTGCTTCATGTAGATGCTGTGGGACAGACACATCACCGTTCTTGTCCTTCAGGCGGGCAGAAACTGGGGTGCTCCTGTGCTCCTTACAAACCTCTGTTACTACGGAGTGGTGGCTCTGAAGGGGTCAGTGCAAGGGGCCTCAAGCGTGAGTGGCTCCTGCCTTTTCGGCCATTACCCCCCATGAGGGCTCATGAAGGTGTGTGAGACCAGGTGTGTGCGCGCACACGACGGTCTGGGCATCTTGCTGCAGGAATAGCATAAGTGTCGGTGGCAACCTTACGCATTCACACACATCTGGTGCTCCAGCGTCTGCCTGGCCAGAGCGCTGGCCAGAGAAGCCAGAGCGCTTCTCCTAAGCATCTGGGAGCGATTACTCTCCGCCAGAACCATACTGTGAGGTGGGCATATGAAGCTCGCATTTAGGTGAATTAAAAAAGTAAGCAGCAAACGTGCTCATGTATGCTCCTCTGTGAAAATGGTAGGCATGAGGTTTTGTTTTCCATAAACACCAGAGTCCCTTTACCTGAGTGCCCCATCAGAAGGGGACCTGAGTGGAGTCCTGTCACAGACGTGCCACTACTTATAACTGAAGCCACTGGAACTGTTTTCGGGACCTGAAGAAAATTGTGATTTTGATTTTTTTTTTTTTTAAAAGTCAGCACCGTAGTATGCTTTTTAGCTTCAGAGTATCTCCAGATCCCAAATGATGATGACTGACGACAGGTCTGAAGCTACAGATTCAAAATTTCAAAGTGGATTTTCACTCACCAGAAAACATATACTACGTTGAACATTTTCATTGATTCCAAAAGCTTGATCCTGAATCATCTTAGATTAAAAATTACTTTTGTATCATCGGGCACCGGGGTGGCTCAGTTGGTTAAGCGTCCGACTTCAGCTCACGTCATGTTCTCTTAGTTCGTGAGTTCGATCCCTGAGTTGGGCTCTGTGCTGACAGCTCAGAGCCTGGGGCCTGCTCTGGAATCTATGTCTCTCTACCCCTCCCCTGATTGCACTCTCTCTCTCTCTCTCTCTCTCTCTCTCTCTGTCTTAAAAATAAATTTAAAAAATGTTAAAAAAATTGCTTTTATATCAAAGGTAAGATTCTCCAGACTCTCAAATGAGCTAACTTAGAATGTAGCTGGAGTCATGTACTGATGATTTTTATTTTCGGTTTCATAAATGTACAACCTGCATAAAGCAGGAGTGCCCCAAATGCCCCAGACCTGGCCATGGAGATAGCTCTGCTCCAGGCTGCGATATAATGTGAGGAATCCCAGAAGAGGTGATGATTTTTCTTTACAAACATTTATCAAACACTAGTTAAACATGACAACACGTTTGGGGCTTTTTTAGGGAATATTTACTTGAAGCATATGGCATCACGAATGGAAGTTTTTCCACTTTTGCTCTCCCCTGCATGTGGCTGTTTGGAAGGTTGGCCTTCAGTGTCCAGAGGCTCCAGGAGAGATGGGTCTGCGAGTCTTGTGGTCTTCGGCTCAGGAGCAAGGGCAGTGTTTTTTTGTTTTTTAATTAAAAATGGACAAGTTGTAATTTAGAAATACATGAATGCCTGTGGATTTTTAAATTGGGTTTAAAAAAGTGGTGGCAAGGAGTACAGGGACCAGGCTTTAATGACAGCCCTCTCTGGCCCTATACTTTATCACATGAGGTCTGGGGGGAGGCAGGGCTCTTGTAACCGGGGCATCAGGCATCTCATGATGAGGCTTCCTATTTGCCATGGTGACAGAAAAGACGAAACAGGGGAGCAGTGGATGCTGACTTGGGGACCTGGGACGCTGAGGATGCTAACGGCAGCACAAACCTCAGTGAGCCAGTAAAAAGTAGAGTGTCTTATTGCGGGGTTCCAGCTGATCACCATACCAGGGCTGTCTGGTCACATAGTTAATGAATTGCTAAGGGAACAGAGTAGAGCCACAGAGTCTGCTGGTCTCACACTGCTGATTTTGAAACCCTCGGGTTGTTGAGAATGTGTCAGGCGGCGAACACTAGTGTTCCGCACAGTTAAAACTAAACGAAGAAACTGCACGTTGAATCACAGAGTCAATCTATTTCCTTTTTGAGGAAAAAGGACCTTTGAGTCACCTGAGCCGGGGTCCAGACTGGTGTTGGGAACGAGTCGGGTGGGCAGGTAGCCTGGGGGATCAGAAGAGCGTGTACCCCGAATGAAGGATGTGTGCTGCTCAGCCCAGCCTCCCTGGCCCGGGAAGGGATGTTCCAGGGTTTCCGGATCCTCCCATTCTTCAAGAGAAGCCGGAAACCTGGACTGTTATGTACAACCTCCGTTGTACACATTTGGCAATTAACCAAAAATATTTGAAAATGCCATGCAGGCCAAGACTGAGCGCAGTGGTGAGCTGATGTCCGCCCGTCTCCCTCGTTTTACAGACAGTGCTAACCGGCTGGCCCCAGATTTTGCTGCTGGTGTGGCAGCAGCCCAAGACCCGGAGACCCAGTTTCGTATCTCTGTGGCTGATTTTCTCTGCTCCCCATGGGCCACTTTCTGGGGGTGCTGTGGAGTGACTAGAGTATTCAGGGTTTCCTAGCTGGCAGGCTGCTCACCCTCTAGTGTTCTTGAAAGCTCTTCCTAGAAGTCACGGTCATGGCCAACTGGACCTCCCCTGAGGCGTGGCTTCTGCTCCTGGGTGTTCATGGCATGCACACCAGGTAGGGCTGGATTCTTGGCCCATCTGTGTGTTTTCCTAGGAATCAGTGGACCTTCTTTGGGGCATGGAGTTAATACCCCCATACTTGGACCCAGACACATACTGGCTCAGCATGAAGAACACCACGCACAAATGTGGTGGAGTAGGAAGGAGGTGCTGACGACTGGACGAAGAGGGAAAAGTTCCCCAAATCCAAATGGATTGGGACCCCCTTCCTGCTGAGTTTCTACTCTTGGTCCTCAGCCTAACCAAGACTTCCATCCACCGCCTGCATCCCAACCCCGGGGGCTAACGTGGTCATGTGGCACATGTTCTGAGTAGTGTTCTAGGCTCCCACATCAGATCACTGTTTGTGGGAAACGAGCAGTGTTCTGGGCCCTGCCACCCGGACCCTCAGAATTAGAATATTGGAGTGTGACCCAGCACTCCCTTTTAGACACATGTTCCAGGAGGTTTCTTATACACACAGAAGTTTACGAATGACTCTTCTAGGGACGGCAGAGGCGCTGGGCAGTAGGGTCCTGTGAATCTAAGTCACGCTCTGTAGGCCCCACCACACAGGAACACCAGCGGGTCAGAGCAGCAAGGGAGTCAACCGGCCCTTTCCGGCCCACAGCCCAGAACCCAGGGGGCAGTGGTAAGTCATGGTCCCAGGAATGCCTTCATTGGTGCGTGACCAGTGTTGTCACGCAGGGCCCTGCACTTGGGGTTTAATGCTCTGCTCTAAAAAAAAATATATTTTTTTATGTTTATTCATTTATGAAAGACAGAGAGAGACAGAGCACAAGCAGGGGTAGGGCGGAGCGTTAGGGGGACACAGAATCCAAAGCACGCTCCAGGCTCTGAGCCGTCAGCACAGAGCCCGATGTGGGGCTCGAACCCACAAACTGTGAGATCATGACCCGAGCTGAAGTCGGACACTCAACCGACTGAACCACCCAGGTGTCCCTAAAAAAAATACTTTTTAAGACACTTTTGAAATTCTTAATATGTCTTTCAAATGAAGGCTAATGGGACAATGGAGCTTAGAGCCTCTGCTCATATGCGGTCTTATCTGCCTCTACCTCCCCAGGTGGTCTTATCTGTTCTCTGCTGTGGGCTCCCACTCCACTCCACCCTGCCTGCCTGGTGATTTCCACTGCCCTCCACCCCAGCAGGAGCCTGAGTGCAGGCCCATGACCATGTGCTGAGTTGTGGGGGTGAGGCTGTGGGTGCTGGTGAGGGTCTACACTGCCCAGTAAGTACCCCTGAGCCTGAAGAAGTGCAATGAAAATAGAAGAGAAACAAAACAAAACAAAACATCACGACACCATGACAGGTTAGAAGACAGACTGCTGAGAAAGGAGAAAGGTTTTTTTCTGCTTTTTGAACTTGGGACCCCACATTTTCAGTTTTCACTGGGCCTTGTAAATCCTATGGTAGGCCTGGATGACCGTAGTTACAAATCATATTCTTAGTGGATTTATTTTGCTGGTGGCTTACATTAGTGAAATAATATGTTCCTTCCCTTGGTCTCTGTGTTCCCATTTTATCAACTCTTCCTGCTGATTGTAATACTCAAAGTCTTCCGTATGTTGTCAAATTTCTTTATATCATACATTCCAATCTTTTTCTTTCAGTGAATGTGAATCAAAGAAATTTTGAACAGCAAAGCATTAATAAGTTAAAAATTCCCTTGTAAGTTTTATGTAAGAGTTTCGAAGATTTTAAAGAGAATCTGTGAAAGCTATAATCTTTGCGTGGTTTATCTAATTATTAAGTGTTCCATTTCAGCTGCTTGCATTTGGTTATGTGGTTTAGCTATTCCAGAGTGCTTTGCACTGCCTCACCTGGGCAGGCCAACCTAGCATGGTGCACTTGGAACACAGGTTGTGCTCAGGGAATACAGAAGGAAAAGTGTGAGAATTGGATGTGCCCGTGTCTTGGCAAAATGTTTTAATTTTTATTGTTTGAAGGGATAAGCAGCTGATAACACCAGGCCTGCTTATCTTCAGATAGAAGTTGTTACAGTCTGTGTCTCAGGGACCACTTTCTTTAAAAAAATTTTTTTTTAACTTTTGATGTTTTTATTTATTTTTGAGACAGAGAGAGACAGAGCATGAGCAGGGGAGGGGCAGAGATAGAGGGAGACACAGAATGGGAAGCAGGCTCCAGGCTCTGAGCTGTCAGCACAGAGCCCGATGTGGGGCTTGAACCCACGAATTGTGAGATCATGACCCTAGCTAAAGTCGGATGCTTAACCGACTGAGCCACCCAGGTGCCCCATCTTTAAAAAATTTAAAACAAAATTATTTATTTATTTTTTGAGAGAAAGAGTGCAAGTGGGGCAGGAACAGAGAGAGAGGGAGACACAGAATCTGAAGCAGGATCCAGGCTCTGAGCTGTCAGTACAGAGCCCGATGTGGGGCTCGAACCCACGAACTGTGAGATCATGACCCTAGCTAAAGTTGGACACTCAACCAACTGAGCCACCCAGGTGCCCCTCAGTTGACCAATTGCTACTTGGGATGGGCTTCTCCTGGTGTTCCTCTCATCCCTCCACTACTCTCTCTCAGTCTCCTTGTCTTTGACTCAATCTCTAAATGTTGGAATTCGGAGGGCTTACTCCTGTGCCTTTCTTTCCAACTCACTCTATATTCTCTTGTAGCTAAGAACATAGGCTCAGAATCAGGCTGTCTGGGTTTAGTTGCTACCACTGGATTCAGTTGGCAATCTTGGCCAAGCTGTTTGGTGAAGTTACAGTTTTCTGTGAACTTGTGCTCCATGGTTTTACATGTTATAAAGTAAGAACAGTAATAGTACCTTCCCCATAGCTGGTGTGAAGATTAAATAATTCATCTTAATTCATGTCAAGTGAATAGTAAATGTTTTTAGCTACTAAAGGTTAGGTGTTTGGGCTTCTGCTTCTGACTATAATGAACTAGCTTCTGGCAGACCAGTACTCCTATCCAGAACAACCAGATAAGGCAGACAAAACGTCTCCTTGAAGGCCCCAGAGAGGTTTTAAGGCAGCCAGGACTTGGGAAGCCAAGATCCCAGAGAGGAAGGAGAGTCATTGAGGTCAGAGTCAATGAGTCTGACATGCTTTTCACCTTGATGCACTTACCAGTTCATCAGTGGCAGGTGCAGAGACTATGAAGGCAAGCAGAAAGTGACTGAGAGGAGGCTGGGAAGTCAAGGAAAGCCATGAACAGTTTCTTAGTGCTGAGGAGAAGAAAACAGAGCCCAGAGCTTATGGAAGTAGATGGATCTTAATAAACACTCCGTGTATTCAGTCAAGACTGAAAGATTACTCCTAGAAGTAAGGGTTAACTGAAAACAGATTAGGCCTACCAAGACAGAAACCCAGTTCTGAGTGAGCTCCATCCTTAATTGGATTAAGGTCATCTACTCCTGCAGCTTGCCAGAGCCTAGGAAAATCGTCTCTGGAGAAAGATATCACCCAGAGACTTAAAGTTTCTTCATAAAAAATGATTGCAGTCAATAAAATATACAAAGTATATCCAGACATGGGTCATAGAAATATCTGTATGTGTGATACAGATCCTAGAGTTATCAGATATGTTCATTAAAACAATTGTGATAAATACACTCAAGAAAATAGGCAGGATGGAGAATTTTAACCAAACCAAATACAGAAGGGGTATATAATATAAAGAAGCAAGTAGAAATTATAGAAATGAAAAATAAAACAGTTAAGAACAGAGTAGATGAGTTCAACTGAAGATTAGGCACATGTGAAGAGAAAGTCAATGGCCTGGAATAGCTCAATAGAAGACATTAAGAGCAATTTGTGGAGAGCAAAAAAGGGAAAATTCAGAAAAGAACCTAATAGGCATATACTACACAGAACTAAGATACATGCATTGAAGTCCCAGAATGGGAGAAGAAGGAAAATGAGACGGAAGCAACATTTGAAGAGATAATGATGAAGATTTTCCAAGACCAAAAATGATAACAGGCCACAAGTTCTGGAAGTGCTATAAACCTCAGATAAGATAAATACAAGGTAAACCATGCATAAGCACTTCATATTAAAATTGATGGAAATTAAAGACAAAGAGAACATTAAATGCAGTCTGAGAAAAATAGACTCTCTTAGTTACAGAGAGGGAAGGAGGCAAACCATAAGAGACTCTTAAATACTGAGAACAAACTGAGGGTTGATGGGGGGTGGGGGAAAGGGTAAAGTGGGTGATGGGCACTGAGGAGGGCACCTGTTGGGATGAGCACTGGGTGTTGTATGGAAACCAATTTGACAATAAATTATATATATATATATATATATATATATATATATATATATATAGAAAGAAAAATAGATTCTCTTTAAAAGAACAACAGTAAGATTGGCATCTGATGTTTCAACTGTTACTGGAGTAACAGTTTGCTAGTACTCCAAGAATTCTGTATCCTTCAAAAATATCTTCCCAAGTGAAAGTTATATGGTAACCAAAAGTATTAAGAACAAAAGAAAAAACAAACTGTATTTTATTAAAATTAAAAGCATTTGTGCTTCCAAGGATATCATTGAGAAAGTGCAAAGACAACCCATGGTTTGGGAGAGCATTTTGCAAATTGTATCTCCAAAAAAGGACTTGTATCCAGAATAGATAACTCAACAACAAAAAGACAGTCCAATAAAGAATGGGTAAAGGATTTGAATAGCTATTTCTCCATGGAAGATCCACAAATGACCAATAATAAATACATAAAAAGATGCTCAGGAAACACAAATCAAGCGCATGAGATACCACCTCACACTCATTATGATGACTAGAATCTAAAAGAAAACAAGTGTTGGTGGAAAACAAGTGTTGGCAATTGGAACCTTCATGCATTGCTGGTGGGAAGGTAAAATGGTGTAGCCTGTTTGGAAAACACTCTGACAATTTCTGAAAAAGTATACTCAAGAGAAATGAAAACATGTGTCTATATAAAAAGTTACACACAAATGTTTGTATTAGTATTGATAGTAGCCAAAAAGTGGAAAGAATCCAATGTCCATCAACTGAAGAATGAATAAATCAGATTTGCCATATCCGTACAATGGAGTATTATTTAGCAATAAAGGGAAGGCAGTACTGATAAATGCTATAATAGGGATGAATCTTAAAGACTTTACCCTCAGTGAAAAAAGCCAGCCACAAAAGACTACATATTGTGTGATTCCGTTTATATGAAAGGTCTAGAATAGGCAGATAAATCCATAAATCTTTTTTTTAATTTTTTTTTTACATTTATTTATTTTTTAGAAACAGAGTGAGACAAAGCGTGAGTGGGGGAGGGGGAGAGAGAGAGGGAGACACAGAATCCGAAGCAGGCTCCAGGTTCTGAGCAAACGGTCAGCACAGAGCCTGATGCAGGGCTCGAACCCACAAACTGTGAGATCGTGACCTGAGCTGAAGTCGGACACTCACCCGACTGAGCCACCCAGGCACCCTAATCCATAAATCTTTAAGACAGAAAGTAGATTAGTGGTTTCTGGGGGCTAGATGGGAGTGTGATTGTGGGAATGACGAGTTACTGCTCATGGATATGTGGTTTCTTGTTTGGGTGATGAAAATATTCTAAAATTGTTGTGATGGAGGCATGAGGCTGTGAATGTACTAGAAGCCAGGGAATTGTACACTGTGAGTTATATGGTATGTGACTTACGTCTCAATAAAGCAGTTACCCTAACAATGGAGGTAATGTAAGGATGTTTCTAGACAGTAGGAACTGAAGATATTTGTTGCCAGCATACTTTCACTAATGAGGTACTAAAGAGAGTTCTTCAGGCAGAAAGAAATTGTCACAGATGGGAGCACAGAACGGCAGGAAGGAATGAAGTGTGAGAGAAGAGGTAAATACGTGGGTAAATTTCAATGAATATTGACTGCTCAAAACAATGCTATGTCATGGGGTTCAAAATACATTTCTCAGTATCTCAAAAGGTCTAGACCATACTAAAATAGTCTAGTGCCCTTAAATTGGGAAGTGATAATGCTCATTTTTAGTAGGTTACTTCTGATTTCAGGAAGCCATGTGATCATCTGTAGGGCAAATTACTAAAATAATAAATAAGGGGGCAGCTAAGAATGAATGGAATAATAGAAAAGAAATTGAAAGGAAATATGGAATAATAAAGAATAGTAGATTAACCCAAAATAATGGCAAAAAAGGAGGAAAAAGGAAACTAGAACATATAGATTTGAACGTAAATATAAGCAATCACTTTAGGTTAACAGACTTTGATTAAATACTTGTATTAAAAAACTAAAATCACTAGGGGCACCTGGGTGGCTCAGTTGGTTAAGCGTCCAGCTTCAGCTCAGGTCATGATCTCATGGTTCCTGGGTTCAAGCCCCGTGTCGGGCTCTGTGCTGACAGACGGGAGCCTGGAGCCTGCTTCGGATTCTGTGCCTCGTCTCTCTGCCCCTCCCCTGCTCGTGCTCTGTCTCTCCATCTCTCTCTCTCTCAAAAATAAAAGTAAACATTAAAAAAAAAAAACTAAGATCATCAGATTGGATTAACAAAACTCATGTTCTTCTTAAAAGAGACACATCTTAAATATATGGACCCCAAATGTTGTAAGTAAAACACTGGAAGAAGATAAGCCACGCGGCACTAATGTCAGAGAAGTGGTGTGGCTGTCCTGGTAACAGATGGTGCAATGTTTAAGGTGAGCAACATTACTGGAGAAAAGGAGGCAATCTCATACTGCTCAGATTGTCAGGTCACTAGGAAATACCAATCAATCAATCAATCAATCCAATGTTGATTGAATTAAAAGGAAAAAAAGAAACATTCACAGATAGTTAAAAGCAACGTGGAGATAAATCTGAGAATCCCGCGTAACAAACATGTAGCTGTTGAGGACATGTCTTTTCCATTTACCGGGCCATAAAATGAGTTTCAAGAAATTTCAAAGAATTGAAATCAGAGTATATTTGCTGACTGCAGAGAAATTAAGCTGGAGATAAGCAATAAAAAAAAAATACTTGAAAATCCTTAAATATTTGGGAAGTATAACACATTTCTAAATAACCCATGGATCAAAGAAGAAATCCCAGTGGAATTTAGAAAATACTGTGGACTGGAGAGAGTGAAAATAGGGCATATCAGATATTGTGGGCTGTAGCTAAACCCGACTTAGAAGAAAATTAGAGTCTTAAATGCACCTAGTTGAAAAGAAGAAAGACTGAAAATTGTTAAGATTTTAGATGTTAGAACAAAGCAGCATATTAAACACAAAGAATGTAGAAGGAAGGAAATTATTGAGATTAAAAAAACCAAAATGGTGGAAAAGCAACATAATGAAACCTTGGTTCTTTGAAAAGACTAATAGATGAATGAGGGTCCTCTCCTAAACTGTTAGAGAAAAACGGGAGGAAAGCACAAATTAGCAATATCAGGAATGAAAAGGGGATAGCATTGCAGATCTTGAAGACACAAAAAGCTGTAATCTTTAGGTACACCAGTGGTTTGTGAGATTTCATCTGCCATGTTTGTATTTAGGCCCAAACCTCCCAAAATTGATTTCTCTACTCAGCACCTCTACTTGTTTTAGACATGTTAACAGAAATCCCAATGTTATCCTGTCTCCCTGCCCCCAAGAGCTTTTTGTCTAATGTTTCTCATGTTTGTGAAAGGTATCACCAATATATATTAATTTACTCCAGCAGGAAACTCAAGATTTTGCTTCTCTCTGTTGGATACACCACACCTAATCAATCCCCATGTCTCTCTGGCTTTTCCTTCTCTCTTCCCTCTCTTGGCCTAAATCAGCCCTCTCCCTTCTCCTCTGTCCATCACCACAGCTTCCACCACTGTCCATCACCCCTTCAAATTGCCCCCCAATTCCTGCAGTGGCATTTTCACTTGTCTTCTCCCTTCTGTCCCCACACTGCAAAGCTGGTCCTGCGGGCATCCATTTACAACCCTTTCACGGCTTCTTGTTTTCCTAGAATCAAGTCTAAAATCTCCTGTGGCCAGGACGACTCCTCTTCCACAGTCCTGGCCTTTCTTCTTTCAGTGTTCTGACTACTCACACTCCTCCCGCATCAGGGCTTTTGCAAACTTCAGCTCCCTGCTCCCCAAACTTGTCCTGCCATGAAAACAAGAACAGACACAACAAAGGTGACTAACGCATTGTCCTCATTTTCCTGAACTCCCACCAGCTGTTCAGGAACCAGTCCCATCTACAGTGGGTGAGTGCTCCCTGGACTGTCATAATCATGGTTGGCTCCCCGGGTCGTGGCACCATGCCTGGCATGGAGAATGAGCTCGGGAAAGGATTATTAATCTGCATTTGGGGATGGAAGAGTGATAATGGATCAATAATAATCCTGGAATGTAGCGCTGATACGGGTTTTCAAATGGACTGAAGTGAAACAAAACGGAAAAAGGCACCTGTAAACATAAGTAAATATTCCAGCCTCTTCAGGAGAGAAGTGTAATGCGTTCTTGGTTATTTATTTAATGATAAAAAGGTCTTTGAAAATAATTCAAATATTTACCAGATTATCACACCCCCTCAGTTTAAGCTCTTAATGGGAGAAATCTTGCCTTTGTCTTTCTTGTAGACTTTGGCAGAAGCCCTTGCCTTTGGTTAGTGAGCTGTACAGTTTTGTTGACTTAAATAGAAATCGGAGGCTTGATTTGGAAACTGCCTAAATCAATTTCAGGACATTGCTTCTCTTGCTGTAGTTGGTGGCCACAAATAACATAACTTACTAAAGGTTTCTGAGGAAGTAAAATCCAGCCTCTTTCAAAGTAAATATGTTCATATTACTTCATCATCCATATAGGCTGGATCTTCAAAAATATCCTTGTACTTTACCCTAAAACATTTATTAAAATACCTGTGATGTATTTGTTGTTCTGAATAAATTAAATGGGCACCTAGGGATTTAAAAGTTTGAAAAGGATTTGTTGGGGCTGGCCAGCAGGACCTGTTTTCTGATATCACGTAAATCAGTTTCATTTGGCCTTTCTCTAGGAAGACGGGCCAACATTACTTGTATTTTTTAAATATGTAAAATGACATCTTTAGATGAAACCAATCATTTTTCATTGTGAAATGTCTTATATATACAAAGGAATAAATGTGAAAGGTTTGTACAGTCTGAAGGACAATGAAATGCATGCCATGTCCTCGCTATCCATCTTAGGAAATGACAGAGGGCAGCCACAACGTGCGCGCCCCCCCATCTTGTCCCTTTGCAGCGGTCCGTATCGGTTATGGGGGAGCCACAGCCCACAGATGCTTGAATGGCTGAGCCAGGGTTTTGTGCAGGTTTTATTAAGAAATTGTGAAAGGATCATGGGGCACTGCTTATTGGAAAACTCTCTTCCCTAACTTTTTTTGCTTGTCACCTAAGTCCAGTTCCTTGTCTTTGCTGTCTTTGGAAGGAGCCACAAAGTTTAAGGAAGCCACAAGCTTTGTAGCAACAGATGCGACATTTGAGGGCGAAACGGGTGTAGTGCTCTTAGAACTGACCAATGGAAACGTGCTGACGGCCTTTGTACTGCTCTTAGCGCTGGGAGGAGCCTCAAAGTGGGGCATCCAGGGGGCCCACAGTCAACCGTGCTGGAGAGAGACGGGACCCACAGCCACGCTTCATTTCTGAGCCAGTAGTGGGGCCAGCTTTGTGGGTGTGTGACCAGTGCGGTCAGAAGGGCCCTATGCTTGCAGCTGCCATCTTGAAAGGCTTCATATTTTTCTCTTCGAATGTACATTTTGTACAATGGGATGATGGAACACGCTCTAGAGGCTTGGAACCACAGCTCATGCATCATTTTGCCTTTTGCTGCCCCCTTCCCTCCCTGGAAGGGGTTCACAGCTGACTACTCTCCACTCTCTGATGCTCCAGGCCTTTCCGCCAAGCACCTGCTGTTGTCCTCTGTCCCCGGTAGGGGCTCCAGGAAGGACATGCATGATTTGTGGCATCTGAGGGCTGGGCATGATGGTGGCATTCCTTCATTGAGCTGGCAGTGTCCTGGTGTGTTCTTTGGGCACCTTGGTGGAGTGAGCTTCTCACCCACCACTGGTCTGGGCACTAAGCACTTCAAGTGTGAAGTTTCATTCCCTGGGGGCTGCGTGTCTGCTGTGGGTTGAGGTGGCCGGCTCACGGGAAGAGGAAATTGACCTAAAACAGCAATCATAAGATATTGCTTCTGAGTCTGTGGGTCTACTGGGTGGTTCTTCCAGTTTGGGCCAGTGTGGCTGACACCTGCTGGGCTCTTTTGTGTCTGTCATCAGCTGGTGGGTCATCTGGAGGCTTGCTGATCCCTATTGGCCTCAGCGTGTGGCAGTTGGCAGGATGTCGGCAGGGGCAGCAGGAACAGACAGACATCCCGGAGGCTGGCTAACCCTGGCTTCTTCGTGTGCTGGCAGGGTTCCAAGAGCACTAAGCGAGGACAGCCCCAGGGGAACAAGTATTTTTCAAGTCTCTACTATGTCACATTTGCTACTGTGTTGGCCAAAGCAATACACAGGCCAACCCAGAGTCTACGAGTAGAGAAGGAATCCACCTCTCTATGGAAGGAGCCACAAAATCATCTTGTAAGTGGTGTGGATCCAAGGACGGGAGGAAACCAATGAAATGACATTAACAAATGATATTTTGGGTTTTCTTTATTTTTTTTCTCTTAAAAATCAGTGTATGTGTTCCCGCTTCTGAACTATTACCAAACTTAGCTTCAAGGATAACCCCTTGTGTATATTTATAGAACAGTTCCATGCAAATCTATTTTATTGCCTACACTAAGGATCACTGGAGACCCGCTGCCAAACCCAGGTAATCATTAAGCTCCCCCAGTAATATGCCACTTTGCTGGATTAATGAAAGAAAAGATTATACAGATTGAGACGTGACATCAGCCTTGTTTTAGATGTTTTCTTTCTTTTTTTGTGTTTTTTCCAGGGTGGTGAGTCTGCCTTTTCTTTTTGAATGCACTGTCTCTGTAGGAATAATCCAAAGAACCCAAGTGACCTTGGGCCACCTGTCTGTAAGGCGTGGAGGGCCTGTTTTAATGGTTTGTCAAGGTGGAGTGACACAAAATTCCAGGGTATTTGGAAGGGCCCCTCTTGTGGCTCTGTGAGCGACTTCCTCCTGAGCACCCCGCCTGCCCTCCCCCCCCCCCCCCCAGAATCCTGGCCACAGATTTATAGCCTGCAGCCCGATCTAAAGTTTTCCTGTCACACTACCGTCCCTGCCGCTCGACTTCCCTAACGGCCGCACTTCTGGAACAGCCATGTAACATTATCTTCCCACAGGGCTCCCTGCTTTGTCTTATGTCCTGAAGTGCCCGGCAGTGTCCTGGCCACTCTGCCCCCAGAGCCAAGGAAGGAGTGCAGGGGACATGCTGCCCGGGGGATCAGGGTTGACATGAAAATTGTTGGAGTCAGGAAATTCCAGGGCCCTTAAGTCATTCAGGAAGCCAGTTGACATGAGCGGCCAAGGATGGGGATCAGGTTGCCTTGGGGTTAGTAGGAATTGAGGATCCCTGTCAAGAAGTGGTGTTTCAGGGAGGTGTCTGAGTCCTCCATTGTGTAGGCAAAGTTTGGATGGTTCTGTCTGAATCTTTTTTTTTTTAATTTTTTAACGTTTATTTATTTTTGAGAGACAGAGACAGAACACAAGTGGGGGAGGGACAGAGAGAGAGAGAGGGAGACACAGAATCTGAAGCAGGCTCCAGGCTCTGAGCTGTCAGTGCAGAGCCCCATGCTGGGCTCAAACTCACGAACCGTGAGATCATGACCTGAGCTGAAGTTGGAGGCTTAACCAGTTGAGCCACCCAGGCGCCCCTTGTCTGAATCTTGAGAATCTCCAGGTCGGAATGAACCTCCACTCACTCCCCATTCACGTTGTTGTGTTCTTTTGTAACTGGCCCTTCGTTATCCCTGACCAGATCGAAGAATTCATTTGCGTTTACTTATCAGTTTGCTTTTAAAGTGATACCCGAAGCTGACCCCCTTAAAGTATTTAGAGGATTTTACAGTTTCAGTGTGTCTGTCCAGCCCAGAAGCCCTTTATTCTTACTCCTTGGCTCATGTGATGGTTTAAATATTAATCTCATGTGTCTCGGGTGCACCGATGAGGTGGGGCTTGTGTTATGGAATGGAGCAGGCAGTGTGTGTTGACTTGTGTGGTATCTTCACAGGCCACCTGTGCTGTGGGGACCCCCGTTGTGCACGTGTATCCCGCTTGCTAAAGGCTGTGATGTCTGACGTGGACCCTTTCCTGTAGCTCCGCATACACTTCCTGACAGATTAAAAGGCACACGTTCATCTTTTCCTTTTTAGTTAAATTCACTAGCACAAATTGCCCATCTGTTAATTAGGGGAGCAGGGTTGTGACACTGGCTTAGGGAGTAATGGCGGCCTTTCTCCTGGAGGGAGGACTGGGGCATTTCTATGGAGGCTGCTTGGGTCCCGGGAGCCCGTGGCTGCTAATTATAGAGAAGGAATACGACTGAGGATGAACGTCCACACATTATAACAGTTGGTTTAAATGGCTTTTTTTTTCTCTCCTGCGTTCTATTTGTGTGTTATATTTACTCCATAAAATGATCTTTGAGGGGAGGAAGCGTTTATGTGTTCCTTGGTGCCCAGCCCGTGGCTGACATATAATTTTGTTAAAATGGAACTATGGAAAGGGTAGTAATGATGCCCTGAATGTGAGGAGAGGGATGATGAGAACAGGCAGTCCGGCTAAGCGTTTGGGATTCTGTTGTCAGAGGCTGGGAGATTGTGGGGTGTTCTGCTGTGGTTCCAGGCTGGCTGGGAGCGTCCGAGGCAGATACTCGGTGGGCCAGGGTGAAGGTGAATGAAGAAAACCAGGTCTTCGTATTCATCTCAGGCTCCTGAGAATAAAGTCAGAAGGTGTGGGATGGAGAGGATGTGCAAAGTGGCCACGGTGGCCAGTAAGAATGGGGCTGTATCTGCTGGTGGCGGGGGAGCCCTGCCTCTGCCCCCACTGAGGAGATCAGCATAGGGCTGGGTGGGGTGAAAGCCAGCACGGGGTCCTCCCTGGTCTCTCCACGCTAGGTGCCCCAACTGAATGAGTGGGAGGGCCACAGGCCGTGTATGCTGGAGCTGGCCCGGGTGGCCGGAGGGGGCTGAGAGATCAATTCTGGGGGATTTTGTGAGCGTGTTGTTGAGTGTAGCTGTTATTAGAAATGAAATTATGTAAGTGTACAATTAAAATAAGTTCTCTTAAAAACAAAGGTAATAAATACTCAAAATGTCACTTCTTAATGGTTTGATTATATTGTACTGCTACCCATGCATTTGAGGTTCCTGACATCTCTTGTAACTCTGTGGTGAAAATACTGTATAATGGGGGGTGCTATGTCTCTTTTTCCAACTCCACACTCAGTGACTTCACCTTGGTGGCTTGAAACCGGCCATGGTGGGAGTATTTATACCACATACATGTGCACGTTCTGCATCTTTCCACACCAGAGCACGCTTCCTCTCTGACTTTGTTCTGTCTGTCTGGCCTGAGTGTGGACCCCAGCCTCTGAATGACTCACACCCCCTTGAGGAGAAGCAGAAACTCTTTATCCAAAAACCTCTTTCTCTGGACTCACACATTTCCGGGGGCTGAGGCAAAAGAAATTGTTATGGCTTATAGGGCTTTCCTTATCCCCATCTTCTGGTCTGTTGATTATAAGTGGGATTAAAGGTAAGCACAAGTGTTGGTCCTCCCAACAGGACAGACTAAGTAAGTCTTCTTAGTTAACATCAGCAGGAGGTCGAAGCAAGACTGAGCTGTGGTGATTCTAGCTCGACACATGGTTTAGTGTTAATAGGTCCAGTTTCTGATGGAATTTTCCATCTAGGAGTGATCAAGTCTGATTTCAGTCCACAGGAGACCCTTGACCCAGGAGGTGCCTTCTGCAGGAAATCCTTCCTGTCTGCCTCTTCCGCAGGCTGGGGGAGGCGGTTTTTCCGCGTGTTTCCCCTAAACCCTGGGCGCACCTCTCATGCCACAATACAGTGAGTTTGGCCAACTTGATCCTTGGGTTTGAATTCTTTTTCGGATCAGATGATCTATCTGTAAAATGCCAGTTAAGAATGCTGAACCTCACCAGCAGGCCTTGAGTAGTTAAGAGGGGCAGTTTGTTATTGGAGAAATAAAATAAGTGAATCGAATAGGATTAACCCCTTCAAATGATTTAGCTAGGTATTTCTTACAAATAAGAAAAAACAAATTCCTTTCATTCTGTTGAGGATAACTAGGAACAGGAGCCGCGGGGTCTCTACAAGAATCAGCAGCCTGTTAGAGATGCCAATTCTAGACAAGTCGACAGCCTACCTTTCTCTTGTCAAGGATAATGAGCAAAGCTTTTCCATCAAAAGAGACTAATTCCTAATTCCTTGTTTGAAATCTCACTTATAGTGGGAGGATTACCAGGCATTTATCTAGATGTTTTAAAGTAGTTAAATACTTGCCTTCACTTTCCCCCAATCTCTTCTCATTTTGGAATAAGAGCCTCGGCTCATCAGGTAGATGAATACTGAGAACCACCCTTACAGCCCAGGAAATCAAGCATGAAGTTGGATTTCCTCATAATGTTCATCTTTAGTAAAATATTTTCCTGTATTTTAAGTGTATCGATCCTTCTAAATGTCCTGTAATGCTGGCTGCTGCAGCAACCTCAAAATCTGCATGATTTATCACAGAGAAGGCTCTTGTCTGGCTCTTATCATCAGCCAGGATGGCTAGTGGATGCTGGGAGACAGAACGCTCTCTTCCACGTGGTGATTAAGGAACCAGTGCTCCTCCTGTCTGGAGCGCTGCTGGTTTCTAGACTTTGGAGTCCTCCTCTGGCTTCTCTGCATCCGGCCAAAGGCAAGAGAAGAAAGGTGGATGTGCAGGGGTGCTAAGGCCGGCCTGTTGGGGGCCCTTTTTACTTTCACTGAAATTCCATTGGTCGGTACTCAGTTATGTGTTCTCTGTGCCCAGGAGGAAAAGGGAATGGGGTTGGCACACCTGTGGCATTGTCTTGGCTATACCAGAACACTGAGATGACACATACTACATTTTGCAAGTGTGGTATTGTCTTTTTAAATTTCTTTTTATGTTTTTTAAAGTTAAAAAATATTTATTTATTTATTTATTTACTTATTTATTTATTTAGAGTGCATAAGTCAGGGAAGGGGAGAGAGAGAGAGAGGGAGAGAGAGAGAGAATCCTAAGCAGGTTCCACGCTGTCAGCACAGAGCCCGATGTGAGGCTCGAACTCATGAACCATGAGATCATGACCTGAGCTGAAATCAAGAGTCAGATGCTTAAGTGACTGAGCCACCCAGGTGCCCCACAAACATGATATTTTCAAGTCCTCTGTAGGTTCGTGGCCATAGAAGGATGCAGAGTGGTGTAGTGATCGAGAGCATGGCCTCGAAGTAAACTACCAGCATCCAAATCCCAGCTCTGCCATTTACCTGTTGTGACCCTGGGCACGTAGCAATCTCTGTCTGTGCCTTAGTTTCCTCATCGTTAAAGGGGGATGACAATAGAAATGGATAGGGTTTGTGTGAGCATCCGATGATGTAATATATGTAAAATACTTAGAATTGTGTATGGAACATAATTAACAACATGTAAGTGCTAAATAAGTTGAAAAAAATTAGACTAGTAACAAAGGGACCTAATGTCTCCTTCGGTACGTTGTTATTTGGATCGGCTGTCATTCACGTGGAGAATGGCTCTTTTAGTTCAACTGTAAAAATGCTCATTGAGCAACTACTCATCGTAATGTGCCAGGTATGACCATAGAATCTGAATGAGCAGGCTTCTCACTCAATCAAAGGAAATGACATGTTCTGTGACTCTTAATCTGTGGTCACATCAGCATTATGATTTTGGTTTCCACGCGGCACATCCTCCATGGCTATTCCTGGGGCCCTCAGAGTGGAAAGTGACACTGGCACCAGAGGGCTCCTTCTCCTCCTCTGTCCACATCGACCAGACGGTGTCAGTGCCACTCCCTCACTAGGTGTTATTTCTGTCTACTCACAATGGAGTTTGCTTCCAATTTGTTTGTACTAACACATAACCTCTCCAAGTTATGATCCAAATTTCAGAATAATGCTTGATTTCAAAAGACACATGAGGGCAATGTGAAGTGATTTCTCCATACAAAGTCCCCATCCCAGGAGGAGGCTAGGCTTAAAGGCTCTTTCTCTTGCAGCTCGACGACTGCACGCTACAGCTCTCCCACAATGGCGCCTACCTGGACTTGGAATCCACCCTGGCAGAGCAGCGGGACGAGCTGGAAGGCTTCCAGGATGATGCTGGGTAAGAGCGATGGTTGTCCCTGCTGACTAGTCCCAACTTTCCAAGATATGGGGGGTACATTAAGGCCTTAAAATATTCAGGGGAAACCACCATAGCTTTGACGGTCTCTTCACTCACAGTCAGGCAAAAGAAGGGAGATGCAAGTGACTGACCAGTAGTATTTGCAAACCCTTTTGTATTTTGAGTTATTCTTCTTGACGAGGCCACTCAGGGGCAGGGAAATTTCTGGCATAGTTTAGTTAAGCGGCTTGTAAGTTTTTTCTAAGTTTATTTTTTTATTTTGAGAGAAAGGGAGAGCATGAGCAGGAGAGGGGCAGAGAAAGAAGAGAGAGAATCCCAAGCAGGCTCCATGCTATCAGCACAGAGCCTGATGTGGGGCTCAAACCCGTGAAACTGTGAGATCATGACCTGAGCGGAAATCAAGGATCAGACTGAGCCACCCAGGTGCCCCTAACTTGTTTTTTTTTTTTTTAAGCCAGATATAATTAAATTAATATTTTCTAGATTTTAGTAGTTGACAACTATTTTAAGCATTGTTTATAATATCTTTCTGGGTATTTAGTTTCCTTGGAAGATGCCCTAGTAGTTTATTTTGTCCTATATCATCTTTTGAACTCATCACAGTGGGGAAAATAATTAGTAATTATGTTAATCAACATCAAGTTACTTTCAGCTTACATTTAGAATGCTTAATACTTCTGATTGCTGTGAATCTGAATACAACAATACACATAAAAAATCAGAGATGTGTACAGAAAGTAAAATCACAGTAGGAATATGAACATATGGTCAGCTGTTCCTGTATTTATGAGGTTATTGAAATAGCCTTTTGATTGGGGCCCCCTGCCTTCCTTTCTGTTCTCATCCACTCAGAATCAAGTATATCTCTGATTTCATCACCTTCCTCCTTAGAAACCTTCAGAGATTTCTTGTTGCTTCCAAATAATGCTTAGCTGTATTAATCTGATGTTTGAGGATCTCTGCAAAAGTTGCTCTGAGGCTGCCTTGCCCAAGTTAAAAATAGATTACAGCCAGATGAATATTGATTCTTCACGAAGGGCTCAATAAATGAGGGAAAGTGGGAGCCTTCTTAGTTTTCTACCTGACCCTAGTTTTCCCTGCCTTAACACCTGCCACAATTTACAGTCCTTTATCCCTTAATTGTCCCCCAATTATCTGCTGCTAAAGCTCTACTAGGTCAGAACTGGGCCTGTCTGAATATCTGTCATCTAGCTTTTTTTCAACACATTATAGGTACTTACTGAACATTGGTGACCAGGTAAATGGCAGGATTCCACAATGGAGTCCTGAAAAACATGACCATGAGCCCTAAGGCTAGGGTCCTTGGTAGGAACCAGCAGGGTTTTCTGAGGACCCAGCCGTGTGTGGGAACAGACCTGAAAACTATGATAGGCCGTACACACAGGAGGGGTATCATTATTATGTCACACCAGATTCTATTCATCATCATTAAAAAAATTAACATTATTAGATTGATAGACTTGAGAAGATTCCATTGCTATAGTTGTTTTTTAATGTGTATTTATTTTTGAGAGAGAAACAGAGTGTGAGTGGGGGAGGGGCAGAGAGAAAAGGAGACACAGAATCTGAAGCAGACTCCAGGCTCTGAGCTGTCAGCACAGAGCCAGAAGTGGGGCTCAAACTCACGGATCATGAGATCATGACCTGAGCTAAATAAAGTTGGATGCTCAACCGACTGAGCCACTCAGGAGTCGCACCCATTGCTATGGTTTTTACCAAGTGTTTGACAATGACATCCCTTTATATAAGATGTGAGAATTCAGGCTGGATGACCGTCTAATTGGATGACTTCACTCCAGGAGTGTTATGAGTAGACTGCTGTCAACCTGAAAAATGTCTCTATTGGTGTTATAGTTGAAGACCATGCCCTGTTTGATTTTTTTTCTTTATCCAAATTTGAATTATTTGGAGTTGGGAGCTTAGGGGAAAAAAGCAACACTACATTAGACACCAGTATCAAAAGTTAAAAATGGAGAAGAATATAACATTTACAGAATGCCTGCTATGCTAGCCACTATACCAACCACCTTATTCACGGCATGTGCATTTAATAGTTCATCTTAGTGGTCATGTGACTGGATTTGGTTGTTTCTGTTTTTCATCTGAAACAACTGAGGGTCAGGAGTTAGATTACATGTCCTATGTAGAGGGACAGAGGGTAGAGGGTAGAGCCTAGTTTGAACACAGGTAGACTGATTGCAAGTGTGTATTCCCCCAGCCATCCCGAGAGCTTCAGGCAAAGGCATTTCAGGTTTACTCAGGATGTGCATTGGCACCTTGGGTGACGTAGGTTGGTTCATGCAAGGACATCATCGGTCCCAGGCTAAAACGCTGGATTTAGTTCAAATAGCACTCAAGCACACTGCACGGAGGCTCCAGAGAAGACACATTTGCTGCCATCATCTGGCACTGTCCGCGTCAGCAGTCAGGTGCAGCCATTCCTCAAGAGCCAGGAACCCTGCTGTAAGCTCCCAGAGGAGATCCTGGGGCTTTACTTTCTCACTCCGTTCCTTTGTGAATCATCACCTGGCCATCGGTCCATCTGAGGGGACCAGCCATGACCCCATTTCTGCACCCTAAACCCAAGATGAATCATGGCAAGAGAAGAAGGCAGGACTCATACGTGGGAAACTGTGAACAGGAGAAGGTAGCCAGACCATGCTGGGTAGCTGTGCTTTTGGCAGGTGGGCTCCAAACTCACCCAAGATGGGGCTTTGTATCGTCTTTGAAAAAGTCTGGGTCTGTGGTGACCCACCCCTTGTCCTTTGGAATGTACTCAGGATGACATTCCTTTTTGTCCAGAAGAGTATGAAGAAGCTACCTTTATTGACATTGGTGGGGAGACTCCTCTGTCCCTGGCCTAGGTTGCAGAAGACAGGCCAGGGTGATGCTGTCCTGGCATTGCCGGGTCACTCTGTTGTCTCTGGGTCATTTACCGCCACTGAGCTCTGGCAGCATGTGGCAAATTGCTGGGAACTAGCTGCAAGCAGCCTGAAGGCTGAGTTTTCCCACACAGGTGGGACGTGTCTGGGTACATACACCTGCAGTGTCATTTGTGCTGAGTGTCCCTGCTAAGTCCTCTCCTAGGAGGTGTGGCATTTGGCAAAGGTCATGTGCCTAAAAGCTCATGTCTCCCACAAATGGCAGTTAAAACATAATTTCTTTCTAGTTAAGAATTGCCTTTTTGAGGTATGAAAAGGGCAAACGAAACCATTCTTTCTCTTGATTTGTGTGAATTACAGCAAAAATCTGCTAATGTTGTGACCGTATAATGAAGACGTGTGGCAGGTAGTGTGCAAACGGTAGGGTTTTTTGTACAGTGTGTTCTGAGAGAATTTTCCTTGCTGGAGGAGTTTCTTTGTTCTTGTCCATTACCCTGCTCTTTTATGCCAAGACTAAAAATTAACTCACTGCTTGTTTAGAATTATCACGTAAGCTATCGCTAACTGGAGAAGAGGAGAAAGACCTTCAAAGGTAGAAGGACAAAGCAATTATTATGCTGCCAAAATGGAGCCAGGTCGATTTATTGCCTTCCAAGGCCAGGGAAATCAGCAACCACAGCATGGTGTAGTGGAAACAGAAGCCCTGAACCCCCTGGATTATTATTCTTGACCCTGCCATTGTGTGACCTGGTACAAGCCACTTTATCTCTAATAGGGGTTTATAAAATCTATTTATAAAATGAGGACAGTATTACCCAAGTCCATTTCCCTCCCCATGTCAGTGGGGATACCAACAAGGTCTCTGGCACTGGAGGAGAGCACGGTGGGGAACAGCACGGCGTAGTGGTTGAGGACATGGGCCCTGCGGTTAGTCTCATGACTGTGTGACCGTGGGGATGCTACTTCACCTCTCTGAACCTCAGCTTCCTAGTAACTGGGGATAATCCTATCACATCCTTGTTGGGTTGATGCAGGCAAAGCTATGATGATGTGTAGTATCTGAAACATTAAGCTAGTTCCCAGCATAGAATACAAACTCAGAAGTAGTATCTTCTACTATAATTACAGTTAGAATTTGAGGAGATACACTGAAACGGGAATCACTGGATTTTAGACCTGGAGGGGCCCAGGCGGGTGAACCGCTCTGAAATCTCCTTTCTTTAAGTTAGGGCAACCGAAGCGAGATCCTTGCCCGCAGGGCAGAGCAGGGCCAGAAAGACTGCCCCTGCCTCTTTTTTGCTTATTTCCACCTCCTTTGAAAGAAAACCAGTGCCAGCCGGGGGGCACAGGGATCTGTCACAGAGAAGGTGGGGCCAGAGGTTGGCCCTGAAGAGGGTAGTGGCTTTGCGAGGTTGAGGGGGCCGTTGCAGGGAACGCAGTAGAGCTACGAGGGTCTCGAGGAGCACAGTGCTGCCGAGTGCTCTGAGGACCAGTGTGGCTGTTGCACGTGGGGCATGTGTTCCTGGGGCTCCTGCCTTTGTCTCAGTCACTCAGGGTGCTCACCTTTGGCTCCGTTCAGGTCTGCGTCTGAAGGTCAGCTCTGATTCCTTCCCAGGTTCCTCATCTGCCAGGGGGGCTGCTAACTGCTCCCCGCCACCATACCTGTCCTCACAGGGCTGAGTGGTGGTGGGGAAGTCGGGGGCCAGCCGTGTGGGGTAGTGGTGGGGGGTGGGGAGAGCTTGGCAGTGTGAGGGTTGTGGCTCAGACAGGAGGGTGTCAGGCCAGGCAGGGCTGGAAAGGGCTGAACGTTCGCAGGTACTTAGAGCCAAATACTCCTGGCCAAAGCTGCCTAGAAATGCTGGCTTCTAGGTGCCTGCTTTAGGAAGTTGGCGTGGGGCCCGGGATCCTGGCCGCTTGGGGAGCTCCTCAGGTGGTCTGATGTTCGCTCAGGCACCTACAGCACAGTCTTGGAGAGTATGAGCACCACCTGAGGAACTTTAACAGGTTCCCTCTCTGCCCAGCTTCAGACCAATGAAATCAGAACTTGGGGGTGGGCCCAGGCAGAGGTGCTTTTAAAGCCCTCCAGGACTGCCTGGAAAGACCATTCCTGAAAATGCTGCCGGAAGTTGAGTGAGGGAGTGTGACCCCCCCCCCCCCCACCCAGCCAACGCTGAGCAGACGACAGTGCAATGGGGAAGGCTCTGTGTGCACTTGAATGCAGGTGGGGGAGCCCGTCTGCTGGGGCGTCAGCTTTGCAGTTGATGTGCTTCGGGGCCCCAAGGGGTTGGGGGGAGCTCTCATTTGACGCTTAGATGCCTAACTTCTTGACCTGTAGCTCATGAGCCTCCAGAAACTATGTGTGTGTGGGTCCACGGACCCCTGACGTTTCTGTGCAGTTTGTGCATATGCAAAGTTTTGGATGGGGGAAATCAGCAATGAAGAGCTGAGCACTGAACTTGCCAGGATGGCACCTTTTGTTCGGAAGGGCTGGTTGTCTCCCTCACGGCGACCAGGGGCAGGCAGGCTTGGTGGTCTGCAGTTTGAGCCTTGCCCACACTGAGAAGACAGCAGACCGTAACCTTCAGTGATTTGCTAAAGGAGCCTCAGGCCCCAGGCCTGCACTCTCAGCTGAAGGTAATGCCTTACGAGGAAAAGGGGGAAAACTGCTCGTTGCTTCCTATCCATGCCCTAACCGGAGTCTCTTTCAACTTGGGAGGAGTTTTGTGTATAGTTTGTTTTTTCAGGTTCAATAGGTTTTTAGATGTAGGTTCAGTATGTATTTTAGGTGATTTCTGTATTCTAGACCTAGAAACAAAGGAGACACAGGTAAAGATGTGATTGGATAAGGTTTTTAACCCCCACATCACACCGCAGGACAGGAAGATTACATATTCCTTCAAACTTGACATTTTTGGGATACAAAGAATTCTTTGAGAATCTATTGAAAGGCTGTGAAACTTCTCCCCACGCAAAACCTTGTCCACCAGTCCTAGGCCAGTGCTAGGCTGCCTATCAGTAACCTGGAGGAAACCTGCTTAGAAATGCTGACTTCTAGGCAACTGGGCGGCTCAGTCGGGTACGCATCTGACTCTTGATTTCGGCTCAGGTCACGATCTCACGGTTCGTGAGTTTGAGCCCTGCTTTGGACTCTCTGCTGACAGTGTAGATAGAGCCTGATTGGGATTCTCCCTTTCTCTGCCCCCCCGCCCCCACACCTTTCTCTCAAGATAAATAAGCTTAACTATATATATATATATATATATATATATATATATGTATATATATATATATATTTTTTTTTAAATGTTGTCTTCTAGGCACCTACTGCAGGAGGCTTGGTGTGGGGCCTGGGATTCTGGCCTCTTCAAGAGCTCCTCAGGGGGTCTGATGTTTGGTCAGAAGCCTATAGCATAGGCTCTCCGTCTTGGAGAATACGGCCACCACCTAAGCAACTTGAACAGTTTTTCTTCCCGCCCAGCTTCAGACCAATAAAATAGGAACTTTGGTGGTTGGCCCGGGCAGTGGTGCTTTTTAAAGCCCTTCAGGGCTGTGTGAAGGAGACAGTTCTATAGGAAATCGGACAGGAGAGAATGAACTCCTATGCTGAGTGGACTGTGGGAGTAGAAAGGCTCTAAGTAGTTTCAAATGTCAGATTGCATCCCTGGACAAAGATGGCATCAGGTGGTCCTGGGTGAGCTGAGGTGGGCTCTGGGCTTTAAGGTGTGGGTGGGCGTCAGAAGAGACCTGAATTACAAAGAAGGAACCCTCCCAGAAGTCAATCAGGTACCAGGGAAAGTGGCCGCTGTGACCTAGTGTACCTGAACCTGATAGCTGAGGAAGGCGGGGTTGGGGGGTGGTTTGGGGTATGTGGTGGGAAGGGGGGGGTGCTGTGAATCTAGAGCTCTGGTACTAGTTGACGGATTACAGCAAAACATGAGTAAAATGGGCTACATGACATTAATAGCTGGGTAACAGTGACTTGAGAAAAGTGGCAAGGTTCTGGGGTGGGAGCCATCTGGGGAGAGGGAGAGGGCTCCTGCAAATGAGGTTGTGTCGAGCCATACTCGAGGTATGAGGTGGCCAGGTGAGACACATTGGCCTGGGACCCAGGTGAGAAGCATCAAGGGCCAGGGAGGCTGGGGTGATCCCTTGGAGGAAGGGAGTTGTAAACCTAAAACTTCTCTTTAAAAACGAGGTCCAATTAAAATGAGGGTAATTAGGGCCATTTGAAGGATGATGTGTTGATGACAAGACGCTCATAGGAGCCCGGACTTATTTTATCCTTCTACTTTGCCTTCTTTAGGATGTGACTTCCATCTTTCCTATTTGATCACCCTTCAAATATGGCTGCTCGTCTTCTAGCATCATTAAGGCAAGAAAGCATGTAGTGGTTAGGGTAGATCTCGAACCAAAATAGGAAGGTTTAAAGATAAGTTTGGGGGTACTTGGGTGGCTCAGTGGGTTGAGTGTCCGACTTGGTTTTGGCTCGGGTCAGGATCCCAGGGTTGTGGTGTGGAGCCCCGCCTGGGGCTCCATGTGGAGTATGGAGATTGCTTAAAGTTCTGTCTCTCTCCCTCTGCCCTTCTCCTGGGCTCCTACTCTGTCTTAAAAAAAAAAAAATAAATGGAAAAAAAGTAAGATGAATTTGTTTCTTGTTTAAGAGTTCAAACAGACAGTCATCCTTAGGTCTGGTAGAACAGCTGTCACGTCCTCAAAATCCTTCCATCTGTGTGTCCAGAGTGGTTTCTTCAGCTTTTACCTTCTCCTCTGCCTCCCGGCCCCTGGGAAGAAGGGAAAGGACAGCGGGATGTGTGTCCATTCCTTGTACACATAACTTTGCTGTGAAGTGAGAGGAGTTCTCTTTACCTGTCTTGAGGCGGGATGTACCTTTTACCTTGGCATATCCTGTGCTCTCCAGCACAAAGTAGACACCTTTGAACATGGGTGGACCAAGGGAATGAAGGAACATCAATCTGGGAGGCAGATGTAGGGAGGTGATAGTTCAGGCTTTGGGGTCAGACTTGATGGGAGGAGCCTGAGCTCTTTGACTTTCTAGCTGTGTGACCTCAGCAAGGTTGCTTAACCTTTCTGGGCCTTAAGTTCCTCACTGTAAAAATGGCCATGTAACCTACTTCGTAGTAATCTTGTGAAGACCAAATCTGCATAAAGAGAGGCCTGGTACCCAGGTGAGAAGCGTTAAGGACCAGAGAGGCTGGGGTGATCCTTTGGAGGAAGGGAGTTGTGAACTTAAAACTTGTCTTTAAAAATGAAGTCTAACTAAAAAGAGGGTAGTTACAGGCCTGGCACATAATAAGCTTTCCATAAATGTTAACAATTTAGGATTATTGTCTGAACCCAGGCTGACCTAGTATCCTATTGGGAGCAGAGGAAAAGTATATCTGTGATTTAATTTCCTCAGTTTTAAGCTGTGAAACAGGAGATGCGGGCATATTTACTGGAAAAAGTGGGGATAAAATAATTAGATAGCTTTTATTTCTCTAAAGCCGAAAAGAATTAGCCAAAAGATTGTAGAGTCAGTGAAAGTGAGATGGTCACATATTAAATAAAAATCTCTTTCTCTATTATGTCCAGTAAGAAAGCTGTGGAGGGAGGGAAGTAATCAGATTTAAAGGGTCCTTATGATTGGTGTCCTCCATGCATTGACCTTTGATACATTAAAAAAAATTTTTTTTTTGACATTTATTTTCAAGAGACCCAGTGTGAGTGGGGGAGGCACAGAGAGAGAGGGAGACACAGAATCTGAAGCAGGCTCCAGGCTCTGAGCTGTCAGTGCAGAGCCCCATGCTGGGCTCGAACTCACTAACCGTGAGATCGTGACCTGAGCTGAAGTCGGACGCTTAACCGACTGAGCCACCCAGGTGCCCCAATCTTTGATACATCTCTAAATAAAACCTGAAACTTGCTGTAATTCTTGAATTCTTCGAATAAACCTGATTTGGTTAGCCAATATTTTCTTCATTTGCATCATAATTTTTTAAAACCTCTCTTCCCCCATTTATTATTTTTTAAATGCTTATTTTGAGAACCCCAAGCAGGCTCCATTCCGTCAGCGCAGAGCCTGACGCGGGGCTTGATATTGCAAACCGTGAGATGATGAGCTGAGCTGAGATCAAGAGTCGGATGCTTCACTGACTGAATCACCCAGGTGTCCCTGCATTGTAATTTTTTAATGCGTGTGCTTTTTTGTTAGGTTCTTAGCCTTGAGGTTAAGCCAGTCTCTAAGAATGCCTCTCTTGACCCTTTGTAAGCCCTGGGGAAGGTTACCTAGTGAGGTTACCCTGCAGCAAAGGGCAGGATGGTGCAGGTGACTCTGGAGTCGTCCTGCTTTCAGCCTGGGTCTGTTCCACCAGCCATGTGACCTGATGCGGTTGATCCCCTTTCTCTAAGCTTTACTTTCTTTTTTTTTTTTTTCCTGAAATTTATTGACAAATTGGTTTCCATACAACACCCAGTGCTCATCCCAAAAGGTGCCCTCCTCAATACCCATCACCCACCCTCTCCTCCCTCCCACCCCCCATCAACCCTCAGTTTGTTCTCAGTTTTTAACAGTCTCTTATGCTTTGGCTCTCTCCCATTCTAACCTCTTTTTTTTTTTTTTCCTTCCCCTCCCCCATGGGTTCCTGTTAAGTTTCTCAGGATCCACATAAGAGTGAAACCATATGGTATCTGTCTTTCCCTGTATGGCTTATTTCACTTAGCATCACACTCTCCAGTTCCATCCACGTTGCTACAAAGGGCCATATTTCATTCTTTCTCATTGCCACGTAGTACTCCATTGGGTATATAAACCACAATTTCTTTATCCATTCATCAGTTGATGGACATTTAGGCTTTTTCCATAATTTGGCTATTGTTGAGAGTGCTGCTATGAACATTGGGGTACAAGTGGCCCTATGCATCAGTGCTCCTGTATCCCTTGGATAAATTCCTAGCAGTGCTATTGCTGGGTCATAGGGTAGGTCTATTTTTAATTTTCTGAGGAACCTCCACACTGCTTTCCAGAGCGGCTGCACCAATTTGCATTCCCACCAACAGTGCAAGAGGGTTCCCGTTTCTCCACATCCTCTCCAGCATCTATAGTCTCCTGATTTGTTCATTTTGGCCACTCTGACTGGCGTGAGGTGATACCTGAGTGTGGTTTTGATTTGTATTTCCCTGATAAGGAGCGACGCTGAACATCTTTTCATGTGCCTGTTGGCCATCCGGATGTCTTCTTTAGAGAAGTGTCTATTCATGTTTTCTGCCCATTTCTTCACTGGGTTATTTGTTTTTTGGGTGTGGAGTTTGGTGAGCTCTTTATAGATTTTGGATACTAGCCCTTTGTCCGATATGTCATTTGCGAATATCTTTTCCCATTCCGTTGGTTGCCTTTTAGTTTTGTTGGTTGTTTCCTTTGCTGTGCAGAAGCTTTTTATCTTCATAAGGTCCCAGTAATTCACTTTTGCTTTTAATTCCCTTGCCTTTGGGGATGTGTCGAGTAAGAGATTGCTACGGCTGAGGTCAGAGAGGTCTTTTCCTGCTTTCTCCTCTAAGGTTTTGATGGTTTCCTGTCTCACATTTAGGTCCTTTATCCATTTTGAGTTTATTTTTGTGAATGGTGTGAGAAAGTGGTCTAGTTTCAACCTTCTGCATGCTGCTGTCCAGTTGTCCCAGCACCATTTGTTAAAGAGGCTGTCTTTTTTCCATTGGATGTTCTTTCCTGCTTTGTCAAAGATGAGTTGGCTATACGTTTGTGGGTCTAGTTCTGGGGTTTCTATTCTATTCCATTGGTCTATGTGTCTGTTTTGGTGCCAATACCATGCTGTCTTGATGATGACAGCTTTGTAGTAGAGGCTAAAGTCTGGGATTGTGATGCCTCCTGCTTTGGTCTTCTTCTTCAAAATTCCTTTGGCTATTCAGGGCCTTTTGTGGTTCCATATGAATTTTAGGATTGCTTGTTCTAGTTTCGAGAAGAATGCTGGTGCAATTTTGATTGGGATTGCATTGAATGTGTAGATAGCTTTGGGTAGTATTGACATTTTGACAATATTTATTTTTCCAATCCATGAGCAGGGAATGTCTTTCCATTTCTTTAAATCTTCTTCAATTTCCTTCATAAGCTTTCTATAGTTTTCAGCATACAGATCCTTTACATCTTTGGTTAGATTTATTCCTAGGTATTTTATGCTTCTTGGTGCAATTGTGAATGGGATCAGTTTCTTTATTTGTCTTTCTGTTGCTTCATTGTTAGTGTATAAGAATGCAACTGATTTCTGTACATTGATTTTGTATCCTGCAACTTTGCTGAATTCCTGTATCAGTTCTAGCAGACTTTTGGTGGAGTCTATCGGATTTTCCGTGTATAATATCATGTCATCTGCAAAAAGCGAAAGCTTGACTTCATCTTTGCCAATTTTGATGCCTTTGATTTCCTTTTGTTGTCTGATTGCTGATGCTAGAACTTCCAGCACTATGTTAAACAGCAGCGGTGAGAGTGGGCATCCTTGTCGTGTTCCTGATCTCAGGGAAAAAGCTCTCAGTTTTTCCCCGTTGAGGATGATGTTAGCTGTGGGCTTTTCATAAATGGCTTTTATGATCTTTAAGTATGTTCCTTCTATCCCGACTTTCTCAAGGGTTTTTATTAAGAAAGGGTGCGGGATTTTGTCGAAGGCCTTTTCTGCATCGATTGACAGGATCATGTGGTTCTTCTCTTTTTTTTTGTTAATGTGATGTATCACGTTGATTGATTTGCGAATGTTGAACCAGCCCTGCATCCCAGGAATGAATCCCACTTGATCATGGTGAATAATTCTTTTTATATGCCGTTGAATTCGATTTGCTAGTATCTTATTGAGAATTTTTGCATCCATATTCATCAGGGATATTGGCCTGTAGTTCTCTTTTTTTACTGGGTCTCTGTCTGGTTTAGGAATCAAAGTAATACTGGCTTCATAGAATGAGTCTGGCAGTTTTCCTTCCCTTTCTATTTCTTGGAATAGCTTGAGAAGGATAGGTATTATCTCTGCTTTAAACGTCTGGTAGAACTCCCCTGGGAAGCCATCAGGTCCTTGACTCTTATTTGTTGGGAGATTTTTTAAAAAAAATTTTTTTTTTCAACGTTTATTTAGTTTTGGGACAGAGAGAGACAGAGCATGAACGGGGGAGGGGCAGAGAGAGAGGGAGACACAGAATCGGAAACAGGCTCCAGGCTCTGAGCCATCAGCCCAGAGCCTGACGCGGGGCTCGAACTCACGGACCACGAGATCGTGACCTGGCTGAAGTCGGACGCTTAACCGACTGCGCCACCCAGGCGCCCCTTTTTTTTTTTTTTTTTAATTTTTTTTTCAACGTTTATTTAGTTTTGGGACAGAGAGAGACAGAGCATGAACGGGGGAGGGGCAGAGAGAGAGGGAGACACAGAATCGGAAACAGGCTCCAGGCTCTGAGCCATCAGCCCAGAGCCTGACGCGTTGTTGGGAGATTTTTGATAACCGATTCAATTTCTTCGCTGGTTATGGGTCGGTTCAAACTTTCTATTTCCTCCTGATTGAGTTTTGGAAGAGTGTGGGTGTTCAGGAATTTGTCCATTTCTTCCAGGTTGTCCAATTTGTTGGCATATAAGTTTTCATAGTATTCCCTGATAATTGTTTGTATCTCTGAGGGATTGGTTGTAATCATTCCATTTTCATTCATGATTTTATCTATTTGGGTCATCTCCCTTTTCTTTTTGAGAAGCCTGCCTAGAGGTTTGTCAATTTTGTTTATTTTTTCAAAAAACCAACTCTTGGTTTCGTTGATCTGCTCTACAGTTTTTTTAGTTTCTATATTGTTTATTTCTGCTCTGATCTTTATTATTTCTCTTCTTCTGCTGGGCTTAGGCTGCCTTTGCTGTTCTGCTTCTAGTTCCTTTAGGTGTGCTGTTAGATTTTGTATTTGGGATTTTTCTTGTTTCTTGAGATAGGCCTGGATTGCAATGTATTTTCCTCTCAGGACTGCCTTTGCTGTGTCCCAAAGCGTTTGGATTGTTGTATTTTCATTTTCGTTTGTTTCCATATATTTTTTAATTTCTTCTCTAATTGCCTGGTTGACCCACTCATTCGTTAGTAGGGTGTTCTTTAACCTCCATGCTTTTGGAGGTTTTCCAGACTTTTTTCTGTGGTTGATTTCAAGCTTCATAGCATTGTGGTCTGAAAGTAAGCATGGTATAATTTCAATTCTTGTAAACTTATGAAGGGCTGTTTTGTGACCCAGTATATGATCTATCGTGGAGAATGTTCCATGTGCACTGGAGAAGAAAGTATATTCTGTTGCTTTGGGATGCAGAGTTCTAAATAGATCTGTCAAGTCCATCTGATCCAATGTCTCATTCAGGGCCCTTGTTTCTTTATTGACCGTGTGTCTAGATGATCTATCCATTTCTGTAAGTGGGGTGTTAAGGTCCCCTGCAATTACCACATTCTTATCAATAAGGTTGCTTATGTTTATGAGTAATTGTTTTATATATTTGGGGGCTCCGGTATTCGGCACATAGACATTTATAATTGTTAGCTCTTCCTGATGGATAGACCCTGTAACTATTATATAATGTCCTTCTTCATCTCTTGTTACAGCCTTTAATTTAAAGTCTAGTTTGTCTGATATAAGTATGGCTACTCCAGCTTTCTTTTGGCTTCCAGTCGCATGATAAATAGTTCTCCATCCCCTCACTCTCAATCTAAAGGTGTCCTCAGGTCTAAAATGAGTCTCTTGTAGACAGCAAATAGATGGGTCTTGTTTTTTTATCCATTCTGATACCCTATGTCTTTTGGTTGGCGCATTTAATCCATTTACATTCAGTGTTATTATAGAAAGATACGGGTTTAGAGTCATTGTGATGTCTGTATGTTTTATGCTTATAGTGATGTCTCTGGGACTTTGTCTCACAGGGTCCCCCTTAAGATCTCTTGTAGGGCTGGTTTAGTGGTGACAAATTCCTTCAGTTTTTGTTTGTTTGGGAAGACCTTTATCTCTCCTTCTATTCTAAATGACAGACTTGCTGGATAAAGGATTCTTGGCTGCATATTTTTTCTGTCTAGCACCCTGAAAATCTCGTGCCAATTCTTTCTGGCCTGCCAAGTTTCAAAAGAGCGATCAGTCACGAGTCTTATAGGTCTCCCTTTATATGTGAGGGCACGTTTACCCCTTGCTGCTTTCAGAATTTTCTCTTTATCCTTGTATTTTGCCAGTTTCACTATGATATGTCGTGCAGAAGATCGATTCAAGTTACGTCTGAAGGGAGTTCTCTGTGCCTCTTGGATTTCAATGCCTTTTTCCTTCCCCAGTTCAGGGAAGTTCTCAGCTATGATTTCTTCAAGTACCCCTTCAGCACCTTTCCCTCTCTCTTCCTCCTCTGGGATACCAATTATGCGTATATTATTTCTTTTTAGTGTATCACTTAATTCTCTAATTTTCCCCTCATACTCCTGGATTTTTTTATCTCTCTTTTTCTCAGCTTCCTCTTTTTCCATAACTTTATCTTCTAGTTCACCTATTCTCTCCTCTGCCTCTTCAAGCCGAGCTGTGGTGGTTTCCATTTTGTTATGCATTTCGTTTAAAGCGTTTTTCAGCTCCTCGTGACTGTTCCTTAGTCCCTTGATCTCTGTAGCAAGAGATTCTCTGCTGTCCTGTATACTGTTTTCAAGCCCAGCGATTAATTTTATGACTATTATTCTAAATTCACTTTGTTATATTATTTAAATCCTTTTTGATCAGCTCATTAGCTGTTGTTATTTCCTGGAGATTCTTCTGAGGGGAGTTCTTCCGCTTGGTCATTTTGGATAGTCCCTGGCATGGTGAGGACCTGCAGGGCACTTCCCCTGTGCTGTGGTGTATAACTGGAGTTGGTGGGCGGGGCCGCAGTCAGACCTGATGTCTGCCCCCAGCCCACCGCTGGGGCCACAGTCAGACTGGTGTGTGCCTTCTCTTCCCCTCTCCTAGGGGTGGGATTCACTGTGGGGTGGTGTGGCTCGTCTGGGCTACTTGCACCCTGCCAGGCTTGTGATGCTGGGGATCTGGCGTATTAGCTGGGGTGGGTAGGCAAGGTGTACGGGGGCAGGAGGGGCAGGCTTAGATCGCTTCTCCTTAGGTGATCCACTTCAGGAGGGGCCCTGTGGCAGCGGGAGGGAGTCAGATCCGCTGCCGGAGGTTTGGCTCCGCCGAAGCGCAGAGTTGGGTGTTTGCGTGGAGCGAGCAAGTTCCCTGGCAGGAACCGGTTCCCTTTGGGATTTCGGCTGGGGGATGGGCGGGGGGGATGGCGCTGGCGAGCGCCTTTGTTCCCCACCAAACTGAGCTCTGTTGTCAGGGGGCTCAGCAGCTCTCCCTCCCTTTGTCCTCCAGCCTTCCTGCTTTCCGAGCAGAGCTGTTAACTTATGACCTCCCAGACGCTAAGTCGCGCTTGCTGTCGGAACACAGTCCGCCCGGCCCCTCCGCTTTTGCAAGCCAGACTCGGGGGCTCTGCTTGGCCGGGGAGCCGCCCCTCCGCCCCGGCTCCCTCCCGCCAGTCCGTGGAGTGCGCACCGCCTCGCCGCCCTTCCTACCCTCTTCCGTGGGCCTCTCGTCTGCGTTTGGCTCCGGCGACTCCGTTCTGCTAATCCTCTGGCGGTTTTCTGGGTTATTTAGGCAGGTGTAGATGGAATCTAAGTGATCAGCAGGACATGCGGTGAGCCCAGCGTCCTCCTAAGCCGCCATCTTGCCCAGCTTTACTTTCTTCATCTGCAGAGTGGGCATAGCCATGACACCCACATCAAAGGTGGGAGAAATGGGGGGTGGGGTGGGAGGTGAAGGACACCTTCTGTGGACCTGCCTGCATGATCACCACTTCCCTCTGCCTAGGCTAGTCCTCTTCTGTGCTAGGAATTCCTGGGATTTGGAGCCTCCTTTGTCTCAGGGGACTGCTGCTGCCCGTGGCCCCCAATTCCACACAGGTTTCTTTCACTGAGGATTTTGTGTATGGGGGTAGGCGGGGAAGGAGGTAGAATGTTGAAGCAGAGGAACTGTAAGTGCTAAACTATGAAACAGGCCTTTTTTCTGTGGTCATTTTTAAGATTTAGTGGGGGGCACTGTGGAGGGGACAGGGAGAACCCCAAGCAGGCTCTGCACTGTCAGTGCAGAGCCCGATGTGGGGCTTGAACTCCTGAACCACAGGGTCATGGCCTGAGTGGTGAGGTCATGATCTGAGTGGCAACCATGAGTCAGACACTTAACTGACTGAGCCGCCCAGACACCCCTGTTCTGTGGCCTTATAAATTCCCTTAGGGTTTAGCATAACCAAGCCGATTGCTTGCTTTCTCAATGTACAAGCACAGAAAAGAGGACCCCTCCAGTATGGTGTGCCTGCCATCGCTTCCTCAGGAAGACCGTCCTTGTTTGCGTGCAGGTGCCTGGAATCCCAGAGCAACCATACCGCATGCCTACTGTGGGACCGGAGAGATCTGTGGGAAAACAAGCACTTCCTCAACATTGGATTTTTGTCATTGTTTAAAGATAAAAGCAGGGCTATCAATTGGCCCTTCTGAACTTTTCCAGAACCTGAGGTTTTCTGAAATATTTTACCCGGCCATTCCCTACTTTCCCTCCACATCTGGGCGTCTAAAGCATGTACTTTGTCTCCATGCTTTATTTATTGACTCATAACTCCTGATAACATGAGTTAGAGAAAATCTTCCAGATCTGTGGACTTAGGGTTGGCTATTACTCATAATTAGGGTCTGGCCTTCACTCTTTGATTCTCTGGTCATTGTTCCAAGCATGGCTTCTGCCCATCTCTGGGTGAAACTACACACTTGGTGGTTGCTCCCTACCCCACCGTCCCGGAACCCCTTTCCTGTTGCCTTTTCCCAGAACACACTGAAGTCTTCTCCCTCATTCTGTTCCATGTGCTTAGGACTTTCTAGTATGATCACAAGAACTGAGGGAGTGTCAACATCTAGATGGTCAAGAGGAAAAGGGTGTGTGTGTGTGTGCGTGTGTGTGTGTGTGTGTGTGTGTAGAAAGTCTTGAAGTCTGGGTTGATAGGAATCCAACCTTGTGAAGATGGGTCAAGTGTTGTGTATTTGTTACAAGCTCCTTGAGCCCAGTGCCTTGCACATGGCAAATGTGAAAGCATCAGATGAACACAAAGTAGAAAGGAGGGATCTGAAGGGACCATAAATGTAGGTCTTGTGCTTACGAGCAGCTGCTGGGGTGGAGGCTACTGCCTTCTCTTGCAGGACTATGCAAGGGGTTTTCCTTTCTCCTTTGAAAGAAACCATTTTAAAAACCGTACTTCTTTGTCCTCTTACCTGGTCTCGAGAATAAAATATACTGTTTCAGTGATTGTGAATTTATAACCACGATATTAACCATGTGCCTTGGTCAGATTGGTTCCCTTCCTTCCAACACAGCCACAAGTGCAGGAAGCAGGAAAGCACTGTCAGACTGTGCTGTAGGGGAAGCCCTGATGGGGATAAAGGAGCTGCCAGAAGAGGGATGGCAGGGGGTTCAGCAGCTTCGAGAGCCAGCAGGTTATCTGCTACTGTGCTGGTTGGCTGGCTCCATTTTATCTTTGTCCACCGGCTCCCCACTTTGTCCAAATCTCAAAGCCTTTGCTACCCTTAGGTAGACAGGTCTGCTCTTTTCTCCCATATATCCGCTTAACTGCTATGTGGTTTAGTCCTCAGCTCAGGGTGGGAGGACCCCCCCACTCCCACCCCCCACCCCCCGACCCCGGGAGCAGAGTTGGGGCACAGGGCCATCCTGGTTGCTTCCCTGAAGTGAGAAAGAGGAGGAGGTGAGACAAAGCATGGTGTAAATTGGCATTCCTGAGAATAAATAGCCTGTAAGCTACTGGGTAGACTCCCGCCTTCCTGTGAGCGAAGAGTAAAAGCTGTAACAGTATTGCCCTGATGGACAGCAAGCCAGCTCTTTGTGGTGACTCCACTGTGTATGTCCTTCTTCTATATCCAAAAATGTAATCGTGGTCAGGGGAATGATCAAGCAGGTTTGTGTTGTCCTATTCCAGGGATTTCACTTGGGCACAGATCTTAAAATTGTCCCAGCATGGGTATGTGCAGACTCTGTGGACGGGATGAGTTGACCAGGTTTGGTAATAAAAGCTGGGTGCCCATCCAACAGAATCAAACCGGATTGTTTTATTTTCTGGAAAGCCCTGTGACATGTTATTTCTGGATAAATTCTTGTTCTGTACAGGTCCCTACTGATCTAGAATCTCTTTGAGGTGGGTGTGCCAGAACCTTAAAGCTGATTGATAGCATGTATGTGTCTTTTTGGTGACTGCTCTGATACCCATGTATATTTTGTCTCCTGTCTCCATTAGGCGTGGCAAAAAGCACAGCATCGTCCTGAGGACACAGCTGTCCGTGAGGGTCCATGCCTGCATTGGTGAGTGACAGGTGCAGAAGGGGAACTTGCCATCGGTCCTCGAGTGATTAAATGTGTCATAAGAAATGTCATCTAAATGTTAATCCCAATAAAATACTTGGGAGTATGCTATTCATTGGGGTTAGTCCTTACCACAGGTGATTAGTTTAGTGAAGTCATTTTTGGCAATAGTTTTTGAAGCCCTGTTTCATTGCAACTTCCTTTGCTTTTTGGTTAGTCAGCAGAGCTTGAGGTAAGACAGATTGTTGATGAGATTCTTGATGGGGTTGTGTTAGTGTGAACCTCCAGCCAATTGAAGTGATATTCACATGCCTTCTGGTGGCTCCAAGAAGCTTGCTGTGAAGAAGTGGGGGCTGAGCCTCCAGGCTATGCTCAGGTGACAGGGAAATCTCAGGTCAGTGTAGGATGGGGCGTCTGTAGATAGAAAGCAATATCGTGTCAAGTGGATGTACTTGTGGTTCAGAATGGTTTGCCAGTGATCATACCAGAACCCTACTGGGGCCATTCCTGCAGCCATTTTCCTGTACCTGTTGTTTTTCCCATCTATACATGTGGGTTGAATGGCAACGAAAGCAGTTACTTATGTGACGTAGACAATTTTTATGTGAAAGGTATCTAAAACCGGGGCCTGATTTCCTCCTGGCATCGGGTCAAGTTGAGGCAAGTATCTAGTAACATAAAGAGAAGAAAAACTATAAATTATTTTATACGTAGAAATTTTCCATGTTTGAATAGTTTTGCTTTTATTCAGGTTGTGGTCTTAATTCAGGACACTAATTAAGAGAGCATAAGTCATCTTCTAGAGGCCCAGTCTATACCTAGGATGTGGTAACTGAGTGGAGTGGAAGGGATGGTTTCTGGTCCCTTCACTTCCTCCCTATTTCCTTGTTGGAGAACCAGGGATGGAAGGAGGGAGGGGATGAAGGTAGAGGGCAACTGTGTAATTTAAAGTCATCTGGTATTAGGTGTGCAAGGAGGTTAGGGTCTCCGGTGACAACTTTTGTGGCCAGTGAGTAATTGTATAGCAGACTCCTACACCTCAGGGGTGGGAGGGTTCCTGATCATGTTGGAAACAGTGAGGTCTGTAGGAGCCTCAGTAGTGGCTGTTGACGTGTCAGCTGCCTGTAGCACTGAGTGACCGTGAACTCTGTACTATAGAAATAGGCAATATATATTTAATCATTAGCTTTATCACCTGCTTGACACTTTTTCCCATCATACATAAATCTACCTGATGAAAAGGTCTGTGACCTAGGACTTGGCATGACCCCACCTTCCCCCAAATCCAGATCTAGAACAAATTCCAATATATAAGGTGCTGAATACCATTGAAGTGAAATATTGAAGTATAGCTGATAACCAGTAGAGATAGGGGACAGGAATATGAATTGGTATTTCCCATGAGAGTAGGCAGGGCAAAGCAAATGAACACTAAAATAGGCTAGATCAGAATCCTAATGAACTAATTCCTGTTAGGTAAATGCACTTTTTTTGGAATATAAATATTTCAAGTACAGTTTTTTAAACAGCTATGTTATTGACTTGCATTAACCTGGGTATTCTACAGTCTCGTGTAATACATGTGGCATGTAAAACACATAACTTATCCCCATAGCGCACCGAGCACCAGCAGCTGGTCCAGGGCTCTCCCAAGACACACATGCTTTCCTGCTGGAGTGCTTGAACCAGGTGCTGACAGGATCGGTGTGTTTGTTCCCCAGCCTCCTTATGCTAATTGCGCTTGCTATTGGACTTAAGTAATGGAATGAAATAGTAGGTGAATATCTTATAAACGGATTAAACAGGAGTATAAAAATCACTGCTTTCAAAATACATGGAATAGTTTGGACAAGATTCAAAACTAGTTACTATCAAAGCATTCATCAACATAGGTGGGTTTGGGACATCTATAAAGAGTTGGGGAACATGGGAAAAAATCCAGAAGGGCTCTAGTCTTCACAAGTATCTCCGTTCTTGCTCGATTTCACAGAAACGGGGATTGGAAATCCCAGGCCACATCATTGGAGGAGTTCATGACAGAAGGTCCACAGATAATTCTAGTTAGTAGACTCTTAGTCAAAGAAAGGTCATAGCTTGAAATGACCTTTTCACACCCATAGCTTGGGTGTGAAAGTGTACACCCTTACCGTGCCGTATCTCAAAACAGGCAAACAGGGATGGTCAATTTCGATAGCTGCAGATTAAATAAAGTTTTAAGGTATTTGTTACCTTAAAAAGAGTTTGTGCTTTAGTTAGTTCTCACCACTCATTACCTCAGCCCCAATTGTGTCAGATGGGAGGGCTTGACTGTATAACTTAACATGGGTACCCAAGAGTCAAAGCTTTTCCTTTGTATTAAAAAAAAACAAAAAAAACCCTTTCTTGTTCCGTTTCCTATTATTGGCAAGATCTGGAATAGATTTATTGTAACAGCACTAAATATTATCCTTTGGTTATGTATAGAAAATGGAATGTATGTGTGATGTGTATGAAATACCAACCCCCATTGTGACATATTCTTTTCCTTTCCAAATGGCAATATTAGATGAGATTTCTTTGGGATGGATAAACCAAACCTGGAACAATCTTCAGTTAAAAGGAGAAAAAGAAAACATGACAAGTGGGGGGAAAACCTTTTTCATAACAGTTGGTTGAGTCCTTGTTTCTTTTCCAGATGGTTTCCATCCTTGCCATATAAGCCATGGTTAAGCTATTACAGACATCAGACAATGACTGTTCTTAGGCCTGGCACCATATGCCACTTCCCCAACGACCCCTTTCCCGCTACACGATTGGGCTGGAAGGATCCAGGATCGGTTTGGGCTCGGGTTTAAAATGCTATCAAGTAAATTTCTCCAAAGCGTTTTTTACACCCTACAATCCTCTTACTTCCTATTAAGTATAGGAATGTTTAGAATCCAGGACTGCATGTTGATGAATTGGAGGTGACCTGCCGTTGGAATTCTCCAGTGTTAACTTTGGAACTCTGTACCCAGTTGGGACAAGAGTGGCGTGGAGCCTTTGTGGTCAGCAACCGAGCCAATCTCCCCAAAAGTAAAGGCCACTGGACGCTGCTTTGAAGGTCATGGCTGGCAGCCAACAGAGGCCTTTTCTGATAGCGCAGCAGTGCTGAAGCAGGAAGTTGGAATGGGATTTCGGTGTGGAGAGAGACCCTTAAGCTATTTGTACCTCTTTGCTCTTCTCCACTCTCATTCTTATTTCTTTGTACATTTTGGGTATGACCACTTGATGAAATGTTGCAGCAAACGATGCATGACTAGCTTCCATCCCTTAAACCGATGGTCCTGTTGTAGGCATGAACTTAGATACAGATGGAGGAAAAAAAAAACCTGATTGGCATTAAGGTCTGCATTTTTATGAGGTTAGCTAGAGAAAATAAATTAGTTGGTCCCTGCAAGTGATCTTATTTCCAGACACCAGAAAAATGTTCAGAAGGCCAGCTGGCTCTGATGACTCAATCTCCTCTTGAAGAGAAAAGGTGCAGAATAATTGTAGGGATAATAAATGGAATTGAGGATTGAAAAACAAAAAGGGTTTGAAATCCTTAGGATTCTAAAGGTGTTTTCTGAGGGTTTTCTACTGGCTTACTTCAAAAGCATTTTGTTGGGCTTAAAACTTCTGCTTCAGTTTTCTGGACCAGACCCTGTCTTCTCATTGAGAGAATAAGTAATCCCTGTCAAGTGATGGTCTGCAACCTGTAAGGTGGACACTTTGAGATATCCAGCATTGAATTAAAAGGATACATTGGCTTAAGATGTCAAAGTATAATTTCTGACTGTAGTTGTGAAGAACAACCTGGTACAAAGGATTTTTAGAGCCTTTAGAGGGGTTTCCCCAAAACCTAGCAGATGATGAGGTCTGCCCATGAAGATAGAGGTGAGGAAGGCAGAAACTGGCGAGGTAGCTGAAGTGGCTAATCTCTCCATGAGGTTAGTCTCCTTGCTCGTAAAAGGTCAAATCACTGAGAGAGGACATTTGTAGAGGCGAGAAAAGCACATTTGGAGAAGGCTGCTTCATCCATGGATGAAAAAGTAGTCCATTTCCAGCAACATAGACAACAGAATGAGGCTTCCATATAGCATTTGCCAGGCCTTTTCCTCTCCGGAGTGGAGTCCTCCGGCTCTGTGCTTTGTGCTGTGCTGTTCCAGCAACGGGGCTAATGACAAATGGAGTGGGCAGCGTTTCAAGAAGAATCTTCTAGAGCAGGAGTGACTGAGGGGATTCAGCTCAGGTGCTAGCTGTTTGAGAGGGGGCTGCTCCCTGGGGCACGGTGTTGAGAAGGTTCCTGTAGCTGTGTGCCGCCTTGCTGGTTAAAGGTCTTGGATCAGGGCTGGCTTTGGTTGGTAGTGATGGAGGTGGTGTGAGAGTCTGTGTGGTGTGCCTGACGGCTCAGGGGCTCCCGGTGAGCTACAGGTTCTGCCTAGGGTCTGAATCTTCTCTGGCTACAGTATGGGTTCTGTGTTTAGAAGTTGGAGAGGGGAACTCTACCCATGATCCCTGACCACCCCCCTTTTTGTTCTCTAATCCTTTTCTCAGGCTCTGCCTTGTTTAGCCTGTGAATGAGCGTGGCTCCTATTCTCTCCCCACTTGCTGAGCTTTCTGACCAGGCAGAGTACCACTTGCCCGCTTCTGAGTGGCTTGTAAAGTTTGAGCTGGGGTTTTATGTGGCCCAGCCCTCCTGGGCCTGCACGGAGGCCTCCCTACAGCTGCTTTTTTGATGTTGCACTTGCTCCTCAGGTGGGCTGTTAGAGGACACTGGGTTTGGACTGTTAATTGGATTCCAATGTGGTCCTCACTGCCTCTTGATTCTGGAATTCCCATGAAAACTACGTTTCCTTCTGCAAACCTCAAAATGCCTTTTGGATCCTCTTGGGCTTAACACCTGGTGGTATTTGTATATTAGCTAGTAAAGATGAGGTGCCCCTTAGCACGGTGGGTGCTGAGACACCTGAGGCTTGTGCAGTGGATGTGGAGCCCTTCTAGCTTGGATGTGCTGACCCTCTGTCCGTGTAGGTGTTGCTGGCCCCATGTTGTTATAGGTGGCAGGTCCCCAAGGCCTGATGGGTGACTGGGAAAACTGTTAAATAGGTTGCGCTCTGACCAGAAGCAGCCCCCCACCCCAGCCGTTCTTTCTCCTTTTGGCCCTCCCTGCCCTGATGTGTCTGACTTCAAGTCTTGGGCCTGGGATTCTTGCTGACTTAGTCCTATGTCCTCCCAGGTGCCAGCTTCTGCTCTTACCTTTACTCTGTGGCCTTGGCAGAGGTTTCCTCCTGCCCTGTTTGTGGATGTCACAGTGGCTAGGCTTCTAGTTTCCTGGTCATAGTCTTCCCTTGTGGGGTTAGGGACAGTGGGTCACATTTCCTGTCCTTCGATGTAGGGATCCACTGGTTGTCCAGAAATCCTGGAGCCCATCTCCCATCCCAGCCTTCTTCTTGTTCTTTTTTTAAAGTTTATTTGGGGAGAGGCAGAGAAAGAGGGAGACAGGGAATCCCAAGAAGGCTCCATGCTGCTAGTTCAGAGTCCTACATGGGGCTTGAACTCAGGAAACCTTGAGATCATGACCTGAGCTGAAACCAGGAGTCAGATGCTTAACCAACTGAGCCACCCAGGTGCCCCTCCCATCCCAGCCTTCTTTCTGGGATCCCCAAGTGACTAGCCACTGCCTTGGCACAAATTGTGCTCAGATTTGAAATCCTGAGTCTCTCTTTGCTACAGGAGACTTTTGGTGCTTATAAATCTTTTTAAATCTCCCTTTTACACCCCATCAGGTCTGTGACCTGCTGTTACCCAGAGTTCTGTTACCTGGGTAAAAATGGGCCCTCTGGGCTAATCAGATAAATACCTCCCATCATCTGGTTCCTATTAATCTCCTTCAGCCCCCAGGTGCAGACCCCACAGAATGCTCGTGAGTCTAGAAGGCCATTGGGTCTGGGCTGGGAGAAGTCAGCTTGTCAGACTCTTCACTCTGTGGGTGGCTACTGCTAAGGTGCCGTATGGCCAGTGATTGACAGATGTGCCCATACCCCTCTCCCCCAAGGGAGAAAGGGTAGAGGTAGGATGTGGAATGTTCCATTAGGTGGTTAAACTGCCCCAGGGTCTGGTGTTTAAATACTCCTAGCCATTCAGTTCTGTCAAATGTATCTACATAAAGATGTGGACAGTACACAGAGAAGTCAGGAATGTTTGTCACCCCAAACTAAAAACATGTAGAGAATGAACTTAAAGAATAACTCTACTGACGGACATGCCGGTAAACATAAATACAGGGGGTGAATAAAAAAAAGGAGATGCACCTATGAGAGAATTCGCCTGGGAACCTTCTAGATCCAGTTGGAAACTCAGGTCAGCTATGGGAATTAAGAGGAAGGAAATCTGAGCAAATGTGGATTGACCCACAAGAAAGAAAAGCACCTACACAAGGTCTCTTAAGGTCACATTTGTGTCCTTACTCTCCCCTTTTGACTTTCTTTAAATTATTCATGGCTTCTTTGTCACCTTTGATCTCTGAAGATCCCTAGTTTGTTGTATAAAATTTGAGCATTGCCTTAGAACCATTATCGATGTTTACTTTGCACTGTCCTAATAATGGCTTACATCCTTGACAAGGAACATGAAATTTTGGCAGAAATTGACTCGGGAGAATGGAGTCATAGTAGTGGGGAGACCTGTAACAGATGTTACAAGCCAGCATATGGTTCAAACTTGTCAGCTAGATTCCAAAGTTGCTGTCCAGCAGAACCTTTAGTTTTATCCAGAAAAACAACCCCTGAGAAGGAAGCCACCATGCTTTTGAACAAGTTCTAGAGTGTTGCTACAGACGCTTTTTACTTCCGGCTCTGAGCTGCCTGGGGGAATGTAATGCAGCCTCTGGTGGCGAGCTCTCTGCACCTGTGGCTCTCCCCGTGAAGAAACCGCTTCATTTTTGCTCATGGAACAGCAAAAGCATGTCAGGAAACAAAGTGATTTGTCTGGTTACTAGAGATTTTGGTAGCAGGTCGGATGGCTTGCAGATACATTGTTACGTGGAGGTTCTTCAAGGATTAGGTGGGCACCTATGTTTTTCGGGTCTTGCTGAGGGACTTGGAGAAAATGGATTCTTGGGTGGGGATTCTGGGCATGTTTTACTGATTGCTGTTGCGCTAGAAATACCAAATGGGAAGTATTTTAATTTGGGAATAAAAACACATGGAAAACATTAGTGTTGAGTCAAAACATGCAGCCGGTTCAAGATCTAATTCAAAGGAGATAAAGGTGTTTGGGAATTGGTTACAAGTGCTGGAGTCTCAGTTCACATGCCAGGGTAATAGTGACAGAACAGCAAAGGAGAAAATAAAAAAGGTGAGCGTAATTGCAATCGTGTTAGTGTAATTGAAAAAAAGAAAACATTCTGTTCAATGTACTGTGAGGTGATGTGATTTATCTGCATCCTAGTAACGGCTGTGATGGTGTGGGCAGGAGGGGATCCATTTTACATGGATTCAGGGAAATCTTTGTGACAACGTACAGCATTAGGTGGTTGATATTTGAGTCATTTCTTAGCCGTTTAAGAAGATTCCACTTTAGATTCAATGGCCGACTTACTATCACCCTGAAAATTAGATAATGTATTTGCAAGTATTTCAAGTTGTAAAATGTCACAAAGATAGTTGGAGAAGAAGTCTACGAAATTGTAGATTGTTAACCTTGGCCATTTTTAAAGTAATGTGAACCATGTTCACAGAGTGGCACCTTGGCAGTTGGGTCTTTACCCACCCTTGGTCCCATAGACCCTCACTAGTCCTCTGGAGCTGTGGGAGGGGCTAAGAGACTTGAGGCCTCCAGAAGATCTGGATGTGATATCAAGGTCCCATCCTGGGAGGTGGGGGAACTAAGGCCTGAATCTCTCTTAATTTCCTGACTAGTGCTCTTTCTACCGGCCTGTTCTTTGCTTTTTAGGACATTTTTAAATGGTCTTCGGCTCTTTTCTGTACACATGGTTACAGAGCCTGGTGCAACCCTTCTGGTCTGAGAGGTCTGAAGTGCTGACAAAACCTCTAGATAGGGCTTCCAAAATACTTTCCTGAAGCAAAGTTTCACCAGGCTTCGAAGGACGGTTTTCTAGTGCAGTTCTGGTGTGATTCGTAGACAGTCCTAGGATCTGAGGAAAAAATGGATTTCATCCTTCAAGAGCTGATAATGTTTTGTTGTGCAGCTGAAACTCCCTTTTCCAAGCCGGGCTGCTAACTGCTGTAGAAGAAGCCGGAGTTTCTGCGTCCCTTTTCAGACTTCCATCTTGATCAGCTGGACTTAGCTTCTCATTTTGGACTTCTTGTTGGGAAGACCTGGAAACTAAGGCTCCTAACTGACCAGAACTACATGCTGGCAGCTCTGGCTTTTGGAGCTCCTGGAAAGGAACACAAATGTTCTGGGCTGGAGGCTGGGAGTCTTCCTGCTCTTGGTGTGGAGGTCTGGTCCTTACCTGGGAAGATATAGGAGGTAGGGTTTATGTTCGAGGTAGCAGTTAGCTCTTGAGCATTTGAAGGTGGGCTGTTTTGTGTCCACACCATAGGAGCAGACCCCATAGTATTTGTTGATTGAAGAAACCTACTGTGATAGTGATATAGGATAAATATTTGAACATGATCCTGTTTGTGGCACAAAGCTCCTAAAACCTGTGAAATTTAAGCGAGGAGAGCAACAGAATATTCTTTTTGTTAATGAGGTGTCTTGATCTCCACCTAAGGATGGGGGTGGGTTACCAACCATGTTATTGGACAGCTTAGAACTTTCAGTTGCGTCCCTTACCTTTTAGCTGTTGGTGAGTGATTCAATCACTCATGCCTATAATGAAGGCTCTGTAAAACCCCAAAAGGATGAGGTTCAGAGAACTTGCTGGTTGGCGGACACAGGGAGATTCAGGAAGAGTGGCCATCTGGAGAGATTATGGAGTGGCCGTACCCCTCTCTCATCTTGCTCTATACATCCCTGCCACGTGTCTATTCTTGAGTTACATCCTTTTCTAATAAACTGGTAGTCAAGTAAAATGTTTGAGTTCTGTGTATCGAATTCATCAAACTCAGCGAGAGCTTCATTCGAACCTCTGATCAAAAGCTGGTAGATCAGGGGCACAGATGACAACCTGAGTTGACTATTAGTGTTTGAAGTAGGGTGCACAGTCTTGTAAGACTGATCCTTTAACCTGTGGTACTTGAAGTTCTCCACAGGTAGATGGTGTCCAAGTTGATTTGAATTGTAGGGCACTTAGCTGGTGTCTAACTGGTATGTGGTGCGGGGAAGCCTACACACGCCTATGTTGCGATCTGGTCCAGGAACCCGAAAGAGCTGCTAAAAGAGTCATGGTACTGATGGGCATTTAATGCATTTATTTAAGAAATGAATTTGTTTGGTATTTTCTTAGGAAGAAAAGGCAGTAAGTGGACCGCGAAAGTAAATAGAAAGTAACAAATCTGGGGGAGTGGGCGGAGTGTCATTTTCAAGAGTTTGCAGGAGAGCCCTGGGCTCTGTGGGGTACGGTGTGAATCCAGAAGCACAGTGCTTGTGACCGCTCGTGGCCTGCAGGTGTGGCAGGCAGAGCACTGTGAGTGGGGCCTGGGGCATCCACTGCCACCTCTCCCACCTTCAGCCTTGTTAGGTCTGTCTGCTTATTGATAACGGGAAGGACAAGGGAGCCCTGGTGCCCCCCTCCTGGCAGTGATGGAGCTAGTATGTGCACAGTACAAGCATGGTGCTCAGGGGGTACTACCTGGGGCAAATGGTGGTAAATATCATCATCGTTCTTAGCAGTTTTGTGTGTTGTTGCTTTACAAGTTGTTAGAGCGATGGGAATGCCCAGTGGTTCTCAAAGGAAGGTACGTGGGGAGTGTCTGGCGTGTTTAGAGACAGAACTCACTTGGATGCCATGTATGTCTTGCCCCCAATTCTTGAAGGACCTTCCTTATCCAGAATTGTATCTCAGAACTGTATTAAATATTAAACTAGGGAAAGACATTGTCAAATTCTTAAATATAAAACCCAAATAATGCTCAACTAAGGTGTTTAATGTGTGATATAGCCCCTATCCTTTTCTGCTTCGCCGACAGGTTTGAAACTACAGGTCAATATGTTTCTGTTCACATGTTACTTGATGCTGTGGGATGGAGTTGGCCGTCCTGAGTCCACAATTCCTGTTGAACTAGTGGCCTTGCACTCTGTGGTTTTCTTCTCTTCAGCTATCCTGGTTTTGATACATTGTAGGGTGTTCCACTTTGGGCAAGCATCGAATGATCAGCATGTTTGCTGAAATACTCCAATCTTCACTGAAACTAAATGGGTTTTGCGAAAGTGAAGGCAGCTTGATGGCACCCTTCTATGTGTCCCCAGATGGTGTTCTCCTGAAGGTACCGCCGAGAGGGAGGGTGAAGCTTCTGAGCATGTGCTCCGCCATTAAATAAGACAGTTGGGTGCGTGAAAAGGAGTGAAAACACCATAACATAATACCAAGTGCTAGTTATATTGTGTAACTTGAAAGTGGAAAATTATGTTCTAAGCCCTATAAAGGTAGTCAAAATATTCTGAGTTGATATTTACAGAATGATTGGATAAGCTGTTCAAACTGCACCAAAAAAATAGAAACTTAAGTTTGTTTTGTCTACAACTCCACTAGTGATGGTAAACTCTTGACACATAAATAACCTGGAATAGTAATTGTGAGTGGACTGTATCTGGAAGATTTTTTAATGACTTGCCTGGCACAGGGTACTTTAAAATGATGGTACTTTAAAGTGATGCACTAAAATGCATGCACTAGCTTTTCTTCTATCTCCTGTTCTGCAATTTGGGTCCTGGGGCTGGTGAGGTTGGGGATGGGTAGACTAGGCGCTTCTTGCCATCACTGGGCAGTGGCTCCTGGGCTTCAGAAGCCACCAGAAAGCATGTAGAGAGCCTGGAGCACTTCACACCTCATCAGAAAGCCATAAAAACAATTACCAGCCCATTAGGGACTTGACAAGGAGCTCCACAAAGCTGTCCTGACTGGGAATTGCCAAGGCCAGAGTGAGTCACTGATGAGATTCATGCTGTGGACTTTTTTTTTTTTTTTTTTTTTTTTTTTGTGGAAGATAGTAGATTCTAGAAGTGAGACATGTCTGTTGAGATGGCCTGGAAGAGCTCAGGCCAGGCTTCTCAAGGGTGGAACTGGTGGTATATGCTTTTGCTGCAGGTATTGGGATGGTGATCCTCCCATCTCCCAACTCCCAACTCCCAAGGCAGTTTGGTGTTGGGGTTCAAGTTGTAGCCCTGCCTTTCCTCAGCTGTCATCCAGAGTTTGCAGTTCAGTCCTTTCTGGGATCTGACTCCAGGCTTGGCCTTCATCAGGACTCTTAAGTGGTCCCAGGCTGTGGCATCTGGTTCAGGGGTGTGGGGGATATGGAGTACTGAGTCCAGCTCAAGGGGCGGGGGGTGGGGGTGCTGCTGACTTGGGCCTCATGGGAAGGACTTGTGATGTCACCTACAGATGAGATTGTACCTAGAATCCAAGATTAAATATTTATTATTTTATATTTTATTTTTTAAATTTGTATCCAAATTAGCATATAGTAAAACAATGATTTCAGACTCCTTAATGCCCCTTACCCATTTAGCCCATCCACCCTCCCACACCCCCTCCTGTAACCCTCTGTTCTCCATATTTGAGTCTCTTCTGTTTTGTCCCCCTCCCTGTCTCCCTGTTTTTACATTATTTTTGTTTCCCTTTCCTTATGTTCTTCTGTTTTGCCTCTTGAAGTCCTCATGAATGAGGTCATATGATGTTTCTTTCTCTGACTAATTTCACTTAGCATAATACCCTCCAGTTCTATCCACATAGTTGCAAATGTCAAGATTTCATTCTTTTTGGATTGCCAAGTAATACTCCATTGTGTATATATACCACATCTTCTTTATCCATTCATCTATGGATGGACATTTGGGCTCTTTCCATACCGTGGCTATTGTTGATCGTGCTGCTGTAAACATTGGGGTGCATGTGTCCCTTTGAAACAGCAGTCCTGTATCCCTTGGATAAATGCCTAGTAGTGCAATTTCTGGGTCGTAGGGTAGTTCTATTTTTAGTTTTTTGAGGAACCTCCATACTGTTTTCCAGAGTGGCTGCCCCAGCTTGCATTGCCACCAACAATACAAAACAGATCCTCTTTCTCTGCATCCTCACCAACATCTGTTGTTGCCTGAGTTGTTAATGTTAGCCATTCTGACAGGTGTGAGGTGGTATATCAGTGTGGTTTTGATTTGTATTTCCCTGATGATGAGTGATGTTGAGCATTTTTTCATGTGTCGGTTGGCCATCTGGATGTCTTCTTTGGAGAGGTGTCTATTCATGTCTTTTGCCCATTTCTTCACTGGATTATTTGTTTTTTGGGTGTTGAGTTTGGTAGGTTCTTTATAGATTTTGGATACTAACCCTTTATCTGATATGTCGTTTGCAAATATCTTCTCCCATTCTCTTGGTTGCCTTTTAGTTTTGCTGATTGTTTCCTTTGCTCTGCAGAAGCTTTTTATTTTGATGAGGTCCCAATAGTTCATTTTTGCTTGTTTCCCTGGTCTCTGGAGACATGTTGAGTGAGCAGTTGCTGCAGCCAAGATCAAAGAGGTTTCTGCCTGCTTTCTCCTCGAGGATTTTGATGGCTTCCTGTCTTACATTGAGGTCTTTCATCCATTTTGAGTTTTTGTGTATGGTATAAGAAAGTGGTCCAGGTTCATTCTTCTGCATGTCGCCGTCCGGTTTTCCCAGCACCACTTGCTGAAGAGACTGTCTTTATTCCATTGGATATTCTTTCCTGCTTTGTCAAAGGTTAGTTGGCCATGTGCTTGTGGGTCCATTTCTGGGTTCTCTATTCTGTTTCATTGATCTGAGTGTCTGTTCTTGTGCCAGTACCATCCTGTCTTGATGATTATGGCTTTGTAGAATAGCTTGAAGTCTGGGATTGTGATGCCTCCTACTTTGGTTTTCTTTTTCAAGATTGCTTTGGCTATTTGGGGCCTTTTCTGGTTCCATACAAATGTTAGGATTATTTGTTCTAGCTCTGTGAAGAATGATGGTGATATTTTGATAGGGATTGCATTGAATGTGTAGATTGCTTTGGATAGTATCGACATTTTAACAATATTTGTTCTTCCTGTTCAGGAGCATGAAATCTTTTTCCATTTTTTTGTCTTCAATTTCTTTCATAAGCTTTCTATAGCGTTCAGTGTATAGATTTTTCACCTCTTTGGTTAGATTTATTCCTAGGTATTTTATGGTTTTTGGTGCAACTGTAAATGGGATTGATTCCTTGATTTCTCTTTGTGTTGCTTCATTGTTGGTGAATAGGGATGCAACCGATTTCTGTGCATTGATTTTATATCCTGCAACTTTGCTGAATTCATGGATCAGTTCTAGCAGTTTTTTGGTGGAATCTTTAGGGTTTTCCATATAGAGTATCATGTCATCTGCGAAGAGTGAAAGTTTGACCTCCTCCTGGCCGACTTGGATGCCTTTTATTTCTTTGTGTTGTCTGATTGCAGAGGCTAAGACTTCAATACTATGTTGAATAATAGTGGTGAGAATGGACATCCCTGTCTTGTTCCTAACCTTAGGGGGAAAACTCCGTTTTTCACAGGATGATATTAGCATTGGTCTTTCATGTATGGCTTTTATGATCTCAAGGTATGATCCTTCTACCCCTGCTTTCTTGAAGGTTTTTATCAAGAAAGGGTGCTGTATTTTGTCAAATGCTTTCTCTGGATCTGTTGAGAGGATCATATGGTTCTTGTCCAAGATTAAATATTTAAAATGTAACAGTATGTAATACATACTATATAATATGTACATATAAATATATTTATATACCTGTATAAAATATAACCCTCCTTTAGGATGTTTTCATGTGACTTAAATGGCTTAGGAGACAAAAATAAATAAGAAATGAAAAAGCAGATATCCTGGAGCAGTCCTGCTAAGATCTGGGCATCCAGATTGTAGCTGAGGGTGTTGGCTCCTCTTAGGGGTGTCCTAGTTTAGGGGAGAAGGTGGGTGAGGGAAGAGCAGTGACAGGCAGGATTCTAACTGCAGAATCAGTATGGTCAGGCAGTTAGACCTGGGACGTGGCATTGACTTTTCCAAGACAGGAGACCCTCAAGCTTCCCCTCTGAACTGCGGAAAGCACTGATGAGCCATGCAGCTGTCTTAGGTCCAGAACCTGGCATCTGGCAGTGCTACACCATTTTCATGAACTTGAGCTTTGATGCTTTTGCTGTCAAGAGTCAACAGTGTCTGGTGGGTGGGATTGAAAACATCACTGTTGTTTATATTACTGTAATGTCGGAAATGTCTAGCTTTCCACCTGCTTTGGAGAGTGACTCATCACTACTTAGGTGCCTACTGGGTGCCACTACCGTGGTAAGTGCTGTAAGGGAAATAGGCATGTTAAGTACACGCAGTACAAAAAGGGGGGCATTTCCATCCACTCTCATGATTCTGACTAGAAGCTGTGTGCTTGGAGTTTCTAACTCTTAGAGTTCTGGATCTGCTGTGTGCTGTGCCCACTGGATACCTGAGCTTGATCCCACATGCATCTCCTATTTCTCACCCCCCACCAGAAGGGCTCGGCTCACCCATGCCTTGTGTCCCCAGTGTGTTCAGCATGGGATACTGACCATTCACCTCTTCTCCAACTGTGTGACCTGTGTCCTATTTCCCAAGGATGCTAGGTGACTCTTAAGAGCAGGAATGGAGGTCCTTCCTCTCTCTCAGGGTGGAAGGGTAAAGGGGCCTTGAAGGAACAAGGAGTTGGGTTTCAAGGAGCTAGTCCTAGAACCCCTGAGTCTCGATTTCTCCACTTGAACTTGGGGATAGAATTCATTTCAAAGGTGGAGAATTTTCTATGCACATTTAAAAAGTGTGTATGTGTATATATTTTGTCTCTTTAATAGGATGGTTACATTGAACTTTCTCTTGAACCTCGTCCTTGTTGTCATTCTCCAAGGAAGTTTGCACATAAAATTCTAATGGTACCCTTGATTTCTCCTGATCCTGAAGTGTACAGAATCTGACTTCTATGATTCTTAAACTAGATGTGAGGCTTGAGCTAAGCAGAGGAAAAACAAACCCCCAGTGACCCCCCAGTGCCTCTCCCAGGTCTGTTGTTTCTTAGATACAAACAGAAAATGGGCAAACTATACTTTTGCGATTGGAGCTCGGCCCCATGAAAAGGCAGGATGTCAGAGTGGGATGGGCAGCTTTTGTTGTTGCCTGTTGCTGCAAGGTGCATTTTTTTCTTTCCTTACCCCTTTAGGAGGGCAACAGTCCCAGACCCAAGAGTTGAAGAAGTCCTCACCTTGTGCCCAAATGAACTCACATGGTTACTGGTTATTGTCCTTTCCTGGAGCATTGATTTTCTTTTTTTTTTAATATGTTTGCGGGGCACCTGGGTGGCTCTGCGCATTGAGCGTCCAACTCTTGGTTTAGGCTCAGGCTATGATCTCCCAGTTTGTGAGTTGGACCCCTGAGTCAGGCTCTGCACTGGCAGCACAGAGCCTGCTTGGAATATCCTCCCTCCCTCCCTCCCCCCCCCCCCCCCCCACTCTCTCTCTTCTCCTCCCCTGCTCACTGTTTCTCTCAAAATAAGTAAAAACTTAAAAACAAACAAACAAACAAAAAAACAACTTCCCTGTGCACATAGACCCTAGGATGATGTGGCATGGATTTTTACCTAATTCTGATAGGGGTACATCTTAGGGGAATCCTTAAATCCTGCTTTCCTTACTTGCACAGGAGCAGGAAATTCTACTTGGCTCCTCAGAAGGACGCTGGGGCTGCCCTCACCTGCCCTCACTCCTGCCCTGGGAGAGATGGGTGGACATGGGGTAAGGCAGTGATCCAGTGAGGCCCAGGTTTTCCCTTTTCTTTGAGTGTAAGAATCCTCAAGATCCTTGCTTAGCCATGGGTGAGCAGCCTGCCCTCGGCATGGGCCAGGGGTCATTGCCTGAACCACTAGGAAGCCTGTCTGGCCATGGATGGGAGGCCAGTTCTCTCCAGGGGGGCGTCAGTGGTAAGGCTGCATCAGTGTGGCTGGCATGCCTCTTTTCCCATGGGCCTCTGAACTCAGGAGGGAAAGACCACAGTGTGGTTTGTGGACCCCTAGAGCCCCACAGAGAAGTTCTGTGTATATGAGGCTCAAGAGTTAGGCATGTCGGTACTTGAGCTCTTCCCCTTCTCCCAGAGGCCTAGAATGCCATTGCCAAGTAGCTTAGAGATGAGCTGTGTGTGCAGCAGAAAGGGATGATGTGTCCAGAGCGGAGATGACCGGCAGCTGCTTCTGCCTTCTCTGCAGGGTTTCCAGCTTGGAGTAGGGTGGCCATGCCAGGCTAAATTAAAACGGGAGGTGCCCTGAGCTTTCTTCTTTTTAAGGCTGGAGTATTTGAGGTGAAAGAGAGGGAGTGAATCTAAAATAAAATGTGACTCTGTTGGGGGGTGTGCAGCCAGATGCTCTCTTTGGGCTCACTGTTCTAGAAGAGATGGAGCCTGGTTCGTGCTGGGGTCTTGTTCTGACATGCATGATGGCCATTGTTCTAGTTCTGCCTGTTTTTATCTGGGAGCACGTTCTATACTTGGATATTTTTGGTAAACACTTCCTTAAATAACAAAAGCGATGTAGGACATCGTCCTCTGATCTCTGGCTTTGGTGTGTCAAGGTGTGAACCCCACACGGCTTTGAGACGAGAGCATCTGTGGCAGACTTGCTTTAGAAAAGTCCCTTTGTTTAGAGACTGATATAACTGGATGGTGACGGTTGTAGTACGCCTGGCATGATTCTCCACTCAGCGTTCTGAGGGCAAAGTGGGAAGTTAAACTCACAAACTCTGGGACCTGGAATAATCCTGGAACAGAATTTATGGAAGCACTGACTGATGGCAAGATTTGGGGAGAAATAACGACAGGACCACATAGATGAATGACCTGTGTCGTTCATGAATGCAACCAACTTGGAAAGATCAGGAGTTCACCTGTGTGGACAGGAAGTAACACTGCCTTAGCTTTCATTCCTCCTGCCTGTGACACATGGCCTATGAATACTCTAACCAATAAGTGGTATTGCCCATGCATGGGAAATGAGAAACTGGAGGGTAGAGAGCCCAAGAACTGGAGTTGTAGTCAGGGTTCAGTTTCTGATGCTGGAGCCTCTTCCCATGAGCAAAATGCCTGGTTTCGTGTGATGAGGCCAATACTCCTGAGGAGGGGGTGCTTCAGGCAGAGGTGTGTAGTATGCTGAGGCTCAGAGCCTTTCCTTGGTATGGATTTTGAGGACCTTAGAGGCCCTTGGCACTCGAGCAACCTGCTTCTGAGGGAGAGGGCTCATGGAAGAGGTGGAGAGAAGTCACTTTGCCAGCTATTGGCCCTCTTCCCACACAAACACTAGGGTCCCTGCATCTGAAGGGGTGCTGATGGGTGCTGGAGAGTCCAGACAGGGATCCCTCAGCCAGGTTGGGGCGGTCTTGCCCAGGGAGGCTTCTTCATAACAGGGGTAGGTGCTGCGGGGGGGTACTGTGGACAATGGCAAATTCAGGGAATTGGAGCTCAGGCAAGTTCAAGGCCTCCAACCACAGGGGGCATGGCCTGGGTCTTAAGAAGTCCTGAGACATGCATGTGTTGAGCCTTGGTCTTATCACTCCAGTAGCATGTGACCTTGAGTAGTTTCCTTAATCTTCCCAGGCCTCAGGTGACTTTCTTGTAAAGGGGGAGTCCTCGTTGTGTGCATCTCATGGGGTGGGCTGGAGGTCTGGGTAAGATGATGTAGGTCCTGCCCCTCCAGCTTCAGCTCTGCAGGACTCCTAGGGACTTCCCAGACAGGCCAGTTGGCCCATGACTCTGTGCCCTGTTGGTTGACTTCTATTCAGACTTTGGGGCTTCCCTCACATGCCCCGCCACACCACAGGGAAAATGATGGATGACCTTGCATGCCCCCTACAGAGGAGATGGGGCACATCAAGTGCTTGTCATAACCCCCTGCACGTGGTAATTGGTGGCTCTTGTGTGGTAGTGCTGGTCCCCGTGTAGGAGGGTAGACATTGGATGGAGCTAGTCCACCCGGCTCACACCCTGGCTTTACCACTAAAAGGCTTGTGATCTTGAGCAAGTTACTTCTCTCTGCCTCCCTTTTCTCCTCTGTAAAATAACACAGTCATAAGGCTGTTGGCATTAAATGAGTTAATCCACATCAGGTGTTGAGAACCCCATTGGGCACCTGGTAAGACCTATGTAAGCATGGTAGGGCAGCTACGATTAGCTTCCCTAGCACAACGCGCAGCACATAGTGGGGCCTAAAATACCTCTTTGAGTAAGAAGGTCAGAAGAATTTGGGATTATGGTGAGTCAAGCTGAAATATTAGACCCATAGATTTGTCTTCCTTTTCTTCCTGAAACCTTCTCCAGTTTCCCTGTAATGTTGTTAAGATATAGAAGCCAAAGTTGATGTATCTGCTTTAAAAAAAAAAAAAAAAGCCTGCCAGAGCAGGGCACAGAAGGACTGCTTCCCACCCTCCAAGACCCTGACCCTCAGCCCCAGTCTCCTCCACTGCCCCTCCCCTAGGGATGTGACAAGGCTGCGTACAGCAAGGACAAAACTTTACTGGAACCAAGCAGGATGCATCTCTTAGTTCCCCTCTGGTCTTGTCTGCATTTCATGCTCAGGCAGCTAATTTGTACCTCACCATGGAGCACATTTTTTTACTTCTGGCTACTGTAATGGCACATGGGAAGGGTGGTTTTAATGAATTACTGTTTTCTTTTGGAGATTAAGCTTTCATTATATATATAATTGTGGACACTTAGCCTTCTGGTACTTAGATATCATTTGCCAATTAGGATAATGGATTAGAAAGTCCCTTGGAAAGTGACAGGGACAAAGTTAAGCCTGTAACGCAGCTCAGGGTGCTGGCAAATGAATGCTTTGCCAACTGGAAGCAACATAGATCAAGTCTGTCCACAATATGTGTGTGCTAAGAGGTCTGAAAATATTCATGACCTTTGAGAAAGGGAGATTAAAATTAGTAGGCAGCCGTGTGGCAGCCAGCTCCCTTAGTTTGTGATGTGGTCATTCTGGAGCCACTGCCGTGCTGCCACATGCTTCTGGGATGGCTGCAGGGCAGGAGGCTGTGCTGCATAAGTTTAGAATTCTGTAATGAAACGTAATGTAATGTAATGCTGAAAGCATTTGTGATGGGTCTGGATCTAATGTGGTGATGTTCCCATCACTTGTAGAGGGCCTGGGTCTTCTGGGTACTTTGTCTTGTTCCTTCTAGAGCAGGATTTCCTCACCGCAGCAGTGTTGATATTTTGTGCAGGATACTTAATTATTGTGGGTCATCCTGTGCATTGTGGGGTATTGACCAGCATGCCTGGCCTCTGCCTGCTATATGCCAGGAGCAACACCCCTAGTTGTGACAGAAAAAAAAAATGCTTCCAGACATTGCTAAGTATCCATTGGGGGGCAGAATTGACTTTTCCCCCTTACGTTGTGCCAGTTGGGTCTATTCCTCACTGTTAAGTGTGTTGATACTAGGGCCCCAACCTTCAGAAAAAAGAGATCTCTGGATATACTATGTGAGCATAGAGAGCTAGCCACATGGATTTAAAGGCCTAGGGTCTACAGATAAACTGGTCTTAGGGAAGGTCTTGGGAGGTGAGTGGTTTGATAAAAACCTGGAAGGATCTTTACAGGTAACATAGAAGGGGGCTAAAGAGACACTTGGAGAAAAGACACCTGAATGGGTATGGGCAGGAGCAGAGCGAATTTGGCAGTAGAGGGAATCCACTCTACTTGGACAGAGGATAGAAGCAGGAAACACCATGGGTGGGGATAGGTATGGGTGAGAAATACTAGGCAAAGAAATGCATGGGTTTTCTGACCTACCCACTGCTTCAAGGCTTCATTGTTTGGTTCAAACGAGATAATAATTTAAATTATTGGGTTGCCCAAAGATTATTATTAAGGTCCTTGTATAGACAGTCTTCAAATAGATGAGATTTTAATTTTATTTACTAAGTAGAAAATCAAGGAATCACTGAATAAGATTTTTAGCAGGGGAATAAGATGGAAATAGGCTGTAAAGAAGAATATTGTAGAAATGGTATATAGAATGAATAGTATGGAAAGAAGCCAAAACATGAGGGTGGAGGAGAGGAGGCTGGTGTAGCTGACCGCCTTCCCTCACTGCCAGAATATTTCAGGGTTTCTGGGTGGTGGTGGTGGGGCTCCAGGGTTATACTGAGAAGTGTGGTTGAGGGATGCAATGATGGGCCTGATTCCATGATGAACTGAATATGGTTATACTTTTCTTGCTGCCCAGATTGATTGAAAGTGATGTGTAGTATTAAAACAACACAAAAAAGTATTTTAAACAAATGTGGATCATGACAAATCAGAAAGAACAAAGAAACAAATGATACTAGGATATGGGATGAATTAGTTCCTGTAGCTGGTCATTCAACATTAGCACTAAACTTGCTGGTAGTTGAATGCAAAGGGTGAATACTGCCTTAGAACCTAGATGTTTCCCTTTGTTTGAAATATCTCTTTGAGATTATGTAGAGGGTGAAACCAGTGTTTGGGCTCTGATTTGGATTATTATACAAAGGCACAGAATGTTTGTAGCTACAGGTTTTAAAAAACCACCCAAACCTTGTTAAAATGGGCATTTCTTATATTGAGCCATTTTCGGAAAAATGGAGGCACATTGAAAAATCTTGCTTCATTGGTCTTAGTGGTGTCATTTGCTTTTTTCCAAATCCCTTTCTGAAGCTCAGCTGGTGCCCAATGGAGCATGGCCAGCCTGGGAGGGTTGGCTGACTTGGGGAAACTGTTGTGCATACAGTATTGGGCAGACTGAGTTGAGATTATATAAGGACAAGATCTGTTACTTAGGAAGATGGTACTGCAGGCATGTGAAAGGGGAGAAGTGGGCTGTGAGTTTAGGGTTTCTTCTGATGCTACCCACAAACTCAGGGGTGGGTACAACTAGAATAGCCCAGGTTGACCCATTCACTTTACATCACACTCACACTCATGGAGGTACCAGAATAACAATACTGCTAGCGCCAGCAATATAATTACCTAGGAGAATTAAATTTTTTTCTTTCTTTTCTGCTTCTATGTTCCTCACTTTTATAGTTCTGAATCTACACTATCAAATCACAGACCCATTTTCAACCATCCTCTCCATTGTAGCCCTGATATACTTAGAGTTGCCCAGTATCCTCCTGTTTGCATTTACCACCAATGCCTATGTGGACACCTTTCTAGACGTTTTGAGTGTCCCAAGCTCATTCCCTACTTAGGGAGTCCTTGAGGTCAAAATTGGTTCTGTAATAATTCTAAAATGTTTACTTTCCAACCCCCACCTCTTTCTGTTAAGAGAATGCAGTGGAGTTTTCCAGATGCTATGACTTAGGATCTCCCCACAAACTGCAAAAGCAGGTAGGTGAGTCAGGCTGTTGTATATTAAGAGAGAATGTTAAGAGACTTACAAAAAAAACCTGCAATGTTGTTGTACTTACTAATTATTTTTGTTTGGGAAAACAGTTATTTTCCCTAAAATGTTATTTATGTTAGCATAAAATGGGGCTGTTATTTTTTGACGAGTAAAACATTTAAAAATTTCTGTTTTAATTTCTAAAAGGTAAATAATGTGCATATCACCCACCTTTGTTTTTTATCATGAACAAAGCTCTTTGGGCTCCTTGATAATTTAGAGTATACAGAGTCAGAGATTAAAATTTGAGGATCCTCACTCTAGTAGATTCTTTAGGAAGGGGCTTGAGGTTTTGCACACTCACAGTTTTTTGGTACACTTGATACTGAAATTTGTTGCTTTGTGTAATATACTCGGCTCTCGTTTTCTTGTTACTCCATTTCCTTCTATATCAAATGTTGCTTTAAAAAAGTCTGGTGATAATCTACTTCATAAGTCACTTGTTTTTGCTTGGACACTCCTTCCTCCCCCCCATATTTTCTTCTGTAAAATTCAGTAATTAGACTGTGTCTTGATGTATGTTCTTCCAGGCCAGTATTCTCAGGTACATAGTGGGCTCTTTGAATATGTATTTTCAAATATACAGATTAATTTCAGGAAAGCCTTTTTATATTACAGTTCTTAATATTGGTTCTCTTGTTTTCCTTGTGGGCTTCAGGGGCTCCGATTTTCTGTAGGTTAGATCTTCTTTTTCTCCTTCTCCTTGCAGTAATTGACTTTGTTTTGAATCCTTTTTTTCTTTACGAATTAACAAAAAGTTCTCCTTGAAATTTACATATATTTTAAGCAATATCTGTTGTGTTCCTTTACTCTGGTTTCTTCCAGTTTAGTATTCATTTCTGAAATGATTTAATTTCAAACATCCAAGTTCTGTCATTTCATTTAGAAGTTTTCCTAGTTCTGATCTATATTGTTCTTGTATTATATTAATTCTCTGTATCTTTGATATCATTTTTTAAAAAGTAGGCCATGGATTTTTTTGGGGGGCCTTTTTGGCATGCTTACATTGTGTATAAAATGGTCATTCAGCTCCTTAATCACTTTTTCCCCTGTAGTAACTCTGCATGTGATTTGGCCTTTTATACTTTTATGTTGCTCGTTTTTATGTGACATTAATTTTCCTGAGCTTTTAGAAGGCAGCTTGGTTCAGTGTTGTTTTCCTAACATCACAGTTTCCACATCTATTTCAGTATAGTGTTCAGAGACATGGCTGCTTGCATTCTTAGACTTCTGGGCTCCATTCCTGTCTATTTTTAACTGGATCATCTCTTTCCTTTGTGTTGTTCCTATCTTGCTCAGTTTTGATGCCACTCCCAACAGTTTCTCCTATCCTGGAAGGGTGCCTTGGCAGCCAGTTTGAAGAGTTCACAGGGGCTAGACTGCTCCAAGTCATTCAGTCCTGACCATGGGCTCATGGACTCGCCTGGTATGGGATTGGTCAATACCCATCTCAGTTTCTGCTGCTGTTCTCAAATTGGCCTACCATACTTTCCAGTGAATACCTGTTAGCTATTTTGGGTTCTCCTGTTCTCATGTCTGTCAGATGTCTCATTGTTTCCTCTATTTCTGCTAAGCAGGTGACGATACCATGCATGTCTTAAGGCTAGTGGTAATGTCCTCACCCACTTATATTTTAGTGTTTTGGGTTTTTTTTTTTTTTTTTCCCTTACCCACTTGTAGCTGACATTAAGTCATTTGATAGGAAGAGATGTAGGGTTTTTTGGTCTGGTTGCTTTTTTAAAGATCAAATTTACTCAAAATTGTTTCTTAAAATTGTGTTTACCTTTGTATAACAAAGCTCTCAAAACAATAGTGAATGGTTTGAAGATAAAAGATTCCTTCTCTATTGTGTAAAAGAAGCCAGAGCTAGTATGGCAGGTCCAAGTGTTCCAAGGTAATCAAGGACATAGTTCCCTCTTTCTTGCTGGCTCTGCCATTCTCAGAACATCCCCTCACTGTCCAAAATAACCACTTGAGCTCGAGTCATTGCTTCTGAATTTTAGGTAGCAGAGAGGAGGGAGCTCTGAAAAAGTGCCTTTCTGGAAGTTTCCACCTACAGAAGTTAGTTCTGTACCTACATATAGCTGTTAAGGAGTCCTGGAAATAAATGCTTCCAACTGACTTCAGGGCCACCCTCAGTAAAACTGGGGTTCTTCTCATGAGAAGGAAAGGGAGAGTGAAGGGATCTTTCCTGCTGTGTACATGAACAAACATACAGAAAGTGAATAAATATGTAGGAAGTTGAAAGGACATTTTGAGTATGATTTTAATCTTTAACATATTTTTCTTATTTATGCTGTTCTTCAAATGAAAACATTTCAGTGCTGTGAGTTGAACTTTTTGCACAAATCTTGGAATGCTGATGGCATCTCAGTGAAGATCTTGAGTCTCTTGGTGGGAGGGGACAGGTGACCCTCCTTTCTGCCTTTCCAGCAGTAATTCCTAAGTCTGTCTTTTCACTGTGGTATTATGCCAAACCCTGAGTACATCCACGCTGTGACGGCTGGATTTAAGGATTCTGTGGTTTCTTTTTTATTTAGATAGGTAAGCATCCATATAGCCATTAAAACGTACGTATCATGGGAAAAGTGCTGGGTGACTTTTCCATTTCACACTGAAGCTGCTGGGATGTCCTCATGGGAGTTTTTGCACTTCCTGGACTAACTAGAGTCACAGAACTTGGCAGAATCTGAGTCTGATGTTAGGTTGGAAAAATCTGTATTGGGTTCACTTTTCTGTAAAGTGTGAGGAGCCACAGATGGTCTTTGGTGACTTAGGTAAATGAAAAAGCACACTCTTTGCTGTTCTATGTGTGTTGACTATTGTGAATAATGCTACAATAACATTGGTGTCTGAGTATCTCTTTGAGACCTTGCTTTCAATTTTTTTGTGGATATATGCTCAGATATATATCTGGATATATATATATATCCAGATATTGGTTGGTGTTGTTGCTGGATCATAGAGTCATTCTATTTTTAGTTTCTTGAAGAATAGCTGGATTTTCCATTGTGGTGGTGCCATTTTACATTCCCACCATCAGTGCATGAGGTTCCATTTTCTGCACATCTCCATCAACACATTTAATTTTTTTTAATAGCAATTTTGATGAGTATGAGCTGATCTTTCATTGAAGTTTTAATTTGAATTTCTGCCATTAAATCTTTGAGTCCTTTCTTTCACTCTTTTAAATGGAGAAATCGTAGGGTATTCTTTTTGTGGAAAGAGTAGTTGTTTTGGAATATTACGGGTTTTCAGGTGGTTTAGTGCTGCCACCTGGGCTGATAGAAGCCACCTCTGTGCTTCCTGGAGTCATTTTTCAACTCTTCACTGAAACTGTTACCGCATTGCCGTTGTGCTGTGTCTTTTTTGCAAAAAGTACAGTGGAAGCACAGAGGCTAATGTGAATTACCTTTATAGAGAATCTTCAGAAGCATAATGGAAATATTTTGGCTTCTTGAAAATGCAAAGGTCTTGGGAACACCTGGGTGGCTCCGATGGTTGAGTGTCCGACTTTGGCTCAGGTCATGATCTCATGGTTCATGAGTTTGAGCCCCATGTTGGGTTCTGTGCTGACAGCTCAGAGCTTGGAGCCTCCTTCAGATTCTGTGTTCTCTCTTTCTGCCCCTTTCCCCCCTCATGCCCATGTGCGTGTTCTCTCTTTCAAAACTAAACATTAAAAAAAATTTTAAAAATGCAAAGGTCTTGCCATTGCTTGCTTAAAAATTATTTGCTGTTTATTGAAAGTTTGAATATAAACATTCTGCTGAAGTGGGTGAGATACTAGGCTCTAAATACTGTACTATCCATACTGATCCCCCCCCTCAACAGAAGATGTGTTATAACTAATATCTCAATCACTTTGGTTGGGGGGAGGGGTTTGATCAGTTCCCTCAGTGATCATACAAATTAAGTCATTTGGTCAGAAACACCCAGAATCTTCCATAGAAAATTTGGCTTTTTTTTTTTTTTTTTTTTTTTTTTTTTTAGTGGACAAGTTCTCTCTAATAAAACAGTATGTCTTGGCTCTCAGTTTCTTCATCATTTCTATTTTGTTGTCCCTGTGGCCTGTCTGTTCTTACTCGTTCCCTTTGCTTGGTCTAATTATTTTGAAATGCGTCCCCACACCCTCCAACCTAAGCCACACTTCTTGGCAAACTGGTTTTAAGGCACACATTTGCAAGCAAGTTATGGACCATTTACCCCTGTAACCACTTTAAAAATGCAAAACACACACAGGTAACTGTCTGAACCATTTTTAAGTGTCTGGTTTAGCGGTATTAAGTACATTCACATTGTTGTGCAACCCCGCCACCAGCCATAGTAGAACTATTCTCATCTTGCAAACCTGAAACTCCGTTCCCATTAAACAGTGGCTTCCCATTTCCACTGCCCCGCGGCCCCTGGCAATCACCATTGTACTTCCTGTCTCCGTGAATTTGACCACTTCCTCCAGGTTGCTATAAGCAAGCAAGTGGAATCCTACAATGAGATGGAAACACTTTTCCTGCCCACTTCCCTTGTATATGGGCAGGGCACTAAAAAAAATCTGGTTGGTTGCTCTCTGCCCGTACCTCTTGGCTCTTGGATGGAGACCCGAGGACCTGCTACTCACAATGCAGTCTCCAGACAAAGTTACGGTAGAGCTCCTCAGACCCCACCCATGTCTTTTTCTCCAGGTTTCTGGGCGGGTGGTGGGCACATTCAAGTCTGAGAAGTGCCTCTTGGGCTGATTTGTGAGGGAGGCCTCTGTGAGGCCATAGACCTGTAGCGTGGGGAAAGGACTGGCATGAGGGAGGTGATTCTCTTTTCTTTTTCACTTTTTTTTTTTTTTAATTTTAGAGAGAGAGGGGGAGAGAGGCAGAGGGAGAGAGAGGATTTTAAGGAGGCTCCACACCCAGTACAGAGCTCAAAGCAGGACTAAATCTCACGACCCTGGGATCATGACCTGAGCCAAAATCGAGTTGGATGCTCAACTCACTGAGCCACCCAAGTGCCTCGCTTTTCTTAGTGTATCTACAGAGACGACAGCAAGACTGGTACTGGGACAATGAGGGTGATGGGGGTGGGAGGGGTGGAGGTCTAACCAAATGTGACCAGGAAGTAAGTGTCTATGGCCATCTTCTTCGGGGTGGAATCCTTCTCTTTTTCTCCATGGAACAGAGGAGAAGATGTAGTCCATACATAGAGTGAATGGTCAGAGGAGAAAAGATTGTGAAGGCATTTGACATTGAGGGAGGAGTTTTAAGGAGGAGAGCTAGGGCCACAGGCTTCTGTCTCTGTGTCTCAGATGTGAAGATGGGAGCTTGGCTGACCTTTTGATCTAGGTGGACAGTGGGATAACTATTGTTTCCAGAGGTGAGCCACTGAATATGGGTTGTGGTGAGGGAGCGTTTTGAAGGATGGGATGCATGGTCCTTTCTCCACTGCCAAGGACATGGGGGAGATGGGGCAGGCAAGTGTTTTCTAGAGAGCCCTGGACTAGGAGGCTGGATCCCCAGATTCATGCTGGGCACCATTTTCTACTTGTGTGAGACCTTGGTTGGGTCATTGTACCTCTCTGATCCTCAATTTTCCAGTCTGTGAAATGGGCGCAATAATACCTTGTGCTCTCTGAGCTTTAGTGAAGATCAGATATGGTAAAGGAAGTAAGAGTGCTGTGAAGCACTCTTTTTAGTCCTCAGCTTCTAGTGACGAGGCAGCTCCTACAGGACGTCTCACATGGGGTGCACTGCAGGATGGCTATAATTGGCTACAAAAAGCTGAACGCCCATTTTGCCAGCTTACTGACTGACGTGTATAAACAAGTCAGTCACATAAGAGACGATGCGCACACAGATGTGGTCAGCTCATTTCTGTCCTCATAGGTCTGCTGGCTGGGAGGTGGAGGCAGTTGGGTATTGGGGGGATCTTCGTTAATGGCATTCCTCAGATATTTGATGGTGTCAGATGGAGGTAGCCGAGTGTGACCAGCCTGTATCCTAGGGACTGAGGGGGGGGGGGGCGGACAGGTTTCACCTCTGTAATGCTGCCAGGAGATCTGATGTTAGTGTCCCATATATTCAGGTACATCTGCTCGAGATTCTATATCTTGATATAAAATTCACACACCGTAAAACTTACTCCCTACTTCTGAGAAAGCATTTATTCTCCCTGGTTATTTAGTACATTCAGAGTTGTTCGACCATCATTCCTGGCTAAGTCCAGAATGTTTTCATTTACCCGCTGAAAAACACCTTGCGCTCACCAGCAGTTCCTCCCTATTCTTCCCCCCAAGTCCTTGGTAACCATGAATCTACTTTGTCTGGATTGGCCAAGCCTGGAAATTTCACATAAATAGAATTGTGGGATATGTGGCCTTTTGTATCTGGTTTTGATTGAGCATATTTCTAAGCTTTATCTGTGTTGTAGCATGGATCAGTACCTGATTCCTTTTTATGGTTGAACAATATTCCATTGTATGGATATACCACATTTTGCTTCTCCATCCCTCAGTTGATGGACCTTTGGGTGGTTTCCACAGTTTCGGTTATTAGGAATAATGTTGCTATGGACACTGAGGTATGAATGTTCACATATGGACGCGTTTTCAGGTCTCTTAGATAAATGCTTTTAAAGTTCATTAAAAAAAAAATCCATTGGCTTCTTAAGGCAGACGTCTTTTAAACATGGAGCTTTTGAAGTCATCATGATTCACTGATAGCCCTGAGCCCAGGAGGTGATGACAGGGAGCAGTGGGCAGGATGGAATTACTGAGCCAACAGGGCTTTGCCTTTTTGTGTCTAAAAGCAGAAAGTCTGACGAAGCTACAGGGCCGAAGAAGGCCAGCATGTCTCCCTTTCTTTGATGACAGCCAAGAGGCCTTCCTCAGTAAAGATTCATAAGCTCTGAAGATGGTAAGGAACCTGAGTGCTTCTCTTGGTCAGTATCTAGGTACGGATATGATGACCATGTCGCCTGAGAGGAGAGGTGACTTATCTAAGGTCACACAAGAAGCACTGGCAAGTCCAGGGCTGGAGTCCACTTTTCCATGACTTTCCATCAGTCCTCCTTGCCTGACATCTCCTCTGATGCGACGTCGTGGGGCCTCTGTGAGCCTTTCCCTTCCTTTATGTCTGAAAGGGAAATGGCTTTGTGCCAAGTGGGATTTCATCTTTCTGGGTTTTAAGGCCTTGACAAATCTGTTCCAGTTTTCCGAGTATCCGAGCTTGAACCACAGTGAGTTTCCATCAGCTGCAGAAAACCCAACAGTTATTCACAGCCTCTTTTGTTTCACATATGCCGAGAGGCGTGTCTGCCGGGCCCGAAGCTGTGGCCAGCGGTGACGCAAGTTAGAAACTCCAGCTGGCTCGGTGCTAGGAAAGCTCTCTTGGTTAGACTCTGCTAAGTCATGACAATGAAGTGAAAATCTGCCAGGACAGTTTGGGCAGGAAGGGGGCTATGGAGGTGCAGGGAGCATGGACGGCTCAGTGAAAGTCCTCCAGCGCTGGAGCTGGCAGAGCCCTGGCCCAGCTCAACTGGGCAAGTGGACTGTGTAGGCAAGGGCATCTGGGTTGCCCTTCTGTTCCCCCGGCACTGGCCAAGCTTGTCTGCGGGCCTCTGCAGGCTTCCCACAGCCCCCCCTTTGGAACAAGTCTGGCAGAATAGAGTAGGGCATTGCTTCAGGTGACAGGGACCCGGGGGTGTGGGTGTAGAAGGAAGAATCCTGGTTAGTTCACAAAGCCCTGCAATTCACTTCGTACCTTTAACTCAATGTCTCTGAGACCATGTGCAGGACGAGTGGCAAGCCTTCCTTTTGTGCCACCTACCAGGCTGGGGACATCAGAAGCCCTCCTGGGGTGTTAGGGTGTGTTTACCAATACTGCAAACTTTTTTTTTTTTTGAATATTTATTTTTGAGAGCAAGATCAGGTGTGCCACCAGGAGAGGGGCGGAGATGGAGAGAGACCGAATCCCAAACAGGTTCTGTAGAGCCCGACCAGGGACTGGAACTCACAAACGGGGGGAGTTCATGACCTGAGCCAAAAACCAAGGGTCAGATGCTTAATCAACTGAACCACCCAGGCACCCCAATACTGCACTCTCTTAAAGTGGAACTTATCATTTAAGGACCTCACTGTTCATCTTTACAACAGAGGATAGGCCCCAAGAAAGAGTTGGAACACTTAGTCATAATAAAAACTGGAAATTTTGTTAAGAAATAAATAAAAAGTTAAAAGATGTTAGTGCAAAAATTACAAATTTCATTGGAATAATTCATGTTGTAAATTATTCCAGAGTTTCCTCAGCATCTGTCAAAGACACTTCAAAATATTTTTTTTCAACATTTATTTATTTTTGGGACAGAGAGAGACAGAGCATGAATGGGGGAGGGGCAGAGAGAGAGGGAGACACAGAATCAGAAACAAGCTCCAGGCTCTGAGCCATCAGCCCAGAGCCTGACGCGGGGCTCGAACTCACGGGCCGCGAGATCGTGACGTGGCTGAAGTCGGACTCTTAACCGACTGTGCCACCCAGGCACCCCTGTCAAAGACACTTCAATTTAAGGTAGGATTATTACTAACTGTGTTAGTATATCTGAACAATTTCTAGAAGGAATTGGGGCCTGAACCCCGCTGCAGTCCGGTCCACTCTCTGAGGCTGGGGCCTGGGCATTGGTGTCCTTTAAAACTTCTCCAGGTGGCGGTGCCTGGGTGGCTTGGTCAGTTGAGCGTTTGACTTCAGCTCAGGCCATGATCTCACGGTTCGTGGATTCGAGCCCTGCGTTGGGGTCTGTGCTGACCGCTCAGAGCCTGGAGCCTGCCTCAGATTCTGTGTTTCCTTCTTTCTCTGCTTCTCTCCTGCTCAAAATCTGTGGTGCTTGGTCTCTCTCAAAAATAAACATTGGAAAAGAAATTTATTAAACTTCCTCAGGTAATTCTCAAGGGTGCTAATTCAAGCTCCGGGGCCCTCAGGGTAACTATAAGCCGTCGCTTGTTTTGTGTCCCACCTGTGCTAAGCAGTCTACTTATGGGGATCACATTTCTGCCTCATTAGCAGAGAGGTTTTGTTATTCCTTCCATATAGCGGCAGAAACTGAGCTTAGCCGGGTTAAGTAACCTAGGGCCCCCCTTCCAGCTCCCAGCTGCCCCCTGAAAGTTTGGACAGTGCTGGCTCCCAGCCCAAGCCTCCCTCAGCTCCGGGGGCGATCCTGCCTGCTGCAGGGACTGTCTCCCTCAACAAGCCCCCCAGGAGAGCCAGCCCCAGGTCAGGCAGACACAAGGTGTTGTCTGCTCCAGGTATTGGTGACCTACCTCCCAGGAGAGAAGTGGCAGGGCCTGGGGGCTGGCTTGGTTTATGGACCTAGGCTTTTGCTGCTGTGAGGCCTCACCTGACCTCTTGAGGGTTCCACTCTTATCTGTAAATCAGGGATTGTAGTGTGTACCTTAGAGGGTTGATGGGGGGGAATTACGTGAGCCAGAAGGAGGATTTGGCATAGTGGCCAACACGTGACAAAGATGAGGGTTGTATGTCATGTGGCCCAACCTCCTACTAGGCTGCACACCCTGCTTCTGTGTGCTTGTGTGTCACCTGGAGACATGGATGGGGTAGGTCTGGCATGGGACCTGAGATGCCACGTTTCTTACAAGTTCCTAGATGACACTAAGGCTGCCCGACTCTGCTCCTGGGATTCTCACGCAGCCAGCGCAGTGGCCAGCAGGGTGCTGCAGTCATGGCCGTGG